>NC_140179.1:55427490-55477490 GCF_963971535.1 Notolepis coatsorum | reverse complement strand
AAACAAAAAAGAGACTAGAGAGATATTTTGTTTTATAAAATATACAGCATAAAACCCAACAACCGAGGGGTCCGAAATGTTTGAATGTTTGATTAGAGGCAATCGGTGCCATGCTATTTTAGATTATGATACATAAAGCTATATCTTTGTTTCAGAGCTGTATCTATCCCACTCATCAAATGAGTCTTTAACCTCATTTTGGATCTGAACTAACAGAACTGTAATGGTACCGTTAATAATACTAATGTAATAGTAATAGTATCAGCATTCAGCACCTACTGTATCATACAATGGCACTACTGTTAACAGTAACTAAATGTCATAGTAATAGTATCAGCACACATTGTTATCGTATGTGTCTCTTATCAGCAGACGACAGTATTACAGGTACAACAGTAGTATTTAAAGAGTGCAGACTGTGAGGCTGCGTGGGTCTCTCCCCTCAGGGGGCGTCTCCCGTGTGGCGTGTAGAGAGAGGGAGAGACAGTCTCTCTCCGGGGGGACGGGGGGGGGGGGGGAGGACGCCTGGTCCAGCGGGCCGAATCCCAGCACACGTTCCCCTTCAGAGCTCTTCCTTTCTTCAGTCCAGAGGGCTGTGGAAGTGCCTCCACTCGGCCCTCAATAAGCACCACACACACCGATGCCTCTCTCTCTCCGCCACCCTGCCCCCCCACCATCCCGTCCCCGCCCCCGCCCACCCCCCCTGTGCCCCGGTTTCTGCCCTGCTCACCCCGCAGGCTGAAGGACAATGCGTCCCCTTTCAAAGAGAATCAGGGGAAGAGAAGAGCGTGGTGTCACAGGATCGCCTGTTTGCTGACGGAATCTTTAAGAGCGGCACCTCATAAATCAAAAAAGGAGCATAATGGGCATTGTCCCTCCCAAGAGCTCTTGTCCCGCTAATAGCCCCCCCTCCTCCTCCTCCTCCTCCCCCCTGCTCCTCTTTTCTCCTTCTTCCTCCCTTTCTGCCTCTTTGGCAACTCCTCGCTGAGAGAGAGCGGGGTGAAGTCAGAGGTGGAGGTTTTATTGGGGGGGGCCTCCTCTTGTGGGTTCCCCCTTGCTCTCTGACTCTGTTTCTCTCTCCTCTCTCTCTCTCTCTCTCTCTCTCTCTCTCTCTCTCTCTCTCTCTCTCTCTCTCTCTCCTCTCTCTCTCATCTCTCTCTCTCTCTCTCTCTCTCTCTCTCTGCGAAGTACGACCCACCACAACCCCCCCCCCCTCCCTATTCCAACACTTGATTTGTACAAAGGATTCCCAGAGTCGGGGGGATCGGGGGTTATAATCTATCACTGCGCAGCACACATTGTAAACTCTGGCCTCCTCCCTATCGCCGCGCAGCGCATTGTGATGCTGAAATCGGATTAGACGGAAAAGCCATTTGCCGCTTCTTTTCTGTGTGTCGTTTCTGCACCCTACGTCAGCGCAAGGAATAACAACAAAAAGAAGAAAAAAAAAACTTGCAGGCTCGTATCGCCATCGCCACTCGAAATAAATGACTAATAGTGTGGCCGTTTAAGGCCCTGGCGATGTTTGGTTTATATTCATCGAGGACATTCGAGAGCCCTGCGTAAACAGGTTTTAAGTGGCTGTAGAAAGGCATTTCGAAGGTGGAGTGGATTGTGTTTATGTGATTTCAGTGATTGCGTGTCGGTTGCCAGCTAAATGTTTTTTTTTTTTTGCTCAGGCAACGATCTGTCATGCGGCTGAATGAAAGAGCGCATACCTTATCTGTTTTGATTTCAATAGGTCGTTAATGAGCTTTTGGAAGTGGCCCTCGGCTTGTGCCAACCCCCCAACCCCCCCCCACCCCTCTGATGTGCCTGTAATCAAGAAGATATTATCATAATTAGATCACTGGCAATACATTAAGAACACACATATCTGCCAACAACATTTTCTATAGCACATCACATTACTTACTGTAAGTCATGTTCACGTTTATCCTGTTTGCCCTCTCTCTCCTCTCTCTCTCTCTCTCTCTCTCTCTCTCTCTCTCTCTCTCTCTCTCCCCCCTCTCTCTCTCTCTCCCCCTCTCTCTCTTTCTCACTCTTTCCGTTTCTCTCTCATTCTCTCTCTCCCTCCTCTCTCCCCATCTCTCTCTCTCTCTCTCTCTCTCTCTCTCTCTCTCTCTCTCTCTCTCTCTCTCTCCTCAAAAAAGGGGGGATTTGAACCACACTAAATACGCCTCAGTGTGCATGCTGTCGATGGAGAGCACCAGTGTTACATGAATTAGCCATGAGCTAGATGGCCGTGAACTAGATTCTGGCTTTTAGAGTGTATTTGCGAGGAGTAGTTGAGAGGGTTATAGTTGAGAATACCGAGGCTATACTCACGCTCTACTGTCTCCTGTGCACACAGAAACGTCTCTTAACACTGTGGCACTTGCCATTCTAGGTGTATTGTACTACTGTACCAGTGGGTGGGGGCTGGGCAATAATAGCCTAAATTTCACATTGTGGTATATTTACAATGTTGAACGGTGACGATATATACGGCAAAGTATATTCATTTTTCTTGTAATACCATCTAAACAACGCTTTAGTCGAGTACAAGAGCTCTGTGGAATGCAATTATTATAATATTCATATTATTGCAACACGGTCTCTCTGCACAACCTTGGTGTTGTTTATAGTGGAAGCTAGTGGACGACATGTGCCCAAATGGTTGAAACAATGTGGGTAAATCTATACACTTGATACCTTTTCTAAATTCATACCGTAGCACACATTTCTACCAGTACCTCATTTTCTACCGGTGTATCATTTCTAGGAGTGTATCATTTCTAGGGGTGTATCATTTCTAGGAGTGTATCATTTCTAGGGGTGCATTTCTACCGGTGTATCATTTCTAGGAGTGTATCATTTCAAGTCAAGTCAAGTCAAGAGTTTTATTTGTCACGGCATACAAGTATACAATGAAATGCGGGTGGTCTTGCCCGCAACGATGTGCAATACAGTAGTAACAACATATAATAGAATCCAATAAAACAACATTTCTAGGAGTGTATCATTTCTAGGGGTGTATCATTTCATATAATATATATATTATATTCTAAATGAATCCTTTTTTTATTTCCTCAAAACAACAACAACATTGTCAACAACAACAACAACAAACAGACACCTTGCGTTTCCATATATAGAAACCACCGGGAGAATTAGCGTGTTCCTCTCACAGAAATCATAAAATGTGCAGTATAGTCTCTTGCCTCCGCACAGCGGTCCCAGTCTTCAGTATGTAAATCCTGCGTGGAGGATTATGCCGCTGTGAGGACAGGGACAGTCACAATGGTTGGCTCGTTACGACGGGGAACGCGACTCAGTCCCACGCCGAACAACGGGACACTCACAGGGGACAATATCGCCTTAATGTGGAGCCTTATCTTATAGAAGGTGCTTTCAGCCTGATACACTTCTTCCGTACCGGGTTATCTTTCCTTCCCTTTCACTCTCTCTTTCTCTCTCTCGCTCTCTACCTCTCTCTCTTCCCTTCTCTCTCTCTCTCTCTCTCTCTCTCTCTCTCTCTCTCTCTCTCTCTCTCTCTCTCTCTCTCTCTCTCTCTTGCTCTCTACCTCTCTTTTTCTCCCTCTATATTTCTCTCTCTCCCTCTCTCTTTTTCTCCCTTTCTTTCTAGAGTTGTTCCGATACCGATACCAGTATGCCTCCGATACTGCCTAAAATGCTGATATCGGTATCGGCGAGTACGCCGAAAGTCTAGCCTCCGATCCCATATGACGTCATTTATCAACAACACGTGCGGTCTGCTGAGAGCGAGCATTATAAAACAAACGTGTTTTTAATCGACCGTGAATTAAAGTGTCAATGCCATTTGTCATTTTAACAGCAGATACTTTCTTAAATGCCATCGTCCCGGCAGAGTGGGGCTTGCTGGTGTTATTAGCATTAGCTGAAGCCCTAGCTGAAAAGCTAGTTTTATCTTAACGTTACCTTGGCTAAAGTTGGGGCTATTCATAATCCAGCAATAATGGCTGCAGACCTGCAAGCAAAGTACAGCAAATTGGCAAATGAGTATTCCAAGGTAAATCACTTTTTCACCAGTAAGTTACTGGCAGTAACGTTACATTGTCTTTCCATCTAACGTTAGCTCACGCTACTGTGGCTAACCTAACGTGTCGTCGCTGATCGACCTCTCGCACGCAATTAATGACATGTTGCGGACAGCCATACCGGTGACAATGTTTAGCTTTTAGTGCCAAAGGATAAGAGTCTGAGGCGGAGTCTCAAAAGAGAATGTTGAATATTTATTTTGAAAATCACAACATACACGTTACTAGCCAGAGCCTCTGCAGACCGTGCGGAAACAATGTCCCAACAACCTTTCAGTGGGTGAACTCATTGAGCATAGTTAATTATACTAATACTAATCTATACAATCACCTGTTGTTGAATAAATACCATTACTTTCTAGTTATTACTAAAAAACAGTATAAACAGTATATGTAGCTGTAAAAAAAAATTATCAGTTTATAATTTATATAATCATTTTTTTTATGTATGCACTGGTATCGGATCAGTATCGGTATCGGCCGATACCCAAAGCTTAGGTATCGGATCGGGAAGGAAAAAATGGTATCGGAACATCTCTATTTCTTTCTCTCTCTCTCATTCTCTACCTCTCTCTCTCCCCCTCTATTTTTTTTCTCTGGATTTAATGTAACCGAAGTTTGAAAAAAATAAAACTCCGTCCACACAGGTGAACAACCGCATATAATTGCGTACTCACGGCGTCTGGAAAACCAGCAACCGATACATGTAGTACAATACCAAAGCAGTAGGCGGCGATGTTGTTCAGACATGAAGGCCATTTCAACCAATCAGAAAAGGTTGAACGCTCACTACACTTCCTGTTTAGAAACAGCATAGCCGCCATCTTTAAATATAATTTTGCCAACGGAGCAACGGAGCATATATTTGCAATAAATAAGTGCAATAATAAGTGCAATAAACAAACAGATACATTCACTGTGTGTTCTGCCTCTCATTTGTTGATGAAACAAAACCAACAGCAACACAATTTACCACCAAGAGCGGATAGTTTAGTCTCACGTTGTTGTTAGCTACATGCTAATGTGAATGGTATTCTCTATGTATAGTATATAGCTTAAATGCTAACGTAATGTGGTAACGTTAACGCTATTATAATGAATGGATGCAAACGTTATTTAACACATTGCAGAATGGATACAATACAATACGGCTCAATACAAACAATTGTTAAGGGGATGCAGTCTGGACTGGGTTCCTTATAACAATAACTTGACAACACATGAGTTTAGTTTAGCCGCAGCTACAGGTTTTACTCTGGTCGGGTCAGGAATGCGACAACAGACAGTTGATCACAACACTCTTCAACAATACGTTTCGAACAAAAGTTTGTTACAATCATTTTCATATAACGCTACATGGGACAGCTCTGCTGTAAACACTGGTGTAGCTGGCTCTGCTCTAATCACCCTAACCCTGTGCTCGGTTGCTAACTTGCTATTGTTTGCGACAGTCTGCCGTGAACATGGGAAATAATTGCGACAGCTCTGCTGTAAACACTGGGAATAACCTCGATTGCTATGCCCACAGTCACGCACCCGCAAAACTGCAGAACTTCACCCTGGACTCCGGTTTTCAAAGACCGTGGTTGCAGTGTAGCAAACCCCCGGTTGTGTGTGCCCGAACAGTGCAACTGCGCACATACAATCATGGTTACATTAAATCCAGCGCTCGTGTGGATGGGGCCTCAATCACTGTCTTTTTTGTGTATCAGTTGTGTGTGTGTGTGTGTGTGTGTGTATATATGTATGTGTCATTGTTACTGTAATATGTTTAAGCATGCATGAGTGCTACTTCCTGTAATCTGGTGTTGGTGGAGACCCCCCCCCCTCTTTCCCCCCAACCCTCTAGCGCCTGTATCAGAAACACATGCGATCCCATGTTCACATTATAGGCTGGCTGTTTGCCCTTCGGGGGGGAGAGGGGGGGGGGGGGGGTGGGTCTGTGTCCTGGTGTCAGTCAGAGCCCCTCTTATCACCCGCACCATAATATCCACTCTCTATGATTGGCCACCATTTCTGAAACCCAAAACTGCTGGCCTCGCTGGATGGAATGGAGCGAGAGTTTGCTTTTCATTCAAAGTGAATAGTTCTCAAATGCCTCTTGATTATGGGTCTGCCATGTAAGGTATCTGTCTGACCCCCCCACCTAGTCCTGTCATAAAAAACAAAACTTGTTTTTCTGAAACAAGTCGCGTTACCTTTCAGGTTCCTGGCGCTGGTGTTTGAGCGCACGGCTATATAGCCGAGTCACTGAGAGACACGTTAGGCTGCTGCTCTCGAGCCCGTTTCCAGGCTCCTAAGTAGCTAATGGTGTGAGGAGCTGAGGGTGGATTAAGACTAAAAGTTTTGCCTCTCTGTGCACCGGTCCAGCTGGTGGAGTTGCCGTGGTGATAGAACTCGGTTTGGGGGGGGGAAAGGACCGGGGCGTCGGTCTGGGTTGATGAAATAGTAAAATATCAATCATTTGTTGAACACTTTTATCCGTAGCACTTTACATTGCCAAGGAGTGCATACAGCGGGAATCGAACCCCTAACCATGGCAGTATTAGTGCTATGCTCTAACCCAGCGGTTCTCAAACTACGAGTTGGTCGGTGACAGCGCATTGGCAAGTAAAAAAAAAAAAGAAAAAAAAATATATATATTCTGGCAACATATTTTGGCTAAATATGCCTCGTTTTATAAATGTGTATTGATAACATAGTGCTGTAATTAAATCTTCTAATAAATATGCATGATCAAGTTCAACAACGTGCATGCTTTTATTTTGATATTCCTTAATTCCACGTTGAAATTACGCGATACATTAAGTGTGGGGTCGACAAAAGAAATCCTAAATAAAATGGGGTCGTGGGAATAAAAAAGTTTGAGAACCCCTGGTCTAACCGGTTGAGCTACACACAGCCACATAACTGCAGTTCATGTAGGCATTAGGTAATAATTGACTTAAATGATGACGATATATAGCTCATCCCTCATCCAGTCATATCTTCCATCGATACCAAGGCTCTGGTAATCTTACTTCTTATGGATTGTTTTCCCTCATGCGATTATACTGTATACGTTGACAGAGAAGGATAAGATCTGTATGACTGCAAGTGAAGGGAATGCTTCTTTTTGCCTGGGGTTTATATCTCGCAGCGCTTGTGTGTGTGTGTGTGTGTGTGTGTGTGTGTGTGTGTGTGTGTGTGTGCGTTGGAGAGCTGCCTGCACTAATAGGTTTTTGAGCCTCTATAACGAGGCCAAGCAGTCTGCTAGAGTGAGTCATTGATTGCTGAACGCAGCGCTCCATGCGCTTGATTGCATTATGCAAGCTGATGCTCCACCTTAACCATTCACCCAGTGGTTTAGTCGCGGATGTGTGGTTTTACGTGAGTGATGCAGTGTGATCATAGGACGCAACGATAATATTTGATATTATACGATTGTGATATACAATACCGTACCAATGTGTTTTGTCCGTGATTATGGAAATTCCCGTTGTCAGATCAGCACAGATTTAGCAGTGATCAAACAAAAACAATACTTAAACAACAGCGTACGTTCTCGGCTCTGTTAAATAAACCCCACCCCCTACCTTAACCCTAACCTTAATGTCATGGAACTCATGCCCCACATCATGCCCCATTTATAAATGCAACCATTAATCATTTACCACCTCAATCGACCATTGGAAACTGTGGCACGATACATGAGATGCCACGTTTTAGGATGTGCTTCCTTCCTTACCACTGAAATGTATAAGAGGGGGGGTAACAGTATTTCCACCTATCAGTGTAATTATGATTACAAATATTGGATAGTGCGGTCATAGTATATCAACCTCCTCTCAGCGGTAAACCACATGTACCCCTCCTGGCATGGGATCAAATTTCGCTACAGCTTTCTCTCCTGTGTCTCCCTCTCTGCCTTCCTACTGTCTCACTAAAGAACCTTCTCTCCTGTGTCTCCCCTACTCTGTCTCCCTCTCAGCCTTCCTACTGTCTCAATAAAGAACCTTCTCTCCTGTGTCTCCCCTACTCTGTCTCCCTCTCAGCCTTCCTACTGTCTCACTAAAGAACCTTCTCCTGTGTCTCCCCTACTCTGTCTCCCTCTCAGACTTCCTACTGTCTCAATAAAGAACCTTCTATCCTGTGTCTCTCTACTCTGTCTCCCTCTCAGCCTTCCTACTGTCTCAATAAAGAACCTTCTCTCCTGTGTCTCCTCTACTCTGTTTGCCTCTCAGCCTTCCTACTGTCTCAATAAAGAACCTTCTCTCCTGTGTCTCCTCTACTCTGTTTGCCTCTCAGATGTCCTACTGTCTCAATAAAGAACCTTCTCTCCTGTGTCTCTACTCTGTCTCCCTCTCAGCCTTCCTACTGTCTCAATAAAGAACCTTCTTCTGTGTCTCCTCTACTCTGTCTCCCTGTCATCCTTCCTACCGTCTCAATAAAGAACCTTCTCTCCTGTGTCTCCTCTACTCTGTCTCCCTCTCAGTCTTCCTACTGTCTTGATAAAATAAAATGCCAAAGGAGTGGACTGCTCACTCTCCTCTCTCTCCTAACCTCCTCCTCTCCTCTCTCTCCTCCTCTCAGGGAGCTGATGCCCAAGACCCTGGAGGGCCAGATCACCATGGAGAAGACACCCAGCTACTTTGTGACCAGAGAGGCTCCAGCCCGGATCTCCGCCATGTCCCGCGACACCCGGCTGATCGTGGTGGTGAGAGACCCGGTGACCAGGGCCATCTCCGACTACACGCAGACGCTGTCCAAGAAGCCGGACATTCCGTCCTTCGAGAGCCTAACCTTCAAAAACAGGACCACGGGGCTCATCGACACGTCGTGGAGCGCCATCCAGATCGGCATCTACGCCAAGCACCTGGACAACTGGCTGCAGTATTTCCCCATCGGGCAGATCCTGTTCGTCAGCGGTGAGCGGCTGATCAGCGACCCGGCCGGAGAGCTGGGCCGTGTGCAGGACTTCCTGGGCCTCAAGAGGATCATCACGGACAAACATTTTTACTTCAACCAGACCAAGGGCTTCCCCTGCCTCAAGAAGGCCGAGGGCAGCAGCAAGCCCCACTGCCTGGGCAAAACCAAAGGGAGGACCCACCCCAATATAGACCCAGAGGTGGTGCAGAGGCTCCGAGACTTCTACCGGCCCTTCAACATGAAGTTCTACCAGATGACGGGACATAACTTTGGTTGGGATTGACGTGAGCGCCTGTGAAGGAGGACACGTTTGTTCATTATTATCCCCCCCCCCCTCTCTGTAATTCAACGGCAAGATGTGGACATTATTGCTATATATATGTAAAATGTACAGAAATCTATTTTATAATAATTTATTTTTATTTCTAAGCAATTAATTCACTAAGCTGCCTAACCATTATTTGTACATAACATCTGGCCCACATGTCTTTTTTTTTTTTTACATTCCAAATTTTTCTTTAGCTCTTCCCCCATCGCAGGCCTGTCAATCTCAGTGGAGTTAGAGGTGCTTCATAATGCAGATAATCTGTGATGACTGAACCGACGTAGGAACAGGTGAATGGTGTAAAAAAGCGCCGCATTTACGGGTACGGAGTGCGTTCACAAACGTGGAGGAGGCCACTGTCTTGTTTTATATGCGGTTAATCACTTCACTCTGAGCTCGCTTTATCGCTACCACCATCTTAAAAAAAAAGATAGACTGGGGTTGGGATGACAAGGAGGTGATGGGAGTTCAAATTAAATTAATTGTTGGGAATTCAAATTAAAAAGTGACCATTTATAGTATCAAAATCTTTGAACATGTCGAGGGGAAATACATTTTCGTAACTACCAGATGACTCACTCACAGTCTGTCTTGTAGTCTGTCTATGGTATGGTACGGTTGGCTATTATCATATATTTCAAAACACTAAATCTATGGCGGTTAAGAACAATCAGGTATATCACAACACTGTGTCCTGCCTTTCGACTCCAGGGCATTTTTCCCATCAATGTTTCGACGCCGAAGCGAAACGGGACGCTTCTGTGTCCTTCCAACCCCCGAAGTAATCGATGGTCAACCCATAAATACGGCAAGTGTGTGAACAAAGCAAATGGCCGCCGCTATCTGGCTCCGCTATACGGTCTTTCCATCCGTTCTGTTCCGTTTCTTTGTCACGAAGGCCCTTCCAGTCAGGGGCTTTCCCTCCCTCTCCATCCCCTTGGCCTGGCACGGCCGGGCTAAGCAGCTGCCCCCGTGTCCCTTTCACTCAATAACAGGTAGATCAATAAAGCCTAAGTGATCGTCATTGTGTCACTCATGCTTAAAGTATACGGTTGGCCTTTTGGTCTCTCTGTACTCCTGCTGCCTGCTCTAATGAATGGCCTGTCCATCAAAGGCTAAATCCTATTCCCGACCTGCATGAGACCCTGTGTTAACATTATGCTAATGGCGTGTACCGTAGCATCAGGGCGATAGATCGATGTCCTCCCGGTTCTCTGGCTTCCCACCAGTGGGAGCGCACGGCGGGCTCCTGGGCCAGACTCCTGCCCGACTCTCCGCTGGGTTCAAAAGGTCACCACGCGACGGGTCCCAATCAAATTTCCCTTTGAGAGGCACTTGACTTATTTCGGAAGGAATAAAGGAAACGGTCAAAAAACGGTAAATGTCTGGCAGCAACGGTGGCCAAATACTTACTGTCAAATTACAGTAAAATCAAATACATTTACAGATTACAACCTTTATTTAATGGTTAATATTTTGATAAAAGGTAATTTACTGTATTTTTATGGCATTTACACATAAAGTATAAAAACCAAATTAATCTGTAAAATAATACAGTGAATTTCCTGTGAAAAAAACAATTTCTTTTACAGTGTGGGGCGAGGAGGACGACACCACTGTGGGTCTTGTTGCCGTGGCAGCATGGGAATGATTATGAATGAGCACCTTGTGAAAATGTATCACGGCAGTCATTTCAGTGTTACCATGGTGTCGTCCACGGTGTTGATAAGATACTATGGCACTACTGTAAACTACTGAGGAGATGGTCACGGTCGACCAGCACCTGCTAACGGGTCGGACCCTTTAGCTCAGCTGGTTGGTGTGGCTGCCTTGTGGATCCTACGGTCCCAGGTTCAAATCCACTTGGTTACAGGACTAATATGGTTTAAGTTATATATCACCATGCCTTTGTACTTAAATAAATACCATGGTATAATACAATATTTAAACCATGACACCACCGATGGTAATATAGTTGTTTCCATCATTTGTTTTGGTCACTACCATCATTGTACTTTTTTAATTCGAGAGGTAGCAGAGGGATATCTATCTCATGTAGAGCGTAAAGATGGAGGAGATGATAGACAGGCAGGTCGCTTCACTGAAACCAAGGAAACTACAGTATAAGAGAAGGAAGGGTTGTCACGTCACTGTGTAGCGTGTGAACACACATCGGTGCCAAGTGTGGAAACGTTCAGTCTGAAACACAGCATCATCTAACAGAAGTGAGACATCCAGGGATCTGTGTTGGATCCCTGATGAAAGGGACTGTCGAGCTGCAGGAAGTGGCCTGGGGCCGGGGCTGACAGTGTAACCTCAACACCGAGCATCATGTGGTCCATGGTCCATATAGTTTGCCTTATTCACCCTGTCATCCTAACTCCTCCCCCATCTCTGTGACGGCTCTCCACTCTCTGCTTGTTGCCAAAAAAACTCAGAGGTCTCCGATATCACGTTTCACACCCGCTTGAATCACAACCGTCCTTTTCTTTTTTTTATGGAAAACCCTCTTCTCTACCCCTCACACTGCTTTTTTGTTGTTGTTATTGCTCGTCTTTCTACTTGAATGCTTGATGTGCAAGAAGGAGAAAGAGCATTGTAGTTATCATTCTTTCATCTCTGAGTGGCTGGTGGCATGCTACTTAAAAAGGAAGAGCGGTGGTGACCGACATGCTACGCTACACTGTGCTGTGCTATGCTATGCTATGCTATGCTATGCTATGCTATGCTACGCTACACTGTGCTGTGCTATGCTATGCTATGCTATGCTATGCTATGCTACGCTACACTCAATGTGGTGGCCAGTATAGTAGGTGCAGGAATAATGGGGTATGGGATTGACCTCCAGAGGAGGGCCTCATTTGTCCAAGCAGTGGCCCAGACGGAATGTACATCCTTACATGAAAGAAACCATCAAATCAATTTCAGAGGTCAAAAGATCACAGGCTTTTAGTAAAGAAAAAAGAGGTAAATTCTATAGTACGATACTTTCCTTTTGAATTTAAAACGATGTTGTGCCTCTTGACCCGTCCCTTCAATACTGATTCTGGTAGTGACTCTAATTCAACTGTTTTGTTGGTCATGTAACTGGCATAAGATAGCATGGAGTCCTGTAGCATTTCTGTTGGTCCTCATTCACACATTACCTTTTATTTAACCAGAGAGAAAAAGAGAGAGAGAGAGCGAGAGAGACAGAGAGAGCGAGAGAGAGGGAGAGAATGAAAGGTGATACTCCTTTCAAAAGCCTTCATCTCCCCTTCTAACCTTAGTGCAATGTTTGATTAAAAATATATAAATAAAAAAGCATTTACAAAATGGTCCCCTCTTTGCAGAAGTACCCTGCTTCACATAAGCTGTCATCACATTCTGGAAAAAATTTGTACGTGATGTCTCGTTTTCTCTTGTAATTGCCGGTGTTTGAATTCTGGTCAAGTTCGTGTTTAACTGAGGGAGTGTCTAAAATGTAATTAAAAAAAAAGAAAAAAACCAATAATAAATAAAGAAATTGCACTCATGGTCGCCATCCATGCTGCTGCATCGGGTTATGGTTGAGTTTTATTCAACCCAGTTTTTAGAGCTCTACAAATGTTAATGATGTTTTTGTCTTACCCACATATAATATGATATCTAGACTTTACCACATCTGTATGTATAAAAATGAAAACGACATGTAAAAATCAAGTATTTTGTGGTATGTACATCAAAGGAATTAATTTTACACAATGCAAGGAAAATGGAACAGATGTTTCTAGATGATTAAATACTGAACATTCATGCTATTTCTTTGTATGAAGAAATAAATAAATAAGTATATATTTTACCAAAAAAATCCTGTTGCCTCGACTTCTATTTTCTTATATATTTACAGTTTATTATTTAAAGAAGCATTAAGCAGAATTTTAACCTGAATCCTATTGTTTTGTTGTGAGGACGACATGTGATGATTGGACATTAACACTTTCAGCGCCAGGGGTCACTGTTTACCTTACCATTGAAATGCCATCGCCTTTTAACATGGGGATACGTGGCTGTGTTTGCAGGCCTAATGCTATATTATATATTATAGCTATGGATCTAATAATATAGTCGATTGTCATTGAGTTTCTTCCGGTCAAGATGCAAGAAAACAGATATTTCTTTCATTCATACATTCCCGTTTTATACCGTGGTGAATATGAGTATAGTTTTAGAGTAATTCTGTGTAATCCCAGGAAACGCCTCTAAACAGTGTTTTAGTGCATTTCACTAGGAATCGTGCCATTCCTCGCTTGGATCAACAATCAATCTGAAATCAACGCTAGATTATCGGTATTATGTTTCATCATGCATGCATGAAAGGGTGGGGGGGGGGTTTCTGTGCTTCGATCGTCACTAACGGAATACATTACACAGTACATTACAGACACACAAATTATCGGATCAACACAATATTGATACCATAGTCCTTACCTTGACCAAGATCTGTCCCGAAAAGAATATTCCAATTATCTGATCGCCATTCCAAATACTGATGTTGATTGTGTTGCCAACGTGGGCCCGACCCTCGTCGATGCATGCGTTATAAGCAAGGCGGCAGGCGGCGGTATTGGACTTTTGCGATCTCAGACCCATCCCCAGTGATAACACACAGCTGCCTGCATGTTTATGAATGGAAATATCGAATAAAAGAAATAACGATGAAAACCCGAGTATACTCAGGTTTTCGGGGGTCCTGACGCTCAACGTTGGGCGCGTTAATAACCCGACTTTAGTCGGGTCCGGCGCCCAATGTGTTAACATGGACATTGAAAAAAAACAACTAGTGAATTAAGGTAAAGGTGTGTAAACTGAGTTTGGGTGGATTTACCCTCCACTACCACACATCCCTGTCCATACACCAGGCAAAAAATGTGGCTAGTTTTGCATAAATACGCCTGCAGATTGCATACCCAAAGTAATTTGTGATTTATTATACTTTATACTTATAGCACATGCATGAGTCTGGTCTCTTTTGAAAGGAAACATTCTGAATCAAATCAAATTTATTTGTAAGGCCCGACAACACACGTTAATGTCCCCATGGGCCGTGCACGTCTTCTTTAAACAAGTCAAGAAGAAACATCACAATAAGTCAAGAACAAAACAAGAACACCATAAGGTCCAAATTTTTTAAAATAAATGCAAAATAAATAAATGCAATAAACTCCACGCGAAGGTAAGGAAAAACTCACTGAACTTTCTTCCACAACAAGAATCACTGCAAGTGCTAATGAAATAGAGTTACTGAGGAACACACTGAAGTAAAAGTTTTGTTTATTCACATTTCTGTTTACTTGTTGCCATTATGCCTGTTTTCCAGTTGAGAGGTAGACAGGGACGTGCACAGGACTTTAGAGGGGCAGGTGCTCAAATGGTTTTTGGGGCCCTTTTTGGGATTAATACAAGTCTATGGTACATTCAGTTTTAGCCATGCATTCATAGACCTGCTACCCTTAGCTGCTTACTGGCGCTCCTTCTCCTTCCAAGTTTAGTTTCAAGTTTCTTTAATAGTTGTCATACAGAAGTACAGAATACTTTCATACAAAATGCTTCTTACTGTTACGCTCCAGAGACTGTGCTAGACAAGATAGTATCAAATAACATAGTATAGCATGTAATTTAGAAGAAGAAAATGAGGTCACAGTGTTCGGTATAGACATAATGTACAATGTTCTGAGTTACCATATAATATACAATACTATGCAGTGTACTAATGTACAGTACTATATAGTGCAAAGCAGAAATGGGATGAGGTACAATTTAGGTACAATTTACAGTAAGGTGTACGAGTTGTAGTGCAATCCTTCGTCAATAAATATAAAGTGTGGGGAGTGGGTGCTACAGTGTGTTTGTTTAAAGTGGGTGTGTGCTATAAAGTGTGTGGAGTGGGTGCTACAGTGTGTCTGTTTAAAGTGAGTGTGTGCGTGTGGATGTGTGTGCTATGTGCGTTTGGTGGTTGTTGTTGTGTAGTGTTCATTGTTCGTTTAGCAGTCTGATGGCCTGGGGATAGAAGCTTCTTCTGAGTCTTTCTGTGCTCGCCTTGAGACTCCGGTATCGCTTGCCTGACCGCAGCAGTTCAAAGAGGCAGTTGTTCGGGTGACTGGAGTCTTTAATGATTCTCTTAGCCTTGCCCTTGCAACGCTTGTTGTAAATGTTCTGGAGGGTGGGGAGCCCCCCTCCAATTGTGCGTTCGGCTGAACGTGTCACTCTTTGTAGCAGGGCTCCAGACTAACTTTTTTCACCACCGTCCCAGAACCGTCCCGAAATACAATTTTAACCGTCCCAAAGTGAATGTAACCGTCCCAAAAATACCAGTGCATACATTTTTTTTAAATTAAATTATATAAATTATACTTTTTTTTTTATTTTCTTTATACAGCTACTGTTTTATATATACTGTTTTTTAGTAATAACTAGAAAGTAATGGTATTTATTCAACAACAGGTGATTGATTATGATACTAATACAAATCTATACACTGAGTATGGGGCTGCAGCACTGCAGATATACCCTACTCCAACGATCCACACGGACATTACACGGTGTTGCACTCGTTACCAAGTGGCTCTGCAGATATACCCTACTCAGCTACAAGGCTCCGTTGGAGAGGATCTATTCTGTTGTGATTTTTGCACAATAAATATTCAACATTCTCTTTTGAGACTCCGCCTCAGACTCTTATCATTTGGCACTAAAAGCTAAACATTGTCACCGATATGGCTGTCCGCAACATGTCATTAATTGTGTACGCGAGGTGGTTCAGTGACGACGCTAACATGAGCTAGGTTAGCTAGCATGTAGCTGCAGATGGAAAGACTAACTTTACTGGTGAAAATGTGATTTACGTTGGAATACTCCTTTGCCAAATTGCTGTACTTTGCTTGCAGGTCTGCAGCCATTATTGCTGGATTATGAATAGTCCCAACTTTAGCCAAGGTAACGTTAAGCTAAAACTAGCTCTTCAGCTAATGCTAACACCAGCAATCGAACCCATCAGAGCTCCCCGTCACACTGCTCTGTCGGGAGGATGGCATTTAAGAAAGTATCTGCTGTTAAAATGACAAACAGCATTGACACTTTAATTCACGGTCGGTTAAACACACGTTTGTTTTATAATGCTCACAGCAGACCGCAGTGTTGTTGATAAATTACGTGGGGATTTAAGTTCCATAAAAAAAGGTTCCGCACCGTTGCAATCGTACGGTGCACAGCGCGTACTGTACCGGAGGAGAGGTGGGTAGGAACTTGATGCTGGATGAGCGTATTGCTGCGTTGGGAATCGGAGATAGTCATTGGATTTGGCAAATCACGCTACGTTTAGACTTCAGTGAACTTAGTCAGCACGAGACATTAACCATTTGACAGCAATATATGCGCGCACTGACAGTCGTCCAATTGACATTTCCTGTGAAAAAAAATCCTCTCCGTCCCGGATGCGTCCCAGCAAAGATTTCTGTTCGTCCCAAATCAATATTTGATCGTCCCCGGGACGACGGGACATCGTTAGTCTCGAGCCCTGCTTTGTAGTCTGCTTCGGTCTTGTGCAGTGCTATTCCCAAACCAGGAGGTGATGTTGCCAGTCAAGATGCTCTCTATTGTACATGAGTAGAAGTTCTTAAGGATCTTCTGACTGACTTGGAACTTCCTTAGGCGCCTGAGGAAGTAGAGGCGTTGTCGTGCCTTCTTCACAACACTGTCAATGTGTGTGGTCCATGTCAAGTCCTCGGATATGTAGGCTCCGAGGTACTTAAAGCTGTTGACTCTCTCAACCGGTGCCCCGTCGATGCTGAGGGGGCTGTAGTCCTTGACCCCCGACCTCCTGAAGTCCACAATCATCTCCTTTGTTTTGCTGACGTTCAGGGAGAGGCTGTTATCCTGGCACCATCCCGCCAGGACCTTGACCTCTTCCAGGTAGGCCCTCTCGTCGTTGGCAGAGATCAGGCCCACCACCACTGTGTCGTCAGCAAATTTGATGATTGTATTGCTACTCCGCTGAGCCACACAGTCGTGTGTGTACAGGGAGTAGAGGAGGGGACTCAGAACACAGCCCTGGGGGGCCCCTATGTTGAGGGTGATGGATGAGGAGGTGCAGTTGCCTGCTCTCACTTTTCTGATTTCTTTCTTTTTTGGGCATTTAGGGAGGTGTAGTCTGACATCACTGGTTGGGAAAATGGATTATCGGCTATTGTTTTTTTTTTTTTTTTTTTGGTCTTTTTCCCCCTCCATTTTCCTCCGATTTTCTCCCATCCCAATGTTAGTCGTATGCCAATTCCCAGTCCCTTCCTGGTCGCTGCGCTTTACCCCCCACAGTCAGATCATTTGGGAGAGTGGAGGCTACCACGTGCTTCCTCCGACACACGTCCAGCCAATCACCGCTTCTTTTCACCTGGCAGCGCGGATTCTCATTGAGAGGGCGTAGCGTGTGGGAGGACCACACTATCCCCCTCACGTCCAATCCGCGCTTAGCAGGCGCCCCGACCGAACTGTAGGAGTCGCTGTTTACAACGACC
This sequence comes from Notolepis coatsorum, assembly GCF_963971535.1. NCBI lineage: Eukaryota > Metazoa > Chordata > Actinopteri > Aulopiformes > Paralepididae > Notolepis > Notolepis coatsorum. The sequence continues at coordinate 55,459,668 of NC_140179.1, read as the reverse complement.
CGGACCCACCCCGCCAGCTTCTCCCACCCTCTGATACAGCCAATTGTATCAGTGCAGACGGCCAGCCAAGCTGGTGACAACCCCGGAGCTGTGAGCTGGATTCGAACAGGCGAACCAAGCTCACAGCTCCGGGGCAAGTGACGAACGCAATCTCCGCTCGACCACCTAACCGCCTGATTATCGGCTATTGTAACAATTCTGCTGCATGAAAATTGAAAAGCTTTAAAAAAAAATGTGTTCCCTTCTATCACTAACATTATTGTTTAAGCATTTTTGGTTGAAATAAAATTAGGCTATTTTTATTTATGATTAATTGCGAATATCTTTATGTTGAGCTATATATTGTGGATGAATAAGCACAGAAAGCTACACCATGCCGATGTTCATGCTTTATTTGTTTTTAACGAGACGATTTAGAAACGGGCAATGGGGAAATACATTGCATTGGACAGAGGGTGAAACACGAAAAACGGCAATGACGTAACCACGACACCTCCCTATTGCTGCAGGCATAATTAACACAAATCCAGTTTAATTACAGATGGTAATATTTTAAACTCAGAATGTACAGCTGCTGAAATCACTATTTTACCAATGAATAATGTATTGCACTATTATAATTATAATAATAATAATTACATAATATAATAAATTATTATTATTGTTATGATTATTATTATTATTATTATTATTATTATTATTATTATTGCTATTGTTATTATCAATAGTTGTATGACTTTATGTACAGTTGTTGTTCATTATGAAGTAAGTCGCTAAGTGTAACTGTTTGTTCAATAATGAAACTACAACCAGCCTACTAAAGCCACCACTACACTACAGTACAGTAAGCACAACATGTATCTCTACAGTATTACAGAGAGAGAGAAAGAAGGCTAACGGAACGTAGACCAAATGCGTCCACATTTTTATAGGATTCTAGCACATTTTCATAACAATAGCGAATATTACCGTTTTCATTGAGGTTTCTTACAAATTAACGATGCTTTATGTTGTCCTTTATATGCCGATTATCATTAAAATCTTAAATTGTACCATATGTCCCCCTTTAGACAACATATGTAACGCTACCAGCGCACTTTTGTTAAGATAATTAGTTTACCATTTGCGGTCGCTATACCGAGGTTGCAGTAATAGTTTACCGCTGTTCAGATCACGGCGAAGAATAGACACATCCCAGTGACCTGTGACCTGTGCTAAGGATCTTGGGAAATGTATTCATGTAGTTTTCAACATTTTCACCTTTTAATTTTAAACCAATGCTGCCATCTACTGACAACAGAAATTGTTGTCTATCGTCACTTCCATATACAGCGTCGCCCGAAACCCATTCTAGAGATTCTCACTTTTTACTGGGAATGGGGCGTGGCCGTATTTGGTCCCAGACAATAAGAGTGGCTGCGATTGGTCACTGTGACGTTACCTGCTTTTAGAGAGCGAGAGAGAGTGATAGAGAGTAGGCTACAGTGATTTTCCTTCCTAGCACAGACAGGGAGGGGCGGGGGAGGAGTGATCCGGCGACGTGAATTCACGAGAGCCGCATGCATCTTGCAAGTGAGGTGGTGAGATTCAGAATGTGATAAAGTAAAGAGATAATGCAATGCCACCGTGGTATGAATAATAAGAAATGTAGTATGGGGGAAGTGCAGTGTAGATAGTTATGCTGTAGCCTGCCTGCCTGGTTGCATGAGAGAAAAGCACCGACAACAACTTCACAAGGCATGCCCCAAATATACAGTGCAAACCCGAAAATGAACATGTATTTTGTTGGGCAAATACCTTACCTGATGATGAAGTGTAGTTCTTGCTTAGGTTTAAGTTGAACTATTAACTGTAAAAAAGAGGTCTCGAGTGTGAGCTCAGCTGGATGTCAATTTCGTGTTCAGTGCCGGCTGTCAGCGCATGCAGTTTATATCATCTCATCATCACCACCCACGTGCTATGCGTAAAATATAATAGGTCCGGGAGAGGTGCAATGGAATACAGGGCATTTCTCTCTCTTTACCTAATATTTAGATTCTATCCTGACATCTTTCATTTGGAAGGGCAGTCTATCTATATGCGCAACAGTAAAAAAATTGCACTTTTCTATGAGGCACGGAAATGGCAGGTGCTCGAGCACCCCTTGGGATCTATGTGTGCACGTGCATGGAGGTAGGAGCTGGAAAACATAATGGTTTCATAGCCTGAAGTCTTAACTACAGTACAGGTCCAAAGTTGATAACAATCCCACAGAAAATGTGTGTTTTATAAAGGTTTTTGCAATGTGTGTAACGGCCATAATTCGGCATGATTATCCAAAAGACCTTGTCCGGCTTCTTCTTTGTCTTTCTCGTTGCAATCACCCCTCGCGTGTGATACCCTTGGCTCATGAATTTCATTGGTTACAAATGTGGTCAATCATTTTCGCCATCAGAGGTGACTGGTCCGTTAGGGCGGGCCATACTTTATTTTTTTTTGGAAAATCAATCGAGTGGGGTGTCTAAAATACGTGTTTTTTTGTGGGGAATTCAAATATGGGATTATTTTTCTAATCGGATAACTCCTACCTACATTGTTTTGGATTTCAAAATGGTAGATTTGACCATTTTTCACCCCTTGGCCATACATGGATGCCAACATGAATCTGAAGGAAATCATAACATGCAAGGTGTCTAAATGATGTGTTTCTTAATGGGGAATTCAAATATGAGTTCATTTTTGGGATAGAATAACTCTAACCTACATAATTTTGGATTTCAAAATGGCAGATTTTACCATTTTTCACCCCTTGGCCATACATGGATGCCAACATGAATCTGAACATTAACTGTTGCTGCAGCAAAGACAAAAAGATTCCTGTGAAAGATATTGCCTACATCAAGGGACAGAGGGAAAAGGTTGGAAGTAAAGGACCACACCAAATGGCTGGAGCTGATCTGCCTGAGCACAAGAGACAGGTGAAAACATTGGAAAGGCAGGGGATGGAAAAGAAGGCAGAGAAAAGGAGAAGGGGCAAAGAAGAAAGCTTTGCAGCAGCAGACAAGGTTGCCAGGAAGGATTTTGAGAGCTTCCTTACAGTCCCTGAAGTTGAGCTCATTCCTGAAACTGACCCTGCAGCTTCAGCAAAGCTACGAAAAAATTATGATGAGATTCCAAACATCGCCCTTGCTAGTGTAAGGTATGGCATAGGTCTAAGGCCAACTGCAGCTATAGCAACTGCAGCTCTGATTGATGCAGGACTCATCTTAGAAGATGACACAAGTAAAGTGATTGATAAGAACAAGGTTAAGAGAGCACAAGAAAAGTTGATGCAAGAGCTGGGGGAAGAGTTTGAGGAGAAGTGCAGGGAGGAGGGGGGGATCTCCTGTATCCTCTTTGATGGGCGGATTGACATGGCCAATGTGATGATGGAAGCTGAGGGCAGTGACCAATCTTTTCCTGCAAAGATCAAGGAAGAACACTATAGTGTTGCTAGTGAGCCTGACAGCAACTATCTGTTCCACTTTACACCAGAGAAAGCAACTAAAGAGGAGTTCCATGCAGAGAAGATTGCTAAGGTCCTGTTTGCCTGGCTGAAAGAGAGAGGTTCTGATAAGACCTTGTGGGCCATTGGAGGAGACTCGACCAATGTCAACACTGGAGTGAAGGCAGGTGTAATGCGGAAGCTGGAGCTGCACCTGGGGAGAAAGCTGGTCTGGTTGGTGTGCAACCTGCACACTGGTGAACTTCCACTGCGCCGTCTCATTGTTGAAGTTGATGGGGCTACTCTGTCAGACAACAAATTGTCTGGGCCAATAGGACAGCTCCTTGATTCTGTTACAGACTTGGAGATCAATCCTAACTTCACCAGGATCTTTCTTGGCCCTCCGCTGATCAAGCTGCCTGAGAAGATCATTCAAGATCTCTCAACTGATCAACACTATGGCTATAAGCTGGTCTGTGCAATCAGGGATGGAGTGCTTTCTGCAAGGCTGGCTCTGATGGAGATTGGACCGGTAAACCACAGCCGCTGGCTCACCACAGCAAACAGACTCCTCAGGCTCTGGGTGTCAAAGCATCAACTTAAAAGAAAGAACCTGAATAATCTACAATGCATTGTGGAATTCATCATTGGAGTGTATTATCCATGTTGGTTCAACATGAAGGTCAAGCACTCCTGGATCGAAGGGCCTAGGCACATCCTGTTTCAGCTGGACTGCCTCAAGTCTCAGAGGAAGGAGGTGCTGGATGTTGTGGTGCCAACTGTGAGAAGATCTGCTTGGTATGCCCACAGTGAAGCCATCCTCCAAACACTGCTGTGCTCTGAGGATCAAAAAGAGAGAATTGAGGGGGTGGAGAGAATCCTGGCCATCAGGGGAGAGGGGGATCCAGACACTCAGCTGGGAGACTCCTGTGTCAGGATCAGAAGAACACCTCACATCAATAGTGACGCTTCCAGCATTGGTGGCTTAATCAGCTGGTCAGAAGATGTGTCAGAGCCACCTCTCACCTGCTCCCTAAGCACCTCCGAGGTGAAGAACTTCATCAACACCCCCATGGAGGTTCTCGACTGGCCTTGCCACACACAAAGCATCGAGAGGGTTGTTAAAATGGTGACTGAGGCCTCTGCTAAGTACTTTTCATAAGAAAAAAGGGATGGAGGGATCAGGGCTCAGGAGACCAGCAGGAGGCTGATGTCCAAGAATGAATCCAAGCAGGACTTGTGCAACCTGATCAAATTTAAGAAGATAGATGATTGATGGAGCCCCATGGATTTTCTCAATAGGCTACATTGAGACGTTTGTTAAAATGGTTACAGAGGTTTCTGCTGAGTAGTTCTGGAAAGAGCTCACCTATTTATGGCTGACGTTGACTTTAAGTTTGTGTTTGTAGGTTGGTGGCTAAAGCAGTACAGTAGGAGATCTTGCCATCCAAGAATGAGTCCAATCAAGATATTGGAACCTGGCAAAGTTCAAGAAGTCAGGAAATCGAGATTTAGCACTTAGGTGTTTGTGTGCATTACAAATACAATTTATTATTGTTAGTATTATTATTATTGATATTTGGAGTTGTATCCAGTTATATACAGTTCACTTGTTAATAAATTTGATGGCTTTGTCATTATAAATGATTTCCCATATATTTTTTATCTTTGCAATTTTGTAATACAATACCAATGGGTTCAAATGGTAAAATCAGCCATTTTGAAATCCAAGATTATGCAGGTTATATTTATCCTATCCCAAAAATGACCTCATATTTGAATTCCCCATTAAGAAACACATCATTTAGACATATTGCATGTTAGGAATTCCTTCAGATTCATGTTATCATCCATGTATGGCCAAGGGGTGAAAAATGGTAAAATCGGCCATTTTGAAATCCAAAATGATGTAGGTTAGAGTTATCCTATCCCAAAAATGAACTCATATTTGAATTCCCCATTAAGAAACACATCATTTAGACACCTTGCATGTTAGGATTTCCTTAAGATTCATGTTGGCATCCATGTATGGCCAAGGGGTGAAAAATGGTCAAATCGGCCATTTTGAAATCCAAAACAATGTAGGTAGGAGTTATCCGATTGTAAAAATAATCCCATATTTGAATTCCCCACAAAAAAACACGTATTTTAGTCACCCCACTCGATTGATTTTCCAAAAAGAAAAAAAGTATGGCCCGCCCTACTGGTCCGTGGTCACTTGTCCGAATCGCTTGTCGGATGTTTGGTCTTGAAACCCGCAATAGGTAAAGTGGGATGACGATCGAAAGGCGTCAAATTCAACTTTCCAAAATGTATTGGTTGATCGGCAAAAACACAGCCCGGAGCCGACAGACGAGGGCAAAGTGCCGCAGCATGTCGGGCCGTCCAATGTTAAAGGAAAACATAACAGGTATACTAACTTACTACAAGCTTAAGTGCAAATCTAGATTATTTAACACACTTTAGCTGTGTCTCAATTCAGGGGTTGTAGCCTTCGAAGAACACAGTCTACAAAGGTGTGTCCTTCATAGACCAGGGCGTGTCCTTCGTAGAAACTCACAGTGGCTCCCTCCTCTACGGAAGCGTGTTGCTGCCACACCAGAAACAGAAAAAAAGATCAGTATCACGTTATAACGTGAACCGTTTATTGTTATAACAAGATGTTTTTCCACGTTATAACAATATATTTTCACGTTATTACGACATACAAACTTATCACGTATAACGTGAAACGTTTTATGTTAAAACAATAAGTTATCACGTTATAACGTGAAACGTTACAGATGAAAAAAGGTAATACATTTTATTTTTATTTTATTATTTGATTATCTATTCTATTCTATTCTATTATTATCTGTATTTTTTGCACAATCAAGGCGGGCATGGCCACTTTCATTTCACTACATGTCTCGTGTATCTATGTGACTAATAAATCTCTTGAATCTTGAATGTTATGGGGCGTCTGGTGATTCCCACCCCTAGTAAAGGCACCACCCTACACCAACACTCCCTACACCACCCTACACCAACACTCCCTCGCACCACCCTACACCAACACTCCCTACACCACCCTACACCAACACACCCTACACCAACACTCCCTCGCACCACCCTACACCAACACACCCTACACCACCCTACACCAACACTCCCTCGCACCACCCTACACCAACACACCCTACACCACCCTACACCAACACACCCTACACCACCCTACACCAACACTCCCTCGCACCACCCTACACCAACACTCCCTCGCACCCCCCTACACCAACACACCCTACACCACCCTACACCAACACTCCCTACACCACCCTACACCAACACACCCTACACCACCCTACACCAACACTCCCTACACCACCCTACACCAACACTCCCTCGCATCACCCTACACCAACACTCCCTACACCACCCTACACCAACACTCCCTACACCAACACACCCTACACCACCCTACACCAACACTCCCTACACCACCCTACACCAACACTCCCTCGCACCACCCTACACCAACACTCCCTACACCACCCTACACCAACACTCCCTACACCAACACACCCTACACCACCCTACACCAACACTCCCTACACCACCCTACACCAACACTCCCTCGCATCACCCTACACCAACACTCCCTACACCACCCTACACCAACACTCCCTCGCACCACCCTACACCAACACTCCCTACACCACCCTACACCAACACTCCCTCGCACCACCCTACACCAACACACCCTACACCACCCTACACCAACACACCACCCTACACCAACACTGCCTCGCACCACCCTACACCAACACACCACCCTACACCAACACTCCCTACACCACCCTACACCAACACACCACCCTACACCACCCTACACCAACACACCACCCTACACCAACAGACCACCCTACACCAACACACCACCCTACACCACCCTACACCAACACACCAACACACCACCCTACACCAACACACCACCCTACACCAACACACCCTCACACCACCCTACAGCCTTAAAAAAATGTATCACTACCCACCTTCAAAACTGCTCTCAAAGAGCACCTACGGAAGGCTGCAATTCGAAACTGGCCGCCGCAAATGTCCAAACCCCCCGACCACCCACCCACCCCCTCCTATGTACAGTTTACTCCCCCTCATATGTATATATTATCTGTTAGGATCTCTGTTTAACAGTACTGTATATTTGCATATCTTGTATGTCACAAATGTAACAGTACTGTATACCTGTATGTCATGTATGTCAGAAATGTCAAGATATATATCTGTATGTTGCGTATGTCATTAATGTCATTACGCCCTCACGCCACACACTACTTTCTCGATTCCTTCTGCTCCACACACTGGGGACCGCCTGGAAGTCACTTGAGGAGTCATGCAGGTCCCTGGACCCCAGGTTGAGAACCACTGTGGCCCTGGGTAGTGTGGCCCTGTTGCATCTAAAACAAGAGTTAGTTAGCTCTTTACCTCCCAGCCTGGCAGTGTGGTTGTGGACCTGGGGGGTCCTTGTGGTTGTAGGTGACCCAGGCCTGCGTGGGAGGTTCTGGGTCTGTTGGCGGTGGGTCTGACTGCTTATCAGAAATGCTTTTTCCCCCAACGCACGCACACACGCACGCACGCACGCACGCACGCACGCACGCACACACACACACACACACACACACACACACACACACACACACACACACACACACACACACACACACACACACACACACACACACACACACACACACACACACACACACACACACACACACACACACACACACACACACACACACACACACACACACACACACACACACACACACACACACACACACACACACACACACACACACACACACACACACACACACACACACACACACACACACTAATGACTGGTAATGAGATACATCCCCAGCGGTATTTATTCACGAGCCTCTGAAAACACTTTGCGTTTTAACAAGACCTCCATCCAGCGTCTCCAGGACCATGTGTTTACTGTCTTCCAGGCCGGGACATCCAGCGTCTCCAGGACCATGTGTTTACTGTTTACTATCCAGGCTGAGACATCCAGCGTCTGCAGGACCATGTGTTTACTGTCCTCCAGGCTGGACATCCAGCGTCTCCAGGACCATGTGTTTACTGTCCTCCAGGCTGGACATCCAGCGTCTCCAGGACCATGTGTTTACTGTCCTCCAGGCTGGACATCCAGCGTCTCCAGGACCATGTGTTTACTGTCCTCCAGGCTGGACATCCAGCGTCTCCAGGACCATGTGTTCACTGTCCTCCAGGCTGGACATCCAGCGTCTCCAGGACCATGTGTTTACTGTCCTCCAGGCTGGACATCCAGCGTCTCCAGGACCATGTGTTTACTGTCCTCCAGGCTGGACATCCAGCGTCTCCAGGACCATGTGTTTACTGTCCTCCAGGCTGGACATCCAGTGTCTCCAGGACCATGTGTTTACCTGTCTGTCCTCCAGGCTGGACATCCACAGCACATTACTGCTGAAATCAACTTTTATTTTTGTTTGATTTTCTGTTAGATTTTTATGCACTTTTATTTTTTTTATCCCAACAATGGAATTGTGTTGCTAGGGTAACAGCCTAGGCCAAAGTTTATTTCCTTTCCTGTCAGTTATTGTATTAGCAAACAAGGAAACTACAAAAGAAGGAAGAGTCATCACGCTACTGTGTAGCGAGTGAACCAGTGTAGTCGAGTCGCTATATCTCGAGTCCGAGTCGAGTCTCGAGTCCCCAGTGTTCGAATCCGAGTCCAAGTCTGAGTCACCAAAGAAGAGCCAGAGTCGAGTCCGAGTCGAGTCCCCATTACCCAAGTCCGAGTCAGAGTTCAAGTCATCAAGGTTGAGTCTCAGCTGACATACAAATAAAAAAAGGTCTACATTAAACATAAATTACACAGCGGTCACCATTTCAAAGGGAGTTTATTTACTTTGTGGCTAAACAATAGCCAAACAAATGCAATAGCCATCAATATCTTATGCCAAATGATTAGGACCTAAAAAAATAAAAAAATAATATATATATATATATATATATATATGTAATAGCTGTATCTATCAATTAACAAGTCAGAGTTTGCACCTTCCGAGTCCAAATGCAGTCAATGCTCGAGTCCAAGTCCAAGTCCGAGTCATCAGTGCTCAAGTCCAAGTCGAGTCACGAGTCCTGAAAATCAGTCCAGGACTCGAGTACTACAACACTGGCGTGAACGCCAAGTGTGGAAACTTTCAGTTTGGCCGACATTTAATTGAAGTTGAGTAAATTGAGTTTATGACCCGTCATCTGCAATTTGTTGCATTGTTAACGAGCTAACGTTTGATATGTTGGTTGATGTATATTCCCTTAGATAGCTGGTATATGTTGAATTTTAATACAGGCTTCAATAATAGAACTGACACCAAAGTCTGGCACCAAGCAGAGCACAGAACGCTGGTATTCTGACGTGATTACCCTTCCTTCTTTCCAAACAAGAAATGAAATGTTCCTGTTTTAGAATATTTATGTTGTCAAGGTCTCTACTGTACTGTGCCTTGATAATCAGCATGGTAGGACATTGATAGGGATGTGGGGTAGAAATGCTTCTCAATGCTATAATAAAAAGAAATCTGTGTATTTGACACTGTTGATATTTTAAACACCAGCTTGGTATGAATTTGGGTTAGAAATGTTATGAATCAATGAATACATTGATCCAAACAGATGTGTTTTGTAGAGGTGTGTCAGGATTGGGGAGGGGGGTGTAGGACACACACGCAGACACACACAAAAAGGGGAATCTTAAAGTTACCCCAGAGGGGTAACCACTGGAATCGCTGAGCGATGAGAGAGGGTGGGGGAAAACACAAGAATAAAATAAATAAAAATTTAAACTGTAGGAAACACAAGAAAACAGTATAAAATAACTGGGCAAAAATCCCAAAATAACCACCACCGCCTAGCAGTTTAAAACAACAAGAAAAACAATAGCACCAGAGACAGAGAAAACCCTAGAAGCATGAGCTTGGGACATGAAAGCATCCAAACACAGTCAACCAAAACCTACTTAAAGCCACTGCCCACCTGACACCAATCAGGTGGCAATCAAGCCCACACACCTGCCATGCCGCATGGAAATTAACTGCAGAGGCCAGTGATTGACAGCTGTCCCTCACAGAAAGATGAAATAGACAGCTGTCACTCACAGAAAGATGAAATAGACAGCTGTCCCTCACAGAAAGACGAAATAAAGCCAAAGCACTTTAGAATAAACTAAAATAAAAGCCACATAAACCGTGATCATCACAGAGGTGAGAGATGAAAACATGCCCCAGCTGTAGCTGATGGCAGTGTTGTAGTCGAGTCACTACATCTCCAGTCCGAGTCGAGTCTTGAGTCCCCAGTGTTCGAGTCCGAGTCACCAAAGAAGAGTCAGAGTTGAGTCCCCATTACCCTATACAGTCTGAGTCCAAGTCATCAATGTTGAGTCCACTCCACTCTGGCGGTCAAAGAGCTGACATACAAATAAAATCAATTCAATTCAATCATTACGGCCTATTACAATTTTTTTTTAAATAAATAATTGTATTTATCAATTAACAAGTCTGAGTCTGCACCTTCCGAGTCTGAATGCAGTCAATGCTCGAGTCCAAGTCCGAGGGATCAGTGCTCAAGTCCAAGTCGCGTCACAAGTCCTGAAAATCAGTCCTGGACTCGAGTACTACAAAACTGGCTGTAGGTATAACCTCCTGCGAAAAATTATCAGTTAATTGCTTACCAACAGTATCATAATTTTCATAACAGAGAGTCTGTTTTAAAGATTTTTTTATTTTACTTTCTCTTTTTTCTCTTGTTATTTTACTTTCTCTTATGCCAATTCCCAATCCACTACTTGGTCGTTGCGCACTCTACCCCTAACCGTCGGTCTGGGAGGGCGGAGACTATCACATGCTTCCTTCGACACATGTGTAGCACTTGTGTCACTAACAGTAACAGCTGTTCGCCACGGACCAGTTCTAGATTCGAATGAGGAGAGGAGTAATATACACAGTTAAAGGAATGGCAGGCCAGAGACAAGGTTATAACAATGACCGGTATTTTATTCTCGACAGCGCTAGCTAGACAATTACAATACATACAAACGTAAAGTAGTGAAGTATCCCTTTTTGGTTCTTTTCTTAACCACTCCCTCTTTCAGGAAGGTTAATTCGATATCAAGTCCTAGGTTGATTGGATCAACACATTAGGTTCGGTTCAGACGTCTCTGAGGTTGTCACTAGCTAAAAGCTAGGTTTAAGTTTGGACATTAGATGTATCCCTTTTTCGTGAGTAACTCGTTATCTTTCTCCTGCTATTGCAGATCAGTAAACTCTATAACAGTTTATCATTCAGTAAACTCTATATCAGTTTATCATTTCATTAGGTAAGTGTTTAAACATATTAATTTAAACCTTTAAGTGTGCAGGGAATGCAAGTACCTTATTAGGTGAAATTACCCTTTAAACTCTTCCTTTGCAGGTGTAATACAAGCAAGGTACCAATGGAAATATTCAAGGTTATAGGAATGCAAATACCTTATTAGGTGAAATGACCCTTTAAACCATCTTTCTTTACAGGAGAACCATCAGTGATTCAACTATAATCAATATGTTATCAGTGAGATTCAAGTATCTTATTGGGTGCATTGACCCTTTAACTCATCCTCTTTACAGGAGAAATATCAGTGGTTCAAGTATCTTACTGGGTGCATTTACCCTTTAACTCTCCCTTCTTACAGGAGAAATATCAGTAGTTCAAGTATCTTACTGGGTGAATTTACCCTTTAACTCTCCCTTTTTACAGGAGAAATATAGGTACCCATATATACAATGTGCATCAATCAAATACAAAATACAATATCAAAATACAAAAGGTGAAACGGGGTCAAAAGCCCTTGGAAGTCCTTGTGCTCTCGTTCAATCAGTTCGTAGTAAAGAAAGCGAAGCAGCGCCTCTACCACCTGAGACAGTTAAGGAAGTTCAGAGTATCGGGGAAGATACTCCAGTCCTTCTACTCAGGAGCTGTAGAGAGCATCTTGACCGGAAACATCACTGCTATTACTATTTTTATTGGATTCTATTATATGTTGTACCACTGTATTGCACATCGTCGCGGGCAAGACCAGCCGCATTTCATTGTATACCTGTATGCCGTGACAATTAAAACTCTTGACTTGACTTGACTTGACTATCATAGAAAAGGATATGATGGTCCTTGGAAGTTCTTGTGACTCAAGTTCGATTAGTTCGTTAATTCCTGATCCACTTCCTCACTCGGAATGAGGAAGGTAATTCACAATCCTACCAGGCTGTTGAGGCAACAGGGTGTTGAGGTAACAGGGGTAACAGATCAGGCTCCGGGTATAGCCCTGATCTAGATCTGAGGTTCAGTGGGTTGGCTCGCCATCTTGTGTTGGTCCGGCACACCTCCTCGTCCCGCGTGGGCACACGTGATGAGTGGTGGTCGGTCGGGACTCCTGGGAACTCTTCCCGGGGGTGGAACGGGTGCTAGAAAACCTGGCCTGCATTATACAGGCATTCAGAAAATAAAAGCTATTTACCATCTTTCATTGCTTTATCATCTTTTCATTGCTTCTAGAATGAACAGTCAATCAGGCTACTTTTAGCTATGCTAAGCTAAAGTAGGCTACCTTATCACAGCACGTGGGAATGTCCATTTGTCTTATGCTAAGTTAGGCTAAAGTGCACTAGCATATGCGAACATTCCTCACATTCCATATAAAACTCTCAAAAGCAGTCAAAATGTACATAGACCATGTTCTTATCATACAGCATATCAATACAACCATAAGTACTTCTGAAATGGTCTCTCTCTAGTTTTCATTTAACCAACTTGGGCTTTAGCATTGAGCTAGCATGACCCGGTGATGAAGCTATTATTTAGCTCATTAGCATTGAGCTAGCGATTCTGCACAATCGACAGTGAGACAGCACAATATTGATGAAACTCACCAAAACCGCTTCTGGAAGTGGTATGCTCTTTAACTGCAACAACCTCTTCGGTTTTGTAACTGGGGGAATCTTTTATGACTGTTTGATAACTATTTCGTGGCGCTAGTTCATCTCGGTATCCAGCAGCATTCAGCAGCTGCGTCATTCTCTGCCAGTTTCTAATCTCATCTCCTGTATAGCAAGGCTCACCTGCCGTAAGGCAAGGCGTGAACTGTTGCGACACCTAACTCGCGTCATGAGGTAATTTAAAGAGGCAATGAGGCAATTCAAAGGATTTGGTCAAAACATTGCTAACCTCATATGAATATACATATAACCCAATAACATTAACTATTTATGTTCTTACACAATAGCATTAACTATTTATGTTCTTATTCAATGGCATTAACTATTTATGTTCCTATAACTAAATAGTTATGAATCTGAAACCTGGGTTACACATGTGTAGCCAATCCCCACTTCTTTTCACCTGGCAGCGCGGACTCTCACTGGGGGAGTGTAATGTATGGAAGGATCACACTATCTCTCCCAGATCCTTCCCTTGCTGTGCAGGCGCCCCGACCGAACTGTAGGAGTCGCTGTTTTACAACGACCAGGACCCACCTAAAGTACATGTACCTTATATGTGACTGACAAATAAAAAACAAACTTGAACTTGAAACTTAAAAACAACGTCAGATCTGTGTTTATTTGTACCCAGTATTCACTTAATAGTACCACAGTTAGTTAGTTACAATACTGCACACTCAGTATGTCATAAACTGAGGTATTTACTAAGCGGCTGGCTGCCCCGTGAAGTTGACGTCTCTGTAACTTTATGGGTGAAGAATGATCTGCCAGTGTCGGCCGTGATGCAGCTGCCTGCCTCATTTTGATGGCTTGCGTTTCACTAATTGGTAGCGTTGACAGTAAATGATTGAAGTTGGTCCTGATGGCGCTCTGTTGCTGCTTGTTTGCAGCTGTGTACCTGAACCGATCATTGAACAGATTCATAAAAATGTCATAACGGTGTTACCTGTAGGTTCTGCAGCCGGTGTGGCTGAGCTGTACAAATACATATGTACACGATCAAATCTAAATGTAATACAAGTTCTTTCAGCTAGAAAGTTTAACTCAAGTAGACTTTTGCCCGAAACACAAGCCCTCCTCACACCCTGCAGTGGCCCAACGGTCACAGTGAAAGACCAGGGATAGGGAGGGAGGGGGGGGGGGATTAAAAACTTCACACGAATAGTCAGGGGTGTAAAAAGTACCCAGAAATTATACTTAAGTGAAAGTATGGGTACCGTCTCAAAATCGTACTCAAGTAAAAGTCAGAGTATCTGGCTAGAAACACACTTGAGTAAAAGTCCAAAAGTTTCTACTTTTAAATGTACTTAAGTACTAAAAAGTTAAAGTAAAAACTTTTTTTCGGACTGTCTATTCTTCTGATAGCAGGTGTTTAATCAAATATCCCCGCTTTCTAGTCTTGCACAAGGACCAATCAGCATGGGTATGGGCGGGTTCATTTTCCATTGATGGGGATTAGATTGGCTGTTTTTAAATAACGTGCAGCCGTAAGATTAATAACGTTAACGTTACTTCGGCCAGAGAAACAAATATACTCATTTAAATGGTTGGACCTGCTAGATTTGTACTTTGTAGGTCTGCATTTTAAATGTAAGGAGTAAAAAGTATGTTTTTTTTCTCTGAAATGTATTTGAGTAAAAGTACAAGTATACAAACCTAATAATACTCGAGTAAAGTACAAATCCCCAAAAACAGTACTTAAATATTGTAACAAAGTACAATTACTCAAGTACTTTACACCCCTGCAAATAGCCCATCTACACCAATGCCCAACCTGTAGTGAGACGCTGCGGTGGCAAGGCGGTAAATGGTGCATTTCTATAGCACTTTCATCCAAAGCACTTTCCAATTTCTGTTCCTCACATTCAAACACCAATGGAGGAGGCAACCATGCAAAGTGCCAACCCTGCATACCAGGTGCATCTAAGGGTTAAGTGTATTGCTCAAGGACACATCGACACTCTACCCGGGGAGGAGTGGGAATCGAACCGGGAATCTTCTGACTACCAGACGACCGCTCTACCTCCTGAGCCACTGTCGACCCCCTTACAGTATAAGCGAAGCCAGAGCAGATGGAACACTGTCATGACAGGTGAAGCTCTCCTCAGTGTGTGTGTGAGGATGGCCGATTTAACCTGTGCTACACTGATTTTCTGATTAGCTTGACACAGGGCAGGTGTGTGGCTGCTTAACCAGCCACACCCACACCACTAATAATAATAATAATAATAATAATAATAATAATAATAATAATAATAATAATAATAATAATAATAATAATAATAATAATAATAATAATAATAATAATAATAATAATAATAATATAATAATAATAATAATAATAATAATAATAATAATAATAATAATAATAATAATAATAATAATAATAATAATAATAATAATAATAATAATAATAATAATAATAATAATAATAATAATAATAATAATAATAATAATAATAATAATAATAATAATAATAATAATAATAATAATAATAATAATAATAATAATAATAATAATAATAATAATAATAATAATAATAATAATAATAATAACTTTATTTGTATAGCTCTTTTCATACAGAAAGTGCAGTTCAAAGTGCTTCACAGCAGTAAAAAATACAGGCATAAGCGAGCATAAAAAAGATAGAGAGGTAGCAAGGTAAGGTAAATCACAGTTTTTCACCTGTGAACCTGTGTTAGGGCTGGGAGGTATACAGAATATGAAGTTATACCATCATGGATCCATGCAAAGGTAGGGATTTTTACCACGATAAATATACATATTGTATTATTTTTATTTGTTTGTTAAAATGTCAGCAACATTGTTATGTATGTATGTAAATACAATTTTGTTACAGCCAAAGTGATTGTTAGAACTGGTATTATTGAGTACCATATTTGGTACTTGGTATCGGCAATTGAAGTACTTGGTCTGAAAAATTATAATAATATAATAATAATACACTTTATTTGTATAGCACCTTTCATACAAAATTGCAGCCCAATGTGCTTCACATCAGTAAAGACTGAATAAAAGCAATGTAGAGAATAAGAAAAAGGGTACAAGTAACGAAGGTAATAAGAATACAAATATTGACTCACAGTTTTCCTCACAGTCATCCCTGTTAGATGGTCATAAAAAACACTTTAGTTTGAAGTTACTTGATTTTTTTTGGGTCCGTTTTGATTGATTATCCTGCCATTAATTTATCCATCCCAAGCTACAAGGCTTTCTCAGATGTTGGGGTTATGACCCTGCACATGTGGTTCCCTATGACTTGTACTTTTTTTGATTTCTGTCCCTCTGGAAGAAGGATTGTTTTGTTCTCTCACACAGTAAAACATGATGTGAAACACAAGTAGTTTTCATCATGTTTTAAATTAATCCTTTCACTGAAGAACCTTATAACTCTTGTTTTGAAATGTATATATGTATGTATGTATGTATGTATGTATGTATGTATGTATGTATGTATGTATGTATGTATGTATGTATGTATGTATGTATGTATGTATGTATGTATGTATGTATGTATGTATGTATGTATGTATGTATGTATGTATGTATGTATGTATGTATGTATGTATGTATGTATGTATGTATGTATGTGTATGTATGTATGTATGTATGTATGTATGTATGTATGTATGTATGTATGTATGTATGTATGTATGTATGTATGTATGTATGTATGTATGTATGTATGTATGTATGTATGTATGTATGTATGTATGTATGTATGTATGTATGTATGTATGTATGTATGTATGTACAGTATGTGTTTCCAGTTGTGAAGTCAAGTCTTGAATGAACACAACACTCTAACTCACCATCTTTAGATAATAAAGTACTCAACATCTACTGTCTTTATGAATGAACACAACATTCTAACTCACCATCTTTAGATAATAAAGTACTCAACATCTACTGTCTTTAACTATGAATGAACACAACACTCTAACTCACCATCTTTAGATAATAAAGTACTCAACATCTACTGTCTTTAACTATGAATGAACACAACACTCTAACTCACCATCTTTAGATAATAAAGTACTCAACCTCTACTGTCTTTAACTATGAATGAACACAACACTCTAACTCGCCATCTTTATATAATTAAGTACACAACCTCTACTGTATTTGACTATGAATTAACACAACACTCTAACTTACCATCTTTAGATAATAAAGTACTCAACCTCTACTGTCTTTAACGCATTCAGCACCAGTCACGATGATAGTCGGGTTAACTCGCCATCACTTGAGCGCCAATCATGATCATTTCTTTTATTAGCGATATCCATTCATTTTCATCCATCCAGCCTGATGTTATCACTGGGAATGGGTCTGAGCTCGCAAAAGGGCAAATACCACCTCCAGTTTTTTTTCTGGGACGATCCGAGCTGTGCGGGCGTGGTTTAAATACTCAGGCGAGGTAACCTGTTTCAACTATACATCTGCGAGGCTGCCCCCCCTCCCTCAATATGCAATGCTGTTGAACGTGGCACGGACCTCCACGCCCAGTACTTCAAATGGCGATCAGATAATTGGATTATTTCTTTTGCATTACATCAGATACAAGGTAAGAACACTATATATAAATTTGATTGTTGATCTGATATTTATTTCTACCCCGATCGATGCTGTGTGTGTGTGTGGCTGTGTGCCGTTGGGTGGGAGGAGGCGGCGGCGGAGCCCCGTGGTCCAGGGCCCTTTTCATTTTTGCATGAGGAAGGATAATAATGATGATCTAGCGTTGATTTCAGGAAGATTCGATAATCAGGCGAAAAATGACAACGTGTTTAGTGTATTCCACTAAAACGCTATTATCGCGTCTTTCTGAATTACTCAGAAGCACCCAAACTATACTCATATTCAAAACGGTATAAAACGGAAATGTACAGATGAAAAAACTATTCCTTTTGTACATGTTGACTGGAAGCAACTCACTGATAATCGACGGGTGTATTAGACCCATAGCTATAATTTAAGATATATTTTAAGCACTCGCAAATCTTGCAGTCCCCTCATTGACTTACATCTCGCGGATTAAGCTCAGGTGATGAATGAGTTAACTATGAATGAACACAACACTCTAACTCACCATCTTTATATAATTAAGTACTCAACCTCTACTGTCTTTTACTATGAATTAACACAACACTCTAACTTACCATCTTTAGATAATAAAGTATTTTAAAATTAGAACCTAACGTCAACTTTGTCTGTCCAACAAATGGACACTCCTCATTGAACATTAATTAAAAACAGACGTGGACAGACGGATCAAGGTAGCCGAAAACGTTGGTTATAGATCGTATAGCTTTACGCTCTGCTCTATTGGAACTATCCCTTTATTCACTCTAATAATGAATAACTTTCTCCACATGCACACACCTATTTACCTCCGCCTGGCCACACCCACATCCGCTCTATATAAGCGGGGTCGTGGCCACACAATCAGCTCCTTCCCTACTTTCACCACCGAAAGTGTTTGTATACACCACTTTAAGTTTAGTGCCAAAGTAGTTTGTTGGAGAGGAGCTACGTTGACATTGTAAAAACTTTGTTTTTTTCTCTCTCGCTACTTTTCGAAAAAACAAAGTGATAATGTCTTCACCGTCGGAGGGTCTAGACGACTACAACGCTACCCTCCACCAGCGCGGCATCCTCCGTGCGTCGCGGGGCATCTCTGGTTCCACGGTCGTGGCCGGCAGGTGCGCCTGGGCGGCGCCCGGAGGAGAGTGTGCTTCGCCAAGGGGCCGTTGAGCTCCTATCTCCTGTGGGGTGGCCGAGTTCCGGCCCTGGTTCCCCCGCCAGAGGGCAGTCGGCCGATAGGCAGACAGTTCCTCTGGTGGCCGGGGATTTGCGTCGCAGACTCTTCGCCTCGGCTCGCTCTCGTCGTAAGACGGCCATCAGTGGGGGTGAACAGCCTGGTGGTAGTGTTGTGCTGGAGCAGAGCGAGAGTTCTCTCGCCTCTTCTCCATATCCGATGGAGACTGAGGATTACATGGAGGGGGAGGGGGCTCTCTTGTTCGAAGGCCCAGCGGAGACATGTCACTCTCCCCTTCAGGGAGTCGCAGGGAGTGCTACGTCTCCCTGGGGACCCTCGTACTCTGGGACTGGGTTAAAACCTCCACCCCGGAGACGAGATGCCCAGCTATCTGCCGCGTCGGACGATGGCGCCCAGTGCAGCCTCCCGTACGCGAGGGATGCGAGTGACATGGAAGAAGGTATGCAAGGGGAGTTGCTTGCCTTGTTCCCCGAGCTCATGGCGGCCGCCGCAGCCGCCAATGGCGTGGCGTTGCCGAAGCCACTGCCGGCACCTGTTCCCGATCTCATGATAGGTCATCTCTGGCAACGCCGTCCTGTGAGAGAGACGGACGTTGTCTGCCCATTCTTCCCTGCAATGGAGGCTTACGTGGCGCGGGGACAGGTAATATCCCGCATCGTTGGCCTTACCCCCGCCTACATGCCAGTCACGCGGGTGGTGGGTTTGGTCCAGGGGCTAAGGGACGGGGTGCCTCGACTTGATAGCCCGATGGCATCCATCCTTTGCCCCGAGATGGTGTGGGAGCCATTAAGAAAGCCAGTTCCCCAGGGGAAATCGGCTAGGCAGTTGGCTTCATGGAGTGACCAGGTGTACATCGCCTCGACACAGAACCTGGCTGCAACCTCCAACATTGCGCAGCTGGCGCGCTACATGTCAGGGCTGATGGCGGGCGGGGCGGTACTAGATGACCATCAACGGTACCTCCACGCCCAGACGGCTGGAGTCATCCTGCATCTGACCCAGCTGCAGGCGATAGCCGCTGGGAAGGAGCGCGCCCTGGCCACTCTCATCCAGCGCCACCTTTGGCTGGAGCAGGCGCGGGTGCCGGACCAGAGGAGGATTCCACTGCTCACGGCCCCTCTCTCCGATGCTGGACTTTTCGGGTCGGCCATGCAGCAGATGACGGCAGTCTGCAGGGAGATGGAGGAGGAGCGCTCCGTGCTCCAACCCCATTTTCCCCGACCCGGTGACGTGAGGAGGAGGCAACGCCGGCAGAGGCCTGCGGCCGTTGCCACGTCACCACCGCCACTGCTGGGCCTTCCGTGAAGAAGACCAGGAGTGGAGGAAGTGCCACTGCCGCTGCAGCCAGACGCCCTGCGCCCGGAGGGAACGGTAGGGATCGACGTGACCAGGAGGCTCCTCAGCATCGTCCCTCCGGGCCGGCTTCCCATGGGGGCAAACGGCATTCTGCACGTGGCAGGCGATGGCAGGCGGCAGGCAGGTGGCAGGCAGACTCTCCTGTTTGCCCCCCCCCCCCCCCAAAATATGATTTTGTTATTAAATAAAGGGTCCCTCCTGGTGAGGGACTGTTTTTTGTGTTTATTTACTATATATTTGGGGATATGATGTAAACCCTCAACTACTGTTGCGGTTGTGTTCTTGCTTAGGGAGTGGGGCAGTTTTATCTGAAAATTGTGTTTGGTCGCTATTATGTATGAGCTTAGCAAGGCCTGTAGCTAGCACTTGGTCGAGGACGTATGTCTTCTCTCATCATAAAAGACGGCGTTCTTCTTGCAGTAGTAAGAGTGAACTTTTGCCTTTTTTATTGTATGAAGGGGGCTGTGTGTGTTCATGTTCTACGTTTAAGTAAACGTGGCATAGAGTCCACAGCTGGGTTGAGTGTTAGCCTGCAGAAGTGGTTACATATATAGCTATTGTACCAAGGTCCTTTGGACCCTCTCTTTAAATCTGTGGTTTTTTCTTTACTTTAGGGTAAAGGTATAAAAATGGGAAGTTTTCGCACATGAGCCTAAGCCTTGTATAAAAGCCAGTTTTTTACACAAATTAGTTTATCGTCTGTGGCTGGCGTGCAGAATGTAAAGCTATTATCCTAACAGGTATATGCGCTTTCATGTAGCATGCTAACAACTGGTGTCATGGCGCTGCTTTGTTGTTGCATCGTATCAGGGGTGAGGGGTCATATGGGGTGAACTGATAAACCCCTCCCCCTTTACTGATTGGCCAGGGGGTTGGGCCTCCTGTCCGTCAGTCTCCCTGTCGGGCTGTGGGGTCAGCGCGTCACAGGGAGGTGAAAGGGGGGGGGGGGTTCCCTGGTCCCACTCCATATTAGGATGGGTGCGTCACAGGATTTCCCCGGCCATGGAATACGTCACTAGGCATGTTTTCTATTGGCCATGAGATATCCGTGAGTTTTTCAGGCTCTGTGCTGCGGACCGCTGTCATTGTCAAAGTTGGATGATGCGATGCATTTGAAAACTGTTTGTTTTCTGCTCTGCTCTCTATTAAAGTGTGTATTGGACCTTTGGTCACTTGGCCCAATTATTACATATATCTTTTTCAATTGTTACTCACGTAGAGGTCTCTCTGGGGGATTTTCTGTCTTCCCCTCTTGTGTAAAGAGCAGAATTGACAGGGTTTACCCTCAGACGCATCATATGAGACGCGTATCTGTGTCTTATTGACCGGCTTCCTGCTGCTCGTCCCAGACAGCATGGAGGGAACGTTGTCTGGTGTTTCTTATTAGAATTCACCATTGATGTGTTTCGGGTTCTCGACGTGCATATAGCGCTGGCCCTGGGTGCTTTCAATGTGAAACCACGTTATGGGCTGGCGTGCCTTGGTTGCCCAATTCATAGAAACAGCGTTTTTTATGCGGCCGGCTGGGAAGGAGATTTTGATCTCTACCGAGCGCCAGTGCACTAGGTTAGACTCGACGGCTCACGTACATCTCCGGGGGGAGATGACGGAGTAGATCAATACATTGGCGGAGGGGTCTCATGCCCATGAGGTGGGCCACCAGGAGCAGTGCATTCGCGTACTGACCATGTTGGTGGCACCCTCTGTGATGTTTTGGATCGACACGCGTACCTACCCCCCTCTTAGGACTGGGGATGGCGGCGTGACTAGGACACAGGACTGGTTCTGGTCGCGCCGGACGAGGTCAGTTAACCCGTTGTCCGCCGGGGCGCAGATCTGCTGTTCTGGTACCCCGAAGGACTTTGTGCTTTTCCGGGGGGAAAATGCCGGGTCGGCCCGGGCGTCATGGGGATTGATGTTGTTGATGTGTGTGTCATGTGTATGCCACTACGAGTTGCCCAAGGGGATAAATAAAGGAATATCTTATCTTATCTTATCTTATACTGTGTTGTACCTTGCGCTGTGTTAGGGGGCCTGGTCCTTCTCCATTTGTTTCACCCCTCCCTCCCCCTGCTGGGCGGGGATGGGAGGGGGCTGTCGAGGAGGTTGCTGTCAACCACTCTAGGCATCCCTGTGTAGGTCCCGGTCCACCAGGCCCAGGTCCGAACTCGTTCTCGTCGACCTGTTGGCCTGGGTTAACCCTTTGAAAACTGAAACACTTGTACTGCTTGTATAGCCTGTGTATACAGTATACACGCAGTTATGTTTCTGAGTTTTCTTGGTGGGTTAAGGGAACAACCGCCTCCTGTTAAACTAAACATAGGGGGGTGGTTGGTTCTCCGGTGTGTTGGTAGCAGAGTCGACTCTCGGGTTGAGGCCGGGCTTGACCCCGTCTGCCCGAGAGTATCCCCCCGCATCTTTCATGACATCTGCCAATTGTGTCAGCCTCTTCTTTGAACCTCAATGCCGCTGGATTGGGGGGTCGGGTTTGTGGAGGTTATGACATGGTGCACAGCATACCGAACACCCCTTCCGCCGGGATACTGTTCTCGCAGTAGACCCTTTAGGCGCCTGTCTAGTCCGCAGTACTCCAGGCACAGGTCGAGTTCTGCTCTTGGGGCCTGTTGCCTGGAATGAGGGATCAACCTCCTTGGGGGTTGTTTCCCCGGCACGCCGACTGGCCCTGCAGTGTTGTGGGGGGGTAGGCTCTTGAAGAGTGCTTCAGAGCGGCGTGCCAAGGGGGGAAGGGCCTGCTCTTGATTTGGGCCCTGTCCGATACACTGGCGATGTGGGGGGTGATGTCACCAGTGACCGTCTGGTGGGGTCCCAATGCTGTGGCCTCGTTGGCCTCACCACAGCCCCTTTTTTCAGGGGGTCCTAGCCCTCAGGTTGTCCTAGGGCTGGGACCTCCTCTGCACTCCGCTGCTGCAGCCTTGCCACAGGGTTGGGTTCTTGACCTTCGACCCTGTGATGTTGGGGGCTGTGACGGGGGTGTTTTGCTTCCCGTCCGTTCCCTGGTGGCATGTGGGATGCGCGCCCGAGTGGTCGCGGGTCCTTCTGAAAGAAGGTAAGTCCCACAGTCTGCTCACCCTGTGCGTTTGAGGTGCTAAACCCTCTTCGCACAGTTGGATCCGATTTCCCTCCCGTCCTCCACTAGGGAGGACCGGGGGGCTCGGGTCCTCCCCGGTTCTGATGGTTGTAGGGGGCCTCAGCGGGTACATCTGTCCAGATTTTCGCTCTGCTCAGCTCCTGTGTTCCAATAGAGCAGAGCGTAAAGCTATACGATTTATAATGTAAGGTTATCCTATAACCCTAGTTATATGAGTATAGCGAGCGATCTGCTCTGACTCACTGAGGACCCCATGGTCTTCGCCTTCGGTGGTGAAAGACTTGGGAAGGAGCTGATTCTGTGGCCACGACCCCGCTTATATAGGAGCGGATGTGGGTGTGGCCAGGCGGAGGTAAATAGGTGTGTGCATGTGGAGAAAGTTATTCATTATTAGAGTGGATAAAGGGATAGTTCCAATAGAGCAAAGCGCTCGCTATACTCGTATAACTAGGGTTATAGGATAACCTTACGTTTGAGTAGATTAGTAGATTATAGTATATATAGTAAGGGCTCTACAGATATTATTCATCACTTTTGTAAAATGTCCGGTGTCACCGGTGATACCGGTGTTCTCATGAGTTTATTATTCATGGTACATTTCACATCACCATGGCAACCCTAGTGACAAGTTCTGCAAATATCAATCAATCGTATAGTCAAAGGCATGCCTCCAAGAGGATAACCAATAAAAAAAAAAAATTTTGAGTGGAGGGGAGCTTTAAAGGAACACGCCAACTTTTGGGGAAATTCGATTATTTGCCATCTACCCTGGAGTTAGACAAGCAGATACATACCCTTTTCTTCTCTGTGCATGCATTAGGCTTAGGGAACAGCCGCACCATTAGCCTAGCTTAGCGCCATTCACTGGAAGTAGGTGTGCCAGTGTAGCCTATTTTTAGTTTTTGCCTAACCACTGCTGCCTATATATATATATTTTCTTTTTTTACTGTTACGCATATAGACTTCTCCATATAGAAAAAGCATAAAAAGCCCCCCCCCCCCCCACCCGAAAAGGGGCCTTAAAAATCAGCTTGCGCGTAATATATGCTCGGTCAAAAAGCACATAGATATAGTGCCCTTTTCAGCCTTTGAGTACCTGCCCCTCTAAAGTCCTGTGCACGTCCCTGCTGGGCGCAGTGATTTCATCACCTCAAAAGCCCTGTTGTTGTTTTTTGAAAAACTGGCAGCAGTGGTTCAGCAAAAAATATTTCCGAGTATATATCTGCTTCGAAAACGAAAATGTAAAAGAATCTAAATAATAATTCTCCACGTGGTAAATACACGGGTCACAACATGTTTACAGGAAAGTTTTGGAGTTGCATTTGGAGTGTATTTCGTGACTGTTGGGAACTAGGCTACACTGGCACACCTACTTCCAGTGAATGACGCTAAGCTAGGCTAATGGTGCGGCTGTTCCATAATGCATGCACAGAGAAGAAAAGGGTATGTATCTGCTTGTCTCACTCCAGGTTAGATGGCAAATAAGCTAATTTCCCCAAAAGTTGGAGTGTTCCTTTAAGTCCTGACCTCAATGTAGAATCGCCTGCCACAAACGTTTGGAACCCATGGCTTAAACAAAGGCCCTGCATGCACAGCACTGAACACAGAGAGAGAGTTATGGCGCTTTATACTGATCTAGATTTTCCGCCGTTAAAAATAGTTCATTGTCATTGTCTTGCCTTCACGTATCTCAGGAGACCACTGGTGCTCCGCATCTGACTGACGTCTCCTGCTGTTTGTTTGGTGCATTCTGTTACATAAAGTAAACCACACACGCACACGAAAACAAACTCTCACCATATTCAGCTCACTGGATGTGTCTTTTTCCTCCCTCATCAAAAGAAGGAGAGACCCTGAGGATAAAATAGAATATCGTTAACCCTTTCACTGCCACACGACAGAAGGTTAACCCTTTACTATCACACAACTGACGGTCGCCAATACAGTTAAATCCACACAATATACATGTATCGATTTATATTGTTAAAGATCCATTAAAACGGCATTCAGGACACCACAAACAGACATTTGGGGCATAGATTTGATTGCCATTTGATCGGGCGTCCTAAGGTATGCAAATGTTTTATATAGATTTTATTTCAAACTTTTATTTATTTAAACTCGAAAGGCAACTGTGGTTTGTCACGCATATAGCATATACAATCATAACAATAAGACAACAAGACTAGTGTAGACAAAAGCAAGGGTAACAGATAAATTAACAGATACATTAATCACAATAATTTTTATTGATATGTAAGTCCTGATTATTATACACGATAAGATTTGAGAACATCATGTGCTTATTTAACTTTAACACTGGTGTTTCTTTGCGGTGCAGCCATGCAGTTTTGTAGTACTCGAGTCCAGGACTGATTTTCAGGACTCGTGACTTGGACTTGGACTTGAGCACTGATGACTCAGACTCGGACTTTGATTCGAGCATTGACTCGAAGGTGTTGTTCAATTGTATCAATTAGGGATGCTCGATATTGGCTTTTTTACCGATACCGATATTCCGATATTGTCCAACTCTTAATTTCCGATACCGATATCAACCGATATCAACCGATACCGATATATGCAGGGTTTCCCACCCCAAAGAACGGAATAATTTCAGGTAACTAATCATTTCACTGGATATATATATAACAAATATTGTTATTGTTTTTTTCTTTTTTTAAACCGATACCGATATTTTTCGATATCACATTTTACTGCCGATATCGGCCGATAATATCGGTCGGCCGATAATATCGGACATCCCTAGTATCAATGTATCAATTGTTAATAACTTATAAAAACTTTTTTTTGTAATAGGCCCTAATCATTTGGCATAAGATATGAATGAATGAATGAATGAATGAATGAATGAATGAATGAATGAATGAATGAATGAATGAATGAATGAATGAACGAATGAATGAATGAATGAATGAATGAATGAATGAATGAATGAATGAATGAATTAATGAATTAATGAAAAAGTTTATTTCTTGGACATGTTATTCTTCTTATTTCTTCAAACAACTCACAGTGTCTTGATCCGTCAGACCAAACAATCTTAACAACAAATTAAAAAAAAATCCTTAAAGGAAAAAAAACATTTAAAAAAGAACAAAGAAAAAAACAGGATTTATAAACAAAAGAGCAATGTGTTTGGTTAGCAGACATGTCCAAAAAAAGGAGTAGAGGGAAGCTTAGCTTATTGATCCCTACCCCCTTACATTTGTATTTGTTCTTCCATTAATTTGACTATAATTTACATAATTTAGTATATTACAATATAGAATATTATTTTTACTTATATTAAAAGTTTACAATAAAAAACATGATTCACTTGACAGCAGTGAATATAGTACATCACTACATACACAATATACCATAACTTTGTTTATCCTCACTACTCATTTCTGTATTTTTCTAATGTGTATTTTTTTAGCTGCTTTTTAAATTGTGCCACATGTTTACTCATTTTGATGTATTCGGGTAAATTATTCCACAACTTCACTCCACACACCGATATGCACATGCTTTTCAGCGTGGTGTGTACCATTGGTTGTTTGAGATTCCCTCTCCCTCTTAAATTATATTCACCTTCCCTGTCTCTGAACCATTTTTGAATGTTGCCTGGGATTAGCTTGTATCTGGCTTTGTATACAATGAGGTGAATAATTAAATTTTTAGTCTTTGTTTACAGATAAATCAAAAACACACATTTGTGGACTTTCAAAAGGAAAAGAAAAAAGAAAAAAATCACAAATGTACATATTCAAAGTAAGCTCACACACAAAATCCAAACTCAATGACCGAAAAAAGGAATAGGCTGAAGCACATGCTTATTTTTGCCTATCCTTTACAATTCTTAAAAACTAAATATACTTTAATATAAGAAAGAAAAACTTAAAATATGCTGCAAGATATAATTTTTTTTCTTTTTCTTTAAGAGAAAAAAGAAAAGAGACAAATAAATGTTTGATGTTTACTCAAAACTGTACTCCTGAATTATTTTATCCTTCAGGGCCTTTTAAAATCTCCCCTGAGAGGTACACAACTTCAACCCATCACTAAAACCATTCCACAATTTAACTCCCAAAATTGAAACACATCTAGCTTTTACATTAGTTCTTACCTTTTTATATGTTTTAAGAATACACAACCCTCTTAAATGATACTTTCCTTCTCTTGGTTGAAAGAGACATTGAATACAAGCTGGTAGGTTCTTACTCTTAGCATGGAAAAATGATCTCCAAGGTTTTTATGTAAACCATATCTACAATTTTCTTTGTGCAGGACTTTATGAATAATGGATTTGTCGATTCAAGGTAACTAGCTTTATTTATTATTCTAATAGCTCTTTTCTGTAGTTTAATAATATGATCTATATTTGTTTTATAAACATTCCCCCAGACCTCAACACAATATGACATGTATGGCACCACAAGTGAAAAATACAATATATGCAAACATTTCTGGTTTAACAGCTCCCTTGTTTTGTACAGAATGCCAACAGATTTGGCTAATTTACCTTTGATATATTGTATATGTGGCTTCCAACAGAGTTTGTGATCTATAATCACACTTAAGAATTTTGTTTCATATACTCTTTCAATTTTGGTTCCATTTAAATTCAGTTTAATTTCACAGTCGGTAGGAACACCACCAAATACCATACATTTTGTTTTGTTTTCATTAAGAGACAACTTATTCCTATCAAACCATTTCTCTTGATCAATTCCCTTTCTACTGTTTTCAATCATTCTTTTATGTCCTCCCCTGAACAAAGTAAATTAGTATCATCAGCAAACATAACGTTTTTCAAAATATTCGATACTGTAAAAATAAAGTATAAATAACTTGGGTCCCAATACGGAACCCTGTGGAACACCACAAGTTACTCTTCTAAGATGTGATTCTGTATTATTAATATTTACATATTGAAACCTATTATCTAAATAACTTCTTAACCAATAAGAGTGACACCTCTTATTCCATACCGTTCCATTTCTTTGTAAAAGCAGGGAATGATCAATTGTGTCAAATGCTTTACGTAAGTCAATACATACACCTATTATTGCTGTTGATATATTTTCCACAAAATCTATTACTGCTAAGGATGTTGATCTATTGCTCCTAAAACCATATTGATGGTCACTCCCCGCATTTCACTGTATACCTGTATGCCGTGACAAATAAAACTCTTGTATCTTGTACTCAATAATCCATATTTTTCAATGAAGCCATCAAGTATATCGATGGCTAGTGCATTTGTTTGGCTATTGTGTCACAAAGTAAATAAACTCCCTTTGAAATGGTGACCGCTGTGTCATTTATGTTTAATGTAGAACTTTTTTTATTAGTATGTCATGCTCTTTGACTGCCAGAGTGGAGTGGACTCAACCTTGATGACTCGGACTCGGACTAGGGTAATGGGGACTCGACTCAGCCTCTTCTTTGGTGACTCAGACTTGGACTTGGACTCGAACACTGGGGACTCGAGACTCGACTCGGACTCGAGATTTTGTGACTCGACTACAACACTGCATGTAACACATTCCAACTTAGTTTCCAAAGTGTTTCCAGGCAACTGCATTTGTTTCACCTTTCTTCTCGACCAAAGGCTGCCTTTCTGTCATCGTCTACAAGTTACAAAAGACGCTTCAAAACAACTGTAGAAATGTGCCGTGGCTCCTCCTCCATCTCGACACTATAGCTGAAACTGTGAAGGAAGGGTGGGCTGCATTTACAATCTCGATTTTTTTATCTCGATTACCTTGTTTTCATGATTGTGGGAAGACAAAATCATAATTTCAATTGAAAGTCGATTAATCGGGCGGCCGGGTAGCGCAGCGGACTAAGCGTCTGTCTACCACCACAGAGACAGTGGGATCGATTCCAGCTGTGGTGCTTCCGGGTTGGCCGACCGTCCATACTAACACAATTGGTGTTAGCGTGTGGGAAACCGGATGAGGGTGGGTCCTGGTCGTTGTAAACAGCGACTCCTACAGTTCGGTCGGGGCGCCTGCACAGCAAGGGAAGGATCTAGGAGAGGTAGTGTGACCTTTCACACGTTACACTCCCCCAGTGAGAGTCCGCGCTGCCAGGTGAAAATAAGCGGTGGGCTGGGTACACTTGTGTCGGAGGAAGCATGTGATAGTCTCCGCCCTCCCGGACTGACGGTAGGGGGTAGAGTGCGCAACGACCAGGAAGGGGATTGGGAATTGGCATAACGACTAACATTGGGATGGGAGAAAAATGGAAAAAGAAGGGGGGAAAAAAGATAATAATAAAAAATTTAATGAATTAATGAATTAATTAATCGCCCGGCCCTACTATATTGAAAAAATAATTGCTTATTTTAAAGGTTTTGTTAACCCTTTCACTACCAAAAGGTAGTTTAAAGGTTAACCCTTTCACTGCGACAATACAGAAGGTTCCTTTCACTACCACACGACAAATAGTTAACCCTTTCACAACCACACTACAGAAGGTCAACCCTTTCACTACCACACTACACCGTCTCGTCTGTAGTTTGGTAGTGAAAGGTTAACCTTCTGTAGTGTGGTAGTGAAAGGGTTAAATATTGTGTCTTCAACAGGTGCTGCTCTTACTTTCCCATCCGATCAGTCAACTCAAGAGGCTCCTTAAAA
Source organism: Notolepis coatsorum (assembly GCF_963971535.1). Taxonomy (NCBI): domain Eukaryota; kingdom Metazoa; phylum Chordata; class Actinopteri; order Aulopiformes; family Paralepididae; genus Notolepis; species Notolepis coatsorum. Next base: position 55,429,211 of record NC_140179.1, on the reverse strand, counting down.
ACCTTACCTCTACTGGCAGGCATTTTCTCCATTTGTTCCAGGCCATTAGGTTTTGTGTTTTGTAACGAGTGTATTTTGAATCGTACAATTGCCCTTTTTCCTCCACCTCCAACTTATTTATTTCGATTTCAGAGTTTGCGAGGCACTTTTATTACTCTACTATATCAAAAGGTGCTGTATAAATAAATAAAGGTTTACCCGCTTCTCACACAATCCGGTGCTGAAAATTAAGTTAAATTATACAGTTTACATCATACTTTCCGATCCCAGTCTGTTGTTCTGACGTATAGCCCTTTTTATGTCTGAACGGTAGTAGTGAACGGCAGGCCCTGGGACAGACCGGTTGGAGGGAGTAGTAGTGAACGGCAGGCCCTGGAGCAGACCGGTTGGAGGGAGTAGTAGTGAACGGCAGGCCCTGGGACAGACCGGTTGGAGGGAGTAGTAGTGAACGGCAGGCCCTGGGACAGACCGGTTGGAGGGAGTAGTAGTGAACGGCAGGCCCTGGGACAGACCGGTTGGAGAGGGAGTAGTAGTGAACAGCAGGCCCTGGAGCAGACCGGTTGGAGAGGGAGTAGTAGTGAACGGCAAGCCCTGGAGCAGACCGGTTGGAGAGGGAGTAGTAGTGAACGGCAGGCCCTGGGAGTGAAATTTTCTTTTCAGATTCAGATTCCTTTATTGTCACTTATTTCAGTACTTTGCAGCAAGAACCGTGAAATTCTATTTATTGTGGTCCCTCGACCATAGCAGCGTCTATGTTAATAATAAGATAGATTCTTAATAATAAAATAAGATAAAAATACAATACATTTAGCATAGAATAAAATAAAATGATTAAAATAAAGATTAATATATACAGTTCTAAAAGTGTGTATCAGGATGTAGATATTATACTATATACATTTTAAATAACAAAGATGGCTATGTACAGTTCCAAAAAATAAGTATGTGTGTAATGAGTAATGTGCAAGTCATTTTTAGCAGTGCAAAATGCAATGTGCAATACGGTTGTCAGCCGCAACAGTGTTTCTCAAGTGTAGCCCGGTCAAAAGGGCTCTGTTTATGAGTCTGATGGCTTGGGGGGAAAAAGCTGTTCTTCAGCCGGTGAGGGAGTGAACGGCAGGCCCTGGGAGCAGCATGATGCCACACTGCCAGCAGAGCTGCTGTTCTTCAGCCGTTGAACTGTTGTAACGTCCACCACGTAACGAGGGACACACACAGGGCCTGTTTTAGGCATAGGCAGTATAGGCAAATGCTAAGGGCGCCACCACCCAGAGGGGGCAACAAAAATTTTTTAATAAAAAAAAATATTATTATTTAAAGTTTTTTAATTGTAATAATTCTTTACTAATACTACTAGTTATTTAGAAATACTGAATGTCACACACATGACATGTAGCTGTGCTGTAGAGACCGTCGCTTCAGTTCCCTCCCTGCTCCTCACACATGTAGCTGTAGACTAAGAGACCGTCGCTTCAGTTCCCTCCCTGCTGCTCACATGTAGCTGTAGAGACCGTCGCTTCAGTTCCCTCCCTGCTGCTCACATGTAGCTGTAGAGACCGTCGCTTCAGTTCCCTCCCTGCTCCTCACATGTAGCTGTAGAGACCGTCGCTTCAGTTCCCTCCCTGCTGCTCACATGTAGCTGTAGAGACCGTCGCTTCAGTTCCCTCCCTGCTCCTCACATGTAGCTGTAGAGACCGTCGCTTCAGTTCCCTCCCTGCTGC
>NC_140179.1:55379990-55424990 GCF_963971535.1 Notolepis coatsorum | reverse complement strand
CAAGTCAAGAAGAAACATCACAATAAATCAAGAACAAAACAAAAACACCATAAAGTCCAAAATTTTTTAAATAAATGCAAAATAAATGCAACACTCTCAGACATACCTCACGCGAAGGTAAGGAAAAACTCACTAAAACCTAGCAATAGGAAAAAATGCACCACAAGCAATGTGGAGGAGAGAAATCTTAGAAGGGCCGTTCAAGTTTTGATTTGATTTGATTTGATATTTTTTATTTTCGTGTCTTACATACAGATGTATGCCCAGCCCATATGGGCTTACAAGACACATAACAATAAGTATATAATAATATACTTTACCAATTACTTAACAAATGACATAGACCAAGATGGCCATAAAAAAAATACAAGTAAATACAATAAAACGTAATATAACACAAGCTGTACTCAATGTAAATAAACAGAAAAACAAGGTGAATTCAAATACAATTATATAGGATACAGTGTGTTTTGTCTCAGGTGCCATGCCTTCTCCAAAAATCCTGCAAAACCGAAGATGTCCTCCACAAAAAAACAACCCAACATACAACTCTCAGACTGCCAAAACAAATCTGGGTTTACAATTTGAATTTTTTCAAATAAAGCCTTCCTCAAAGCTGTGTACAAAGGGCAATAAAAAACAAAATGATATTCATCCTCCACCACTCCCAGATCACACAGAACACACAACCGCTCCTCCTCAGGTTTACCCTGGAATCTACCCACTTCCACCGCCAATGGCAGGGTGCCAGACCTCAACTGGGCACTACCCCCCCTGCAGGTTCTATACAACAAGAGGTGCAAATCCAGAGCCTGCAGGATAATGAAAGACCCTCACCACCCCAATAACAGCCTGTTTCAGCTGCTGAGGTCAGGCAGACGCCTGCAAATCCCAGCTACTAGGACAGAGCGGCTTAGGCTCAGCTTCTTCCCCCAGGCCATCAGAGCCATGAACAATGTACATTGAGTGCTCAGAACATTGAACTGTCCACACACAAGCACACATGAACACACACACGACACGCACACTGTGCACGCTCACACACGAGCAGCCACTTAACACTTTAACATGAGCGGGCACACACTCATGTCGCACACACGCACACTTATGGCCAAAGGAAAGGACACTTTAAATTAGAATAACAGGAACAGTGTATTGCACTACCAAAGCTAACTAGCATGTCACACATGCGCTGTAAATAACTATGTACAGATACCGAGATGTCACTCCATGTTACCTGCTATCTGTTACTGCACAATGTTGTTTCTTCTTTTGATTCTATTATATGTACCACTGTATTGCACATCGTTGCGGGCAAGACCACCCGCATTTCATTGTATACCTGTATGCCGTGACAATTAAAACTCTTGACTTGACTTGACTTGAGAGACCTCCGTCTTCTCTTTAAGTTTAACATTACATAAGGTTCAGTAAAATACTCATTTTTAATTGCAATATATTTTCTAAGTTTAGGTTTTTTCAAAATCTCCACCTTCCACTTATCCTGATGGATTGTTGATAATTTTGTTTTAATTATGTGAACCTTACACTGCAAATTGTTCATAAAAATCATACTCAAGTCAGTAGAAGAAAAAATCATAGACATCTCTCTTGACCAGGGATGACCGTGTGCTCTGTCCCAATTAAAAATCTTTTTTGTCACCCTGCCATTTGGCAGCTGGACCAGGCGGTTCCATAACCTCACCATTTTACCTTTTTGCTTGATCAAGCAAGAATCCCACCCCATGTCCCCTTCTATAGCCCCTTTTGGTGTGTATTTATGGACTCCTAAAAAGTATCTTATAGTAGTGTTGCAATAAAACAAGTGAAACAGTTGGTTGCCGCTCTTCCCTCAGCCTCTCTCTCTCCCAGCGAGGAGATGAGGTTCTTTCCTCTCTCTCTCCCAGCGAAGAGATTTGGTTCTTTCCTCTCTCTCCCAGTGAGGATACAGGGTTCTTACCTCTCTCTCTCTCTCTCTCTCTCTCTCTCTCTCTCTCTCTCTCTCTCTCTCTCTCTCTCTCTCTCTCTCTCTCTCTCTCTCTCTCTCTCCCTCCCAGTGAGGAGACAGGGTTCTTACCTCTCTCTCTCTCTCCCAGTGAGGAGACACTGTTACAACACCATAACATCCGCCTTCAGTGCGCAGTAACAGCTCCCCTCGGAAACTCTGATCACGCTATGATTCACTTGGTTCCTACCTACACTCAGAAAGTCAGGTCTGTCAAACCTCATTCTAGGAAAGTTAAAATCTGGTCAGATGATGCCATTGAAACACTTAGAGCCTGCTTTGAATATACTGACTGGTCCATTTTTAGTGAGGCCTGTAACAATCTAGACTCCTACACAGACACAGTGTCATCCTATATAGATTTTTGTGTTAATCTCCATATCCCCACTAAATCTGTTAAAACCTATGGTAACAATAAACCATGGTTCTCACGCGATCTCATTGAGTTGCGGAGAAAGAAAAACACTGCGTTCAGGGAGGGGGACACTGAGATTTACAAAGCAGCTAAATATGAACTTAGAGCTGCCATCAGGAAGGCAAAAACATCCTATGCCACTATACTGGAGGATAAATTTGATTCAAACAACACTAGGGCAGTCTGGAAAACTCTCAATGAACTAACCAATTACAAAAAGAAATCCCCCCCCCCCCCCCCCCCCCCCCCCGACGCAGACCCCCACCTCCCAGACAAGCTGAACACCTTCTTTGCCAGGTTTGAGAAGCCTCTTAAAGACAGCTGGCCCACCCCGCGTGAATATTAAAGGCAACCAACTTGTGTTCGGCTTTTCTCTGATTGGCCGCGCCCCCCCCCCCCCCCCGCCCCCACGCGCAGGCAAGCGCAGCCGTCCCACGTCCCAAATGAAATCCAAGGAGCAAGCGGGGCAGCGCGGGCAACCAACTTGTGTACCGTTGGGCTGCTGTTCCAACGCACTTGTGTTGGGCTGCGGTAGCAGTGGAGCGCTGCTGACTGATTATTATGTTTCGCGTTTATAACAACCAACGGTAGATTCACTCGTCACTGTACATGTATAAACAAAGCCCATACAGCTATGAAATGCGCTGAACTAGAAAATACATCTGGTAGTTCGTTTATGACGTTAATTAATAATAAACACTGTTAGGACTCTTAATAATAAACACTGTTACGACTATCTGACTCTTAATAATAAACACTGTTAGGACTATCTGACTCTTACTAATAAACACTGTGTTAGGACTATAAACACTGTTAGGACTATCTGACTCTTAATAATAAACACTGTTACAGTGTTAGGACTATCTCGATTCGCGCGTCACTACTGTAACTAGAAACTCTGGGTGTCACTGTACATCAGTGTGGAACTGTAAGCTGTAACGTTATTTCGCGTTTTTAACGTCAGCGGGGCGATGCGGTGGTTTGTCCCCGGCTTCCGTGCACCGCCGCCGGCTCGACCGTGCTCCGTTGTAGAACGAAGCCCTTCAATGACGCGCGCTCTCATATTTTGCGAATGCATAAACTATATCTTAAATTATGGCTATGTGTCTAATATGGCTGTCGCTTATCAATGACTTCGCGACAGCCATATTAGACACATCGCCATAATTTAAGATATAGTTTATGCATTCGCAAATATGAGAGCTCTGTCATTGAAGTGGGTGGTGGCAGTGTAACAGCGTTCACCCTGATGTAAAGTAGCGATTTTTATTGTTTTGTCATGACAACCCAATTACATAATCCAACACATGTGTAAAGAAACAACATATTCCAGTTAACAGTATATTTTTTAATGATTCATTACGGTATAAATTAGGTTAACTGGAGCTGTGGAGGCTGCTTGCTGAAGAGCCAGCGGCGCGACGCGGTTGTTTTTTCCCCGGCTTCCGTGCGCCACCCGCGGCTTGACTCGGTTCAGCTCCAGCAGCAGCAGCGGCCGTTCCTCCGTTGTAGGAAGCCCTTCAATGACAAGTGCTCTCATATTTTGCGAATGCATAAACTATATCTTAAATTATGGCTATGTGTCTAATATGGCTGTCGCTTATCAATGACTTCGCGACAGCCATATTAGACACATCGCCATAATTTAAGATATAGTTTATGCATTCGCAAATATGAGAGCTCTGTCATTGAAGTGGGTGGTGGCAGCTTACTAACAGTAGCGATTTTTATTGTTTTGTCATGACCAAACATAATCCCAACATAGATAGGAGGTGTACTGTATGTCAAATGTCGGTCATGTGGTGGAAGAGTTTAGTACAGTCACACAACAGAACACCGCTGTAGTACAGTCACACAACAGAACACCGCTGGTTCGACCAGCACTTCTGCCTGCAAGGGCGTGTGCTAGTGGATTGATTGATTGGCCGTGTGGCCAATCAGAGAAACGCTGAATGAAAAGCTGAACACAAGTTGGTTGCCTTTAATATTCACGCGGCCCACCCCACCCCCTCACCTATCCACCCCACTCACCATTGATATAGATACAGTGAGGAACCTCTTCCGGAGGCTGGATAAGGGCAAGGCAGCAGGCCCGGATAACATCTCACCTGCCTGCCTCAGCTATTGTTCTGACCAGGCATGCGTTGTTCATGGGACGGGGTAGCACGGTGTGCAAGCTCACTCGCTATTTGCATATCAATAGCGCCGGTCGTCAGGTGTGTTAAATACGTTCTCAGACACATTCACACCTAACTTGTTGTGAAGACGTGTTACATTCCATTCGTAGAGGCAATTAGGCACTGTCTTTAGTCTGTGCCCAAGCGAGGGGACATTAAATGCGCATTCGCGGGAGCGCGCGCACGCGCCGGGAGCGCGCGTGCACGTGGTGCGTGTCACCCCAGATGATTTCAATAACGCACCACTGGTTCTGACCAGCTAGCACCAGTCTACACTGGCATTCTCACCACCTCACTCCAGCAAATGCAGATCCCAGCCCTCTTCAAACAATCCATCATCATCCCCATACCCAAGAAAGGAATAATATCTAGCCTTAATGACTATAGACCCGTGGCCTTGACGGCAGTAGCCATGAAGGTGCTGGAACGCATAGTCCTGTCAGTTTTAAAAACACTCACATCCCCCATGATGGACCCTCTACAATTCGCCTATCGCACAAACCGGTCTACTGATGATGCAGTCAACCTGGCACTGCACTACACCCTCCAGCATCTGGAGACCAAAAACAGTTACGCCCGGATACTCTTTATTGACTTCAGCAGTGCCTTCAACACCATCGACCCCCTCATACTGTTCCAAACCCTGACCAACATGAACATTGCCCCCTCCCTCTGTTTCTGGTTGCTGGACACACTGAAGGGCCGCAAACAGGTAGTCCGCTACAACAACCTCACCTCTCTCCCTCTGACCACCAACATTGGGGTACCACAGGGGTGTCTTCTCTCCCCGTGGCTTTTTTCCCTCTACACTAACAACCTCCGTTCAGCATCCCCCTCAGTCAAAACCCTTAAATACGCGGACGACACCACCATCCTAGGGTTGATCTCCAACAACAAGGAGGATGACTACCGGCTGGAGGTGGAGCGAACACTCACATGGTGCAAAGAACATAACCTGATACTCAATGAAAGCAAGACCGTGGAACTCATTATTGAAAAATCACACCCACCAAAACACCCATGCTCATCAATAACCAACCCATTTCAGCCACAGACACATTTAAATACTTAGGAACACACATCAGCAACAAACTCAACTGGGATCATCACACCACTCATTTACTTAAAACAGCCAACCAAAGATTATTTCATTTAAGACAACTCAGGAAGTACAAGGTCAAGAAGACGTTAATGATTCAATTTTACACAGCTATCATACAAAACATCATTTCACTCTCCATCACTGTTTGGTACGGCAACACACCCAAACACACACTACACAGACTAGACAGGATCATCATTAGGGCATCCAAAATCATTAACTGCACACTCCCCACCCTGGACTCCATACACAAACATCACACCATCACACGCGCACACAAAATCATCAGTGACCCCCTGCACCCAGCTCATCACCTCTTCCAACTCCTCCCCTCTGGTAGAAGGTTTAGGTCACTAGGTAGTCGCACGGTTAGGTTCAACAACAGTTTCTTCCCCAAGGCCATACAATTACTCAACTCCAACTCATCCTAATTTCACCCCCTGCTGTTATGTTATGTTATGCATGTTATGTTATGTTATGTTGTTGTTGATGTTATGTTGTGTTCCATCATCCATGTGGTGTATTGTCGCAGCTACCACCTGCACCGTGCTCAAATTCCACCGGCCTGGCCGTGTGGCAATAAAATAAACTTGAAACTTGAAACTTGAACTTGAGGGTTCTTTCCCAGCAAGGAGACAGGGTTCTTTCCTCTCTCTCTCTCTCCCAGCAAGGAGACAGGGTTCTCTCCCAGCAAGGAGACAGGGTTCTTTCCTCTCTCTCTCTCTCCCAGTGAGGAGACAGGGTTATCTCCCAGCAAGGAGACAGGGTTCTTTTCTCTCTCTCTCTCTCTCTCCCAGCAAGGAGACAGGGTTCTTTCCTCTCTCTCTCTCTCCCAGCGAGGAGACAGGGTTCTTTCCTCTGTCTCTCCCAGCAAGGAGACAGGGTTTTTTCCTCTCTCTCTCCCAGCAAGGAGACAGGGTTATTTCCTCTTTCTCTCCCAGCAAGGAGACAGGGTTCTCTCCCAGCAAGGAGATGGGTTTTTCCCCTCTCTCTCCCAGTGAGTTCAGGTTCATCGCCATGTAGGGGTTGTGATGCTTAATCTGTGATCATGATCTAATCGGACGGCTTTCAGTTACTTTTCCTCCAGAATCGCTCCAGGAAATGCAATTAATTGACCATTATTTTCGGTTAAAGCTGTAGTTCTTAGAGGTCAGCAAAGCTGCTTTGAACCCTGGTGAATCTTCTTCTTCCTCTTCTTTTTCTTCTTCTTTTTCTACCCCAAGAGTATCTGGATCTGAAACCGCGAGGACCATTCAAATTCCAAATTTACATTCCTGAATGGTAATATTTGGCTCTGTATAGAATCTGTAGAATAAAATCAGTATTGGTTTAGTGTGTTGCCATGACAATAAGGTTGCTGTCATACCTGAGCTCGTTAGTCTGCTTTAATATAACTCTGGTTTGTTTCCTCGGATAGTCCAGTTGGTTTTAGGTTGGTGTGAAAGCTCATTCTAACTCAGGTGCGGAGCAAACAAGCAAACTCTGTCCGCCTGGAAAACGTTGGTCTTGGTTCGCTTGCAAGTGAACCCTGGTGGGTTTAATTTAAGGTGTGAATGCAAACAGGACCAAAGGCAGGAACATACCTGAAAAATCGCACATTTAATGAAGCTGATTGTGCATTTTTTGTTGACATTTCCCGTATATTTTTCATCAACATAACATTATAATTTTTACAGCTGGTTAAGTTAAGAATAGCTAAATAAATAGCCACATAATGTTGTGATACTAAAAACAAATACCTTGCATGCATAATTCAAGTGACAGTAGCTGAGACGGTGGCTCATAATTAATTACAGACAGTGAATTGGAAAGCATACAACACACTAGGCCTGTCCCCGACTAAGGATTTGTATAGTCGACTTTGATCGACGGAAATTTGCAGATAGTCGACTGGTAGTCGACTACCCCACTGAATGCAAAAAATATATATATACATTTGGGGGGGGGGGGGGGCATTCTATTTGGGCTGTGGGGGGTGGTTAATGTCTGAAGAAGTCAACTGAAGGCTTCTTGTCCTCTACGAAAGCATGCAATTGGTCCACTGATGGATACATCTTGATATGGCTAGTGTGTGAAATCCTCTTTCAGTGCCTCTGTGCCCATTTTCTTAGGCAGTTAGCCTTGTTGGTATGTGCGCCATTAGCGTTTGCCACACTTCTAGGCCTCTTTGCTTTTGGAAAGAATGAGGGAAAAAAATAAATAATAATAATTTAAAAAAATTATAGGCCTAATCTTAAAAAAAAAATATTGCATTAAACTAAGAGGTTGGCAGTCGACTACGGCTCCTTTCGATCCTTTAGTCGAATATTCGACTAATCGAGGTCAGCCCTACAACACACACTGTTATGTACTAGAGGCCTGGTCACTCCTGTGTCACCAGGGCAGGCAGGTGAGGGCTGCCAATTAGCCAATTAGTGCTGATTGGTTACCTGCTGGGGAGCTTCAAAGGCAGACCCAGAAACACACATGCACGGTCTGTGCCTAGTGAAAGAGCTGTCAGGTTCTTACAGTCCTTGTCCGTTGGGTTACCAGTACATTAGCTTATAGTTATATTAGTAGTTCCTTGGTTTAGTAGCAATTTTGAGTTAGAGCACAGGGTTTTGGTGTTGATTACACATAGGTTGCGTACCCATGAGCCAGGGTCGTAACAATTGGGCGCTCGTCTGGGATCTTTTACCCCTAGCACTTTGTTTGGTGATTTTTTTTTGTGTTGCACGGGGTGTCATCATATTATGGTTTGGGTGGTGTTCGTTACACATGGTGTAACGTGGGGGCTGAGCCATTTTCATCAAACAGGTGAGTATGCCGTATTTGTTTGTAATTTGATGTGACTACTTATGCTGTTAAAATATATAGTTTAGTAGGCACCACATGTAGATAGGGATATTATTTTCTGGTTGTTGGTTAGCGTCCGGTGCACCGCGTACTCCTGGGGCGGTCAATGAAATGATTGTATATGATCTTTGACTGGTAGCAGGTGTGGTTGAAGAAAGTTAGGTCTACAGGGCATTAGTTTAAGGGTAGGTAGGTTAGGGCGGCCAGGAAACACAGGTAGTGTGGTAGGGCTTGATTTAGTGTTTTTTAGGGTAGACATGTGGTAGGCCGGGGTTTTCTGCAGTTTAGACGTAGAAGCATATGTGGTCACATCAGGTTAGAAGGCGCACCTGTTTGGAAAATTTTGTTGGATTTATTTTGTTTGTTTAAGTGTTTGGTGAGCATACCTGGTAGCACCTAACACCCTGCGTGTATGACACGTCTATTTAGGGTGGGTGTGTTTTAAAAAAAAAATTGTTTGTTTGTGCAACCTGGAAAGGTGCGCTCCGTAGAGCTCACATTTCCACCGCGTCCCTTTATGGTTGTTATTATTGGCATTAGCATTCTTCATGGTTCTTCAGTGGTTCTTTAGTGGTTTTTCAGTGGTTCTTTGGTGGTTCTTCGTGGTTTGTTAGTGGTTCTTAGTGACTGTAGGGTAAAGTGAGTAGCTTGTGGTGACTGGTACAGTAACGATGGCTACCATTAAGGATTTTGTTGAGAACCCCTCTGACGAGATGTTGGGAAGGTTTTCCAAAGAGCAGCTTCTGAAGCTTGCTGTGCACTACAATGTGGAGCTTACTGCCAGTGAGAAGCGGTTAAAAACGACTGCCTTGGGGACTTTGAGGGCTATACTCATTGAGGAGCAGGTGATTGTGGCAACGGTGGATGAGCTTCTTTTGTCTGAGGTGTCTCCACAACTCTCTGGCGTGGCGGAAGGTGTTGCCATCGATTGGGGGCCTAGGGAGTTGGCATTTAGGGAAAAGCAGCTACAACAAGAGCGTGAGTTTAAGGAAAAACAGCTACAACAAGAGGAGAGGAGAGATGAGAGAGAGCGGGAGCTTAAGGAAAAACAGCTACAACAAGAGGAGAGGAGAGAGAGCACGATCGTGCAATGAAGGAGCTTGCATTTAAGCATGCTGCCTTGCAGGCGGGTTCTCTGCATCCAGAGTCACGTTCCGGGTTTGATGTAGGCAGGAATATTAGGATGGTGCCACCATTCTTTGAGAAAGACGTGGAAAGATATTTTCCCCTTTTTGAACGGGTGGCAACCACATTGAAGTGGCCTGATACCGCCTGGACACTGCTGCTGCAATGTGTTTTGGTTGGTAGGGCACAAGAAGCCTACACTGCTCTGTCCCTTGAACAAAGCGCTGATTATGAGCTGGTTAAAGCTTCCATATTGAGGGCTTATGAGTTGGTCCCCGAGGCCTATCGTCAGTGTTTTAGAGGTTATCGTAGGCAGGAGGGGCAGTCTTATGTTGAATTTGGAAAAGAGAAGGAGAACCTGTTTGACCGGTGGTGCACCTCGCAAAAAGCAGAGTCAAGGGAGCAGCTCAGACAGTTGGTTCTCCTAGAGGAATTTAAGAGGTGTGTTCCTGATAACGTTTCCACACATCTAAATGAGCATAAGGTATCGAAGATAGCCGACGCTGCTGTCTTGGCTGATGAGTTTGTGTTAACACACAAATCTGTCTTTGTAGAGGAGGGCCGTGTGGAGTCCAGGGGTAGTAGGCGTCCTTCTCAGGGGAGCCGGTTCCCGGCACCCGTGTCTGCTGGTCGGTTTACTTCGACTCCTAGGCAAGGTGGCTCTGCTAGTGCATTCCCAGAGGGGGTTATCTGTTTTTACTGTAAGGAGCCTGGTCATATCGTTGCTGGATGCCCTGTGCTTAAGCAGAAAAATGTAAAAACGGTGGCTCTGGTAGACAGGACACCTATGCCGACATTAGAGGGTGGGGTGCGAAGTATCAAAGGTGCAGACAGGGAGCTAGAGGGCTCCTCAACATTTAGGATGGATGGATTTGTTTCACTGGTTGGTGAATTAGGATCAAGGCAGGCTATTACAATATGGAGAGATACAGGAGCTTTCCAGTCTCTCATTCTGGATGGGATTTTGCCATTTTCGGAAGATTCTTCATTGCATTCCGGTGCCATTGTTAGGGGCTTTGGAGGAGGCTTTGTGAATACTCCTTTGCATGAGGTCTCGCTAAACTCTCCCTTAGTATCAGGCAATGTTGTCGTAGGAGTGTGTTCTCACATTCCCATAAAGGGGGTGTCCTTCATTCTAGGGAACGATTTGGCCGGTGGCAAAGTGCTGGCTACTCCAGTTGTAATTCCCGTCCCTGTAGTTTCTGAGGTTCCTGATGAGCTCGCACAGAAGCATCCAGGAGTGTTTCCTGTGTGTGCGGTAACACGCGCAATGTCAAAGGTCAAATGTGACACCCATGAGGTTGTTAACTTAGATGGTGATATGACACTTAGTGACACGTTCTTTGTTGAGTTGAAAAGTGGCCCTGATGAGGGGTTTGGTAAGGTGATTCCGTCTCATGAGCAGTTGGTACTAGAGCAAAACAAGGATGTCTCCTTGTCGTCCCTCTTTGAAGAGGCGGTTTTAGAGGATGAAATGGTAGATACGTCTCAAGGATACTTTGTTAGCAATGACGTGCTCATGAGAAAGTGGACACCACCTAACCTGTCCAGTCTGGATGACTGGGGCAGTGTGTTTCAAATTGTTGTTCCAGCCGTGTATCGTCCTGATATACTGCATCTAGCACATGATCATGATCTTGCTGGTCACATGGGGGTCAGGAAGACTTATGACCGTGTGCTGAGACATTTTTGTTGGCCTGGTTTGAAGTCAGATGTGGCACAATATTGTCGCTCGTGCCATGTGTGTCAGGTGGTTGGTAAACCAAACCAGAAGGTCCCTCAGGCTCCTCTGCAGCCTATCCCTGCCGTTGGGGAACCTTTTGAGCGGATCCTCATTGACTGTGTTGGTCCCCTCCCTCGAACTAAGACAGGGAACCAGTACCTTTTGACTATTATGTGTGCAGCGACCCGTTTTCCTGAAGCCATTCCTTTACGCAAGATCACAGCCCCAGCTATATCCAAAGCTCTGGTTAGGTTTTTTTCGACTTTTGGTCTACCAAAGGTCATTCAATCAGATCAAGGGTCTAACTTCATGTCCCGTCTCTTTGCTCAGGTCCTCCAGCAGTTGTCTATCCAGCATTGCCCTTCCTCTGCCTATCATCCAGAGTCCCAGGGGGCGCTGGAGAGATTTCACCAGACTATCAAAACAATGCTGCGGGCATATTGTACGGAGTTCGACAAAGACTGGGATGATGGAATTCCTTTGCTTCTGTTTGCTGCTAGGGAGGTAACCCAGGAGTCTCTTGGATTCAGCCCGGCTGAGCTGGTGTTCGGCCACACAGTGAGGGGTCCTTTGAAACTGCTGAAGGAAAAGTGGTTGGCTGACCAGACTCCTTCCTCTACTAATTTGTTGGACTATGTGTGTGACTTCAGGCTTAAGCTTAGTAGAGCATGTGAACTAGCGAAAGAGAACCTAAAGGTAGCCCAAGGAAAAATGAAGGTGTGGTATGATAGGCGGGCCCGACATAGGGTGTTCTCACCGGGAGACAAGGTGTTGGTTCTCTCGCCTATTCTTGGGTCTGCATTACAGGCTAAATACAGTGGGCCATACTCCATTGAGCGCAAAGTTGGTGAGGTCGACTACTTGATTAAAACTCCCGACCGCAGGCGCAAGAGTAGATTATGTCACATCAATATGTTGAAGGCGTACAATGATAGGGCTCAGATTGACCAGTCAGGGGTCAAGCCTGTGGCTGTTCTAACAGTTTCTGCATCTCCTATTGTAGCCGACTGTTCTGTGTCGAAGGAGATTTCTCAGGGCCGGTTGCCAAACACCCAGATACTAGGTGACTTGGACTCACACCTGTCGTACTTACCACTTCCTGAGCGTACGGATGTGGTGCGCCTACTTAGACAGCATACACGTTTGTTTTCTGATGTCCCTAGTCGTACTAATGTACTCGAGCATGACATTGATGTTGGTAGTGCAGGGCCAATTAAGCAACATGCCTATAGGGTGAATCCGGAAAAACGAAAGATCTTGAGTAAGGAAGTAGACTATATGGTGAGACATGGCATTGCGGAGCCCAGTTCTAGTGCGTGGAGCTCCCCCTGCCTGCTTGTTGATAAGCCAGACTGCACTCATCGGTTCTGTACTGATTTCCGTAAAGTTAATGCAGTAACCAAGCCGGACTCGTACCCTCTGCCTCGGATGGACGACTGTATCGATCAGGTGGGTTCAGCAGCCTTTGTAAGTAAATTGGATTTGCTAAAGGGATACTGGCAGGTTCCGCTTACTCCGCGAGCACGTGAGATATCCGCTTTTGTCACACCAGAGAGTTTCTGCCAGTATACAGTGATGGCCTTTGGCATGCGAAATGCCCCAGCGACGTTTCAGCGGCTAGTGAACAAGGTCCTGGGCGGGGTAGCGTTCTGTGAGGCATATCTGGATGACCTGGTTATCCACAGTTCCTCTTGGTCACAACATGTGGAGCATCTGGCCGAAGTGTTCAAGCGGTTGGGTGATGCTAACTTGACAGTTAACCTTGCGAAATGTGAATTTGGACAGGCCACGGTTATCTACCTGGGTAAGGTGGTTGGACGTGGGCATGTGTGCCCCATTACAGCTAAGGTGGAGGCTATAGTGGGCTTCCCTGCTCCCATCACCAGGCGGGAGTTAAAGCGCTTCCTAGGTATGGCAGGGTACTATAGGAGTTTCTGTAGGAACTTTGCTTCTGTTGTTGCCTCTTTGACCAATCTGCTCAGTCCTAAGGTACCTTTCGTGTGGACTGAGACTTGTCAACAGTCTTTTGAGAGCATCAAGGGTATTCTGATTAGCGCTCCCGTTCTGTCAGCTCCCGATTTTCAACTGCCATTCAAGTTGGCAGTGGATGCTAGTGACCTCGGTGCTGGAGCCGTCCTCCTGCAAGAGGATGCATTAGAGGTGGAGCACCCAGTGTGCTACTTTTCTAAAAAGTTTGACAGGCATCAACTGCACTACTCTACTATAGAGAAGGAGGCGCTCGCTTTGGTTCTTGCCTTGAACCATTTTGATGTTTACGTGGGATCCTCCAGTTTACCCCTTGTTGTGTATACAGACCATAACCCTTTGGTTTTTCTTCGCAGCATGGTGAATTCGAATCATCGTTTGATGCGATGGAGTTTGTTCCTCCAGGCGTATAACTTGGATATTCGCCACATTCGTGGGAGGGACAACGTGCTAGCAGACGCCCTCTCACGATCGTTGTGCCGGTGTTTGTGGTACCCGTTATCGCTGTTGTGGTAGAGGCCCTGACAACTAAGGGGTCACAGTTGTTTTTGTTTTGTTTATGGGTTGTTGTGTAGTGGTTGCCTCTTGGGCAACCAGTTTGGTGGGGGAGGTGTTATGTACTAGAGGCCTGGTCACTCCTGTGTCACCAGGGCAGGCAGGTGAGGGCTGCCAATTAGCCAATTAGTGCTGATTGGTTACCTGCTGGGGAGCTTCAAAGGCAGACCCAGAAACACACATGCACGGTCTGTGCCTAGTGAAAGAGCTGTCAGGTTCTTACAGTCCTTGTCCGTTGGGTTACCAGTACATTAGCTTATAGTTATATTAGTAGTTCCTTGGTTTAGTAGCAATTTTGAGTTAGAGCACAGGGTTTTGGTGTTGATTACACATAGGTTGCGTACCCATGAGCCAGGGTCGTAACACACACGTCATAACATTGTGCCGAGGTGGAGATCCACCCTCTTGGGCATAAGGTTATATTATCTCCCGTTTACCACTATTTATATAGATAATATATTTAATAATTTCTTTAGTAAATTGATAGTGATTGATGAATAAAACCGGGCTTTGTATGGGGGATATGTTGTCAGATTAGATTGAGAAACTGCCTTATCCTCTTCATACACTACCTTTAATTTTTCCTGCACATCCTGGCAACCCAGCGCAAATGTAAGCAAGCAATGAGATTCCACTAGTCTGGAAATCTGCCCACGTCCTCCCCATGTTGAAAGGGGGTGATCCCTCGTCTCTTAATAATTACAGGCCAATCTCAAAGTTGTGTGTTTTAGCCAAAGTCCTTGATAAACTAATGAGTGAGCAGCTTAAAGATTTCTTAGACTCTCATGGCCTGCTTTCCAAGAAACACAGCATGATCACTGCTACTCTTAAAGTATTCGATGATGACATTGAGTCACTGGATTGCAATAAATACTGTGCAGCTCTGTTCATAGACTTATCCAAAGCCTTTGATACAGTTGACCATGTCATTTTATAGAAGTGTCTTCATAAAATTGGTTTATCTGATCAGGCTGTAGAGTGGTTTCCAAATTACCTGACAGGTAGATCGCAGTGTGTACAGTCTGCTGGTTTTTCATCCTCTTTCCTCCCTGTAGTTAAGGGTGTACCCCAAGGTTCCATACGGGGACCTCTACTGTTCTCCATATATGAATGATCTTCGTATCAACCTGTCTAATGCTGCTTACAATTTCTATGCTGATGACACAGTCATTTATTGCTCATCTCCCTGTGTTGTGCAAACGATGGAGTTGTTGCAATCTGCCTTTGATATTCAGTCCCATCCCATTGCAATGCTGACAAGTCAAAGTACAAGCTCCTCTTTTTTAATAAATTTTTTTATTTTCAGTTTCAACAAACAACAACACAACATCAACATCAATAATAACACAACAATAATAATAATAATAATAATAATAATAATAATAATAATAATAATAATAATAATAATAATAATAATAATAATAATAATAATAATAATAATAATAACTAGACAATTCCGCGCGGGGGAAATTGTGAAAGTGTGGGTGACGCCTGTGCACCGCCGGCCAACGGGGGAGAGGGTCTCTCGCGAGTCTCTATGACAAACGGTTCAAAGGATACAAAAAGGGGGCGCGGCCTAAGGATCGGGGGAGTGGTCAACATAGACCAATCAAAGAGGATATCCCTACTGAGTGCAATGACACAACCCGCAACACTATTACACTATTACACAATATTACACTATTACACACTAATCGGTGGAATAAAGAATAATAAATAAAAAGAGTATGGATATGTATAGTGTGGGTGGCAACCTGGCTTCGCCAGGTCACCCACACTAATAATAATAATAATAATGATAAGACAATACGAAATAATAAATACTTTATACTTATAGATCAATACTAATAATACAAAATACAAAATAAAAATACCAAGTAAAAATAATAAAGACATCACAAACAACACAAAAGACATTAGACATTAGACATTGGACATTGGAGTATATGCTCTTCTCAAATGGGAAGAGACTCCCAGCTGATCTTCCCACACTTGTTACTGCTGGAGGGACTGACATCGAAAGGGTTGCTTCCTACACTTATCTAGGCATTATAGTGGATGAGAACCTTACGTTTAAGTCTCACATAGACAAACTTGTATCGAAGCTGAAGCTTAAACTCGGTTTCTTTTTCAGAAACAGGTCCTATTCTTCACTTCGACCATCTACTCTACATGCATGCACCTGATCAGTACCTCAGAAAGCTGGATACTGTGTACCATTCTGCCTTACGCTTTGTTATGAGATGTGGCAATCGAGTGCACCATTGCACCCTATATGCCATTGCAAGTTGCCCCTCTCTACAAGCACGCAGATTTTCACGATGGCTCTCTCTTGTGCACAAAGCTCTACTTAGGCTGGTTCCCTCGTAGCTAAGCGTGTTTCTGTGCACTAAGCAAAACAAGTATGCCCTTCGTTCCCAAGATGCTCTGAAATTGAATGTTCCCTATATGAGAACTGAATTGGGAAAAAGGGCTTTTAAATATGCTGCTCCTTCATCCTGAAACAAGCTACAGGAGGACCTAAAATTGCCAGGACTGGTCACCCTCGGAGAATTTAAAACCATCTTAAAAACCTATGAATTCAGTTTCCTCGGACAGTGCAACTGTGTTTGATAACCTGCCTGAAATTGGATCTTTTATCTGTATTTTATTGTGATGTTATTTTTTATGTTGAAACTTTCTGCTGCCTTGCTTGGCCAGATCGCTCTTGAAAAAGAGATTTTCATCTGAATGATGCTTATCTGGTTAAATAAAGGATTTGATTGATTGATTGATTGTACATCTCCTCAGTGCCTGTGTGCAGAGATGTGAGTGTGTGAGTCCACACATGAAATGATGATCATTTGCAGCTATCTCATCTTATGTGTACCTTATGTGTACGATCTTATGTGTACCTTATGTGTATCTTATGTGTATCTTATGTGTACCTTATGTGCACTTTATGTGTACCATCGTATGTGTACCTTATGTGTACCTTATGTGTACCATATTATGTGTACCTTATGTGTATCTTATGTGTATCTTATGTGTATCTTATGTGTACCTTATGTGTACCATCGTATGTGTACCTTATGTGTACCATCTTATGTGTACCTTATGTGTATCTTATGTGTACCATCGTATGTGTACATTTTATGTACCTTATGTGTACCTTATGTGTATCTTATGTGTACCATTTTTTTTTTTTTTTTTTTTTTTTTATTATTGCAAAACAAAAATGATTAAAAGTCAGTACTCAACACACAATGCATAATGAAACTAACAATCAAGGTGGCTAAAATGACATGCAAGTACAGAAACAGAAAACAAACAAAAAAGTCTATAATAATATTTTACCGTATACAGTATATATCCAACGAAATTACCAATTATACCAATGCCTTATACAGGATATACCCCTAATACCTATTTTCTAAAACCCTACACACATGCAAGTACAGAAACAGAAAACAAACAAAAAAGTCTATAATAATATTTTACCGTATACAGTATATATCCAACGAAATTACCAATTATACCAATGCCTTATACAGGATATACCCCTAATACCTATTTTCTAAAACCCTACACACATACAGTATGCTCCAGCTCGAACCCCCCCCTCCCGGACCCCTCCTTGGATAGTACCTCCATTATCCCTCACTCCTAACCAGACACTACCATTATAAGCTAGCTTTTATTCTCTCCACCACTTCTAACCACATTGACATTATGGATTCGTTGAGACCCAGAATTCTTGCTGTAGATATTTCTTCATAAATCACATCGAGATATGTAAGAAACCAAACCTTCCGGCAAATTTTTTCTGGTTGAAACCAGCGTGATGCAATCAGTTTTTTAGCTACTGTGATACCCGATAAAACCAATCTCTTTAGCTGTGGATTTACTGCAAACTCAAAAACATCATTCAATAGTAATACAGAGGGGTGTACTGGTATATTCCAAGATACGAGTTTTGATAATTGATGGGTCACATCTTTCCAGAATGCCTTAACTGGTGGGCAGTCCCAATACATGTGCATAAATGTCCCTTCGTCTCCATTTGTACATTGGGAGCATTTTGAGTCTTGTTTAAGACCCATTCTGTTCAGTCTTATAGGAGTCAAGTATGTACTGTGAATATAGTTAAGATTGATTTGTTGATGGTCCGGGTTCCTTGATGTAAGACGGACATTTGCCCATGCTTCTTGCCAATCAAAGTCACTTTCCAGGTCTGGTATATCCCTCCTCCAGACAGAGTCTAGTTGGAGGGTTTCATACGAGGACGTTAGTAATTGATAATAAAAACCTGATACAAAACCTCTCGATGTTTCTCTTTCATAGAAGAATTTGTGGTATCTGTGGTGTTCAACTGGTATGTGTAATGGAACACCGTGAGTCTTCAAACATAGGCGTAACTGTATGTAAAAAAGCCATGTGGACTCGGTGAGGTTAAACTTTGTGCATATTTCTCCATAACTACAAAAACCTTGGCTATTAAAAATAAAATATATTATGTGTACCATCTTATGTGTACCATCTTATGTGTACCATCTTATGTGTACATTATGTGTGAAATCTTACGTGTAAAATAGTATGTGTACCATCTTATGTGTACCTTATGTGTATCTTATGTGTAAAATCTTATGTGTATCTTATGTGTATAATCTTATGTGTATCTTATGTGTACCATATTATGTGAACCATCTATATGACCACAACATACTATATACCCATTGGACCCTATAGTCTCACCGTCAGCCACCGTGTCGTGACATGCTGCTGGGAATCAAGGCTTCTCGTCAGAACCATCACTGTGAGCTGCAAGTCTGGATCTGGATAATTGCTCTGCTGAAGAGAGAGAGCAGTGAAAGACACGCCAGACTGGAAGACAAACAGGATGTGGTTTGAAGGGTGGGGGGGAGGGGAGAAAAGAAGAAGAAGAAGAAGAAGAAGAAGAAGAAGAAGAAGAAGAAGAAGAAGAAGAAGAAGAAGAAGAAGAAGAAGAAGAAGAAGAAGAAGAAGAAGAAGAAGAAGAAGAAGAAGAAGAAGAAGAAGAAGAAGAAGAAGAAGAAGAAGAAGAAGAGGCTTGGCAGGTCGGAGAGAGGAGCATGTTCTGTTTTGGCGAAGGGCCACAGCTCGTCACCACCTGCATTAGCTCTCTCGACTAACCCGATTAACCCATTCCGCGGAGGAGGCAGATGGGGAGACGCACGGCGGAGCGGGGGGCGGGGGGGACGGGTATAGCGGCGGTTGGCCAAGTCGAGCGTCTTGAAGGAAGCGAGCGGTTTGTGTTGTAATTAACAGAGAGATGCGGCGGCGGAATGACAGAGGGGGGTAATTGTAACCGTTCTTGTTGTCATCGCCAGCTGCGCCGCGGGCCGTACTAACGGGGCGCGGGCTGCACAGTCGTCTTGGGAGTGTTTGTGGATGGGAACAGAGACACCTGGCAGACCTATAGACACAGAACCCCCATCCTCTCTCTCTCTCCACTGCCCCCCCCCCCACACACCGCCTCATCTATCCCATGACGATATCCCCAGCGCTGCTTACTGTGTGTGTTGTGTTTGATCTTATTAGCTTCAAGCCGCCACCGCAGAGCAATTGCACAATATCCAAACAGTCTTGTCACAATGTGGCTGGAAAAGGCAGCCAGGAGGATGGAGGGGGGGAGCATCAATAATTCAGTTTGGCTTGTCCCGCAGTGCTTTAGCAGTCCTCCAACATGGAGACGCTGCTGCCGGCAGGAGGGAGGGAGGGAGGGAGGGAGGGAGGGAGGGAGGGAGGGAGGGGGAGGGGGGGGGGGGGCAATGGTGGCCTGGCACCAGCTCAGCCGCTCGTGGTGCTCGCCATGTGGCGGACTGGACCCTAAAAGTGGGTTATGGTGGTGGAGGTGGAACCTCTTGTAACTGGGTCAAGAAAGACACACATGAATATGACTGCATTACAAGTAAATTATATGGATTATGGTGTATTATATACCTTGTACCTTTTCAAAAGAGAAAAGAACATGACATCTATCCGTGTCTATCTTCCATTTTCTCGCTATAGTGTTTGCCTTATATCTCTGATCTTGTTTTGAGTTTATTTTCTAGACCATGTTGACATGTATTTCGTTCATATATCATTATGGACGGGAGTGGAACTTTGTACAAGCCTTTTGGGCTTCGTTCCCTCCTAGCACTGTTTTTTAAATAATGTGCTAAATAAATAAACTAAAGTAAACTATACACTTATAATATCAAAATAATAATACTGATGTGGAATAATTTGACCAGAGTCTTTGATTGAGGATAGAGTTTACTGACAGGGAATGACGTGTTGCAACACAGACAGACCCTGGTTACAGCAATGGCGCCCTGTAGCCTAGATCTATGTAGAATGGCGAACAAAGTGTTTAAATACAGGAGAGTAGACAAGACTAAGTGGTGCCTTGACGTACAGACTATGAGTTATAGATATGATACGCAGACTATGCGAAGACTTGTGTGTGTATATGTGTGTACAGGTTAAAGGCTATGTGTATGTATTTGCGTGTAATAGAAAGGAAGAGAGAGATAGTGAGAGGGGGGGGGGGTAGTGTGTGTAGATATGTCTGGGAGTGAAGGCCCTGTGATTGCACATGTGTGTGTGTGTGGGGGGGGGGGGGTAGTAAGAGAGACAGAGAGATGGTGTGTGTGTGTCAGAAAGAGAGAGATAGAGAGAAAGAGAGAAGTTGTTGATCCATTTTCTTGTCAATACACCCCTGCTGTTGGGTGGGAAACAAAAACTTTTCAGGAATGTAAGAAAAACTCCCTTGAGTTCAGAATGACAACAGGGTATTCAATCTTCTGAGGTTTGAGTTGGTGTCAGTGGACCAGGGTCGTTCTCTAACCTACAGAGGACCAGGACCTTCTTTAACCTACAGAGGACCAGGGCGTTTTTTTTACCTACAGAGGACCAGGGCGTTCTTTAACCTACAGAGGACTTGGGCGTTCTTTAACCTACAGAGGACAAGGGTCGTTCTTTAACCTACAGAGGACCAGGGCCTTCTCTACCTACAGAGGACCAGGACATTCTCTAACCTACAGAGGACCTTCTCTACCTACAGAGGACCAGGACATTCTCTAACCTACAGAGGACCTTCTCTACCTACAGAGGACCAGGACATTCTCTAACCTACAGAGGACCTTCTCTACCTACAGAGGACCTTCTCTAACCTACAGAGGATGTTCTCTAACCTACAGAGGACCTTCTCTAACCTACAGAGGACCAGGACATTCTCTAACCTACAGAGGACGTTCTCTAACCTACAGAGGACCTTCTCTAACCTACAGAGGACCAGGACATTCTCTAACCTACAGAGGACCTTCTCTACCTACAGAGGACCAGGACATTCTCTAACCTACAGAGGACCAGGACATTCTCTAACCTACAGAGGACCTTCTCTAACCTACAGAGGACGTTCTCTAACCTACAGAGGACCTTCTCTAACCTACAGAGGACGTTCTCTAACCTACAGAGGACCTTCTCTAACCTACAGAGGACCAGGACCTTCTCTAACCTACAGAGGACCTTCTCTAACCTACAGAGGACCAGGACCTTCTCTAACCTACAGAGGACCTTCTCTAACCTACAGAGGACCTTCCTATACAGAGGACCTTCTCTAACCTATAGAGGACCAGGGCGTTCTTTAACCTACAGATGACCTTCTTTAACCTACAGATGACCTTCTTTAACCTACAGAGGACCTTCTTTAACCTACAGAGGACCTTCTTTAACCTACAGAGGACCTTCTTTAACCTACAGAGGACCAGGACCTTCTCTAACCTACAGAGGACCTTCTTTAACCTACAGAGGACCAGGACCTTCTCTAACCTACAGAGGACCTTCTCTAACCTACAGAGAACCTTCTCTAACCTACAGTACAGATGACCTTCTCTAACCTACAGAGGACCTACTCTAACCTACAGAGGACCTTCTTTAACCTACAGATGACCTTCTCTAACCTACAGAGGACCTACTCTAACCTACAGAGGACCTTCTTTAACCTACAGAGGACCAGGGCGTTCTTTAACCTACAGAGGACCTTCTCTAACCTACAGAGGACCAGGACCTTCTCTAACCTACAGAGGACCTTCTCTAACCTACAGAGGACCTTCCTATACAGAGGACCTTCTCTAACCTATAGAGGACCAGGGCGTTCTTTAACCTACAGATGACCTTCTTTAACCTACAGAGGACCTTCTTTAACCTACAGAGGACCTACTCTAACCTACAGAGGACCTTCTTTAACCTACAGAGGACCAGGACCTTCTCTAACCTACAGAGGACCTTCTCTAACCTACAGAGAACCTTCTCTAACCTACAGTACAGATGACCTTCTCTAACCTACAGAGGACCTACTCTAACCTACAGAGGACCTTCTTTAACCTACAGATGACCTTCTCTAACCTACAGAGGACCTACTCTAACCTACAGAGGACCAGGGCGTTCTTTAACCTACAGAGGACCTGTGCGTTCTTTAACCTACAGAGGACCAGGGTCGTTCTTTAACCTACAGAGGACCTTCTCTAACCTACAGATGACCTTCTTTAACTTACAGAGAACATTCTCTAACCTACAGAGGACCTTCTTTAATTCTCTAACCTACAGAGGACCAGGACCTTCTCTAACCTACAGAGGACCTTCTCTAACCTACAGAGGAGCAGAGCGTTCTTTAACCTACAGATGACCTCCTTTAACCTACAGATGACCTCCTTTAACCTACAGAGAACCTTCTCTAACCTACAGAGGACCTTCTCTAACCTACAGAGAACCTTCTCTAACCTACAGAGGACCTTCTCTAACCTACAGAGGACCTTCTCTAACCTACAGAGGACCAGGGCGTTCTCTAACCTACAGATGACCTTCTCTAACCTACAGATGACCTTCTCTAACCTACAGAGGACCTTCTCTAACCTACAGAGGACCAGGGCGTTCTTTAACCTACAGATGACCTACTCTAACCTACAGAGGACCTTCTTTAACCTACAGAGGACCTTCTTTAACCTACAGATGACCTACTCTAACCTACAGATGACCTTCTTTAACCTACAGATGACCTACTCTAACCTACAGATGACCTTATCTAACCTACAGAGGACCTTCTTTAACCTACAGAGGACCTTCTCTAACCTACAGATGACCTTCTTTAACTTACAGAGAACCTTCTCTAACCTACAGAGGACCTTCTCTAACCTACAGAGGACCTACTCTAACCTACAGAGGACCTTCTTTAACCTACAGAGGACCTACTTTAACCTACAGAGGACCTTCTTTAACCTACAGAGGACCTACTCTAACCTACAGAGGACCTTCTTTAACCTACAGAGGACCTTCTCTAACCTACAGATGACCTTCTCTAACCTACAGAGGACCTTCTTTAACCTACAGAGGACCTTCTTTAACCTACAGAGGACCTACTTTAACCTACAGAGGACCTTCTTTAACCTACAGAGGACCTACTCTAACCTACAGAGGACCTTCTTTAACCTACAGAGGACCTACTCTAACCTACAGAGGACCTTCTCTAACCTACAGATGACCTTCTCTAACCTACAGAGGACCTTCTTTAACCTACAGAGGACCTTCTTTAACCTACAGAGGACCTTCTCTAACCTACAGAGGACCTTCTCTAACCTACAGATGACCTTCTCTAACCTACAGAGGACCTTCTTTAACCTACAGAGGACCTTCTCTAACCTACAGAGGACCTTCTTTAACCTACAGAGGACCTTCTTTAACCTACAGAGGACCTTCTCTAACCTACAGAGGACCTTCTTTAACCTACAGATGACTTTCTCTAACCTACAGAGGACCTTCTCTAACCTACAGAGGACCTTCTCTAACCTACAGAGGACCTTCTTTAACCTACAGAGGACCTTCTTTAACCTACAGAGGACCTTCTCTAACCTACAGAGGACCTTCTTTAACCTACAGATGACTTTCTCTAACCTACAGAGGACCTTCTCTAACCTACAGAGGACCTTCTTTAACCTACAGAGGACCTTCTCTAACCTACAGAGGACCTTCTCTAACCTACAGAGGACCTTCTTTAACCTACAGAGGACCTTCTTTAACCTACAGAGGACCTTCTTTAACCTACAGAGGACCTAACCTACTTGATAGTAGTATAGACTATTAGCATAGTACATAGTAGTATAGACATTGTATTTGAGTAGGTAGCAGTATGGCATATTAGCATAGTACATAGTACATAGTAGTATAGACATAATATTTGATTTGATAGTAGTATAGTCATATTAGCATAGTACATAGTAAATAGTAGTATAGACACTATTTTAATATAGTATAGGCATATTAGCATAGTACATAGTAAATAGTAGTATAGACACTATTTTAATATAGTATAGGCATATTACATAGTAAATAGTTGTATAGACATAGTATTTATTTGATAGTAGTATAGGCATATTAGCATAGTATATAGTAGTATAGACATAGTATTTTAGTAGATAGTAGTATATAGGCTTATTAGCATAGTACATAGTAAATAGTAGTATATACATAGTATTTTAGTATATAGTAGTATATGCATATTAGCATAGTACATAGTAAATAGTAGTATAGACATAGTATCTTAGTAGAAAGTAGTATAGACCTGTTGTATACGTCAGACTCAGTGCACGCGCATCAATGTGGCAAAAGGAACGTAATCCTGGTCAGAACAACGGGGCAGACTACAATATATTTGCATTTGTTAGCCATGCTAGCGATCTAAACAATCAATCCATGCCAAAGCTAGATATGTAAAAAGTGAAGGACTCACAGTCACGCTGATTTGGCAAAATTACATCCAGCCATTTTCGTTTGAAACAACTTTTAGTCAGGGGAGTGTCATGGTTTCTCCATAGAGCCCCGCCATACATTTTTTTTTAGCACAGCAGCTCACGCAGGTCCGGGGGAACTAAGTCACGTGACTACAGTTGGTATTGCTGATTGGCTCGAACACGATATGTTTGTAAACAGCGAACAGTTCAATAGGCATATTTTTTTTAAACTTAATTTTTTATTTTCATTTTTTATTTACAAACATACAGGTACAAAATACAAAATACAAAGACACAATTTACAATACTATTAAGCAGACAGAAACAATAAAGAAAAAAATATAATATCAAAAAGAAAAACTGAAATAAAAGTTCATTGGTAATTTCTATCTTTAAATTTTTTATTTACATTTCAATTTATTTTCTTGTTTCCTTTTCATCCTTCTATGATGTCGTTCCTTTTCTTCCTATATTCCTCCCACTTTTCCCATTTTGACTAAAATTTCTCCTCTTACAGCCTCAGCATATGCGTGATTCTCTCCATTTCCTGTATCCCCTCTATTATCTCTGTCCATTGGGCCTTCGTCGGTGCTTCTACCCTGTACCACAGCTTAGTCAGTGCTTTCTTGGCTGCTACTAATAGTATCTTAATAAAATATTTGTCTTCCCCCCGAATGTCTTTCTGTGACAAGTTCCCTATATAGTACTAGACCTGTCTGGGGTATTTCATATCCTACTATTTCATTTATTATCTCTCCTATCTCTTCCCAATAGTTTTTTATTTGCTGACATCCCCAGAATATGTGTGTGTGGTTCGCTACTTCTTGTCCACATTTTCTCCAACATGGTTTCTGTGCTGGTGTGTACAGTGGCGGCCGGTGTGACCTACTTTTGGGTGGGCGCAGGGGGTAGGGGGAGGGGGGGGGTGAATGGGGGGGGGGGGGGCATGTCACTGGCAGCGGACAGCTGACCAAGCGAACACTGACTCCCCACAAGCCACAACACTACCAAACCACCAACAACACACAACCAGTCAAATAAAGTACAGTCTAATTCACAACTTGAAACACAATATATAAATAGAAAAGTTAGAAACAAACTCGCTCCGTCTCCAAACACACGTATTGATTGCCATCAATCAATATGATCACAGTCGCCAGCAACACGCACATCCCAAGATCTCCTGACTCTCTCTCTCTCTCTCTCTCTCTCTCTCTCTCTCTCTCTCTCTCTCTCTCTCTCTCTCTCTCTCTCTCTCTCTCTCTCTCTCTCTCTCTCTCTCTCTCTCTCTCTCTCTCTCTCACTCACACACAGCGCAACGTGGAAATGTGAAATATAGCGTTACACAAGGAAAGTTCTGCAAAAGATCAGACCTAGTAGTATGTAGTATATTACCTTCAGTATGGGTACAGGGCTGTACAGCATATTTTGCATATTGTTAAATGAGCCAAGGCTAGCTATTAAACAAAGACTTACCACCACCATCACAAGAGTTGAATGGGGCGAGTTGTTGTTGTTGACAGAACAAGCCATAATCCACTTCTTTTAAATCCACTCAAAAAGAAACTCCAGTAACGTTTACAGACAACCAGGCTTGTTGATGTTGTTGCCATAATCCACTTCTTTTAAATCCACTCAAAAAGAAACCGTTGTTAGCTGCATCCAGCTACCAAAAGCAGATCGCAGTCACGTAAGGGCTACAAAATATCCGGACAGGAAGGACCCGGCTGTTACAGGATCTCACTGCCACCTAGTGGCAGATCACTAGAAAACGCGCCCGCCTTCCATCATATTACATCATATTTCAACACACAGTGCGTTACGCACTGATAGGCGAAATATATTTGCTTGACCTATTTAATTGGCTGCGATGTACAGCGATGAAACCAGTGCACGCCCACTGTGTGTGCCCTGCGTCTCGCCCGGCCTGAGAGGTAGTTACTCTCTTTCAGACAGTGACTTCCTGTGAATGAAAACAATTATTTATATTTGATATATTAACGTTATATTGTGCATTGGAAACACAAACATACTTAAAATTTGTAAATATTATTAATTTTAAACATGTTTATTTTATTTCTAGGGCTCTAAAATAAAAAATTTAAATAAAACATTTTCTTCTTCTCCTGCTCTTTACCAGGGCGGGCGGCGCCCCAGCGCCCCTAGTGGAGAAACCGCCACTGTATTTCTGGTGTTATAAAGAATCTAATTATGTTTTTCCACCCAAACTCCCTCCATATCCTTGATCCTGTGGTTGATTGTTGTATCTTACATGTGTTATACCATTTCTCCTCTGTTATCTCTATTTCTAACTCTTTCTCCCACTTTTCTTTTACATACAAGGTTGTAATTCCCTTACTGTCCATTATTGCCTGATATAGTGCTGATATAACCCTCCCCTTCCTTCCTTCATATGATTTTACCATTATACTAATTACCCCATTCTGTTCTTTGTCTCTGTCTTGTTTTATTTCTTTGTTATAGTAATCTCTAGAGTCTGCATCTCCCCTCCTTCTATCATTGTACATATTGCTGTTATCCCCCCCCCCGTTCCCATCTTTTGAACCCATGGTCGTCTATCCCTGGTTTGAATTTGTTGTCGTGTGTTATCCATCTCAGTATCTTGGATTCTTTTTCTAGCTTGTATTTCTTTACTATTGTGTTCCATATGTTTATAGTGAATTTGGTAATTGGGTCCAGTAGTTGTTCCTGTCTTCTGAACAGCTCCCTATCTCCTATTAGTGCATGCACTTCGAATCCCTCTCTTTTGGTTTCTATATCATTCCATTTGGCTTCATAATTCACATTGCACCAGCATGCTACTGTCCTAAGCTGTGCTGCATAGTAATAGCCCTCTAAACTGGGTACTGCCATTCCTCCTTTCTCCTTTGGTAGTTGTAGAGTCACATATCTGATCCTTGGTCTTTCCCCCCCCCCCCAAATTAATCTTGATATCTGTCTATCCCATTCCCTGAACTGTTTTTCTGGTATTAATATAGGTAAAGACTGAAATAGGTATAATAACCTTGGTAATATGTTCATCTTAATGATTTCGATCCTTGAGCTGAAATCTACGGGCATTACTGTCCATCTTTCTAGGTCTCTCTTGATTTTCTGATTAATCTGTGTATAGTTTGCCTCGTATAGCCCCTCCACCCCTCTTGTAATGTTCACCCCTAAGTACTTGATCCTGTCCATGTCCCATATAATTTTGTATTTTTCTTTGATCTCTATCGTTGGCGTGTAGTTCAGTGCTAAAGTTTGTGTCTTCGTCACGTTGAGTCTATACCCTGAGTAATATCCATATTATGTCAGTAAATCCATCAGTGTCGGAAAGCTTATGTCTGGTTGCCTCATATATACTATCACGTCGTCTGCGAACAGTCCCAATTTATGTTCTGTTCCCCTTATCTCCACGCCTTTGATGTCTTTGGTCTGTCTAATTAGTTGAGCCAGTGGTTCGATGAATACACGAAGAGCGTCTGCGAAAGACAACAATCCTGTCTAGTAGCTCTCTCTAGTTTAATCCGGTCCGTCAGACTACCATTTACCTTAATCCTTGCTGTTGGTTCTTGATATAATGCCCTAATTGTTTTCATAGCGTTTTTGTCTAATCCAAATTTCTCCAATACTTTATATAGAAATATCCAGCTTACACTGTCGAATGCTTTTTCTGCATCTAGGCTAACTAATACTGCACTTCCTCCTTCCTTTTGTATCTCCTCTACCACCTGCACTGTCTTCCTTATGTTATCCTGTGTCTGCCTTCCTTTAATGAATCCGGTCTGCCTCGTCTATAATATCTGTCATAAATGTATCAAATCTTTTGGATATTATTGATGTATACATCTTGTAATCTACATTAAGTATGGACACAGGTCTGAAACTGCTACATAGTTCTCTATCTTTCCCTTCTTTTGGAATTGTAGTAATTGTGGCTTCTTTCCATGAAGGTGGCATTGTGCCTTCTTTCATCGTGTGTCTGAATGCTGCTTCTAATATGGGGCTCAGTTCCTGTCTAAATGTTTTGTAGAATTCAGAGGGGAATCCGTCGCTACCCGGTGACTTACTGCTCTTTGCTTTACTGATGGCATTCCCCACTTCTTGTTCTGTAATCTCTACGTTTAATATTTCGTTCTGTTCCTTCCCTATCGATGGTAGATCTAATTTTCCTAAAAAATTCTCGATCTCCTCTTCTCCTGCCGCTATCGGTTGTGTGTATAGTTTCTTATAGTATTCCTTAAATGTCTTCTCTATTACAGCTGGTTCTCTTAGTATTTTGTTTGTGTTCGTGTCCCTTATTGTGTGTATTGTGTTCAGTTTTTGTTGTGTCCTGATTCGTCTAGCTAACAGTCTGGTCGCTCTCGGTCCTCCTTCATAGTATGTCTGTTTCATGTATCTAGCTTTCTTCTCTATTTCTGTCAGCAGTTCTTTGTTTATCTTTCCTCTAATTTCCTTTACCTCTCTAAGTGTATTTTGGTTCTTTGAGCTTTGGTGTTCTTTCTCTAATTCTTTCAGTTTCTTTATCAAGTTCTGGTATGTCTCTATTGTGGCCTTCTTGAGTAATGCCGTCTTTGCTATACATTTTCCACGTATTACTACTGTCACCAGAACCCCATGGGAAGTATCCAGGTCTAAGGTTAAAGTGTGCAAACGCACGGATACACTTCCCAAAGGGCTCAGCTGACCTACCACAATGAATTTCCCCAAGACCACAAACAGACACGGGAGAATGCTTTAAGAAACAATAAGAAATATTTTATTATAGGAAAAATAGATATCTGCATACAAGGTTATACTCTAAATAAATAACTACTAGCTAACCTATTTCTAAAAGACCCACGCCCCTAGGCCTAGGGTAATTAAAATGAGGAAGCGCTCAATGCCCTGACGGCCAACCCCAGGCTGCTACTCCCACCCACACTACCTATCCCCGCCCCTAAGGCACTACACACGTGAGGAAGAGTACTCACACTGCACACAGGTCTAAGACTATCACACAACTAGTCCAGAATCACACTACACCTCAAAACACAGTTCACTGCAAATAGCCTGAAATATATATATCACACCATATCTCGGGGAGTCACGGCAAATGATTATAGAGCACACATGTTATGTCAATACACACTGGGTGTCACACAGCAAACTAAGGGGGCGTGTATAGGATAGTGGGTGCTGTTCACCACTAGGGGTTATGGCCAGGGCTAGAATGCTCCTCTCATATCCTAACCTAGGTTTGGGGCAGTGGAAGCGCTGAGTCACAAACAATACAAAAAGGTTAATTATGACCGGGGCCCGAAGGTGAGGGCCGGAAGGACTCCTCCCCCTTCCGCTCCCGTAGCCCCTCACGCCTTCGGGCTAAAAACGTTCTGTCGGTAATGGGGCTTTTAGTGTACTCCAAGCAAGGGCGTATAGTAATGTCCTCCCGCCTGAAATGGAGAGCACAGTCAGTAAAAGCAGAGTCCCCCGTTCGCGCGTTAGTCACAATGCACAATCATATATCCTCCACACGATAAAAAGAGAGGCAGTTCACAGAGGGAGGAGCCATTATAGGCAGATATACACTTGCCTGTTACACCGGCCAGGTAAGCATCTAGGTCCTCCTCAAGACCATCCCGGGGCGTGTCCTCCTCTTGGAATCCTGCAGGTACATCAACACATCCATACAGACACACACATACCCCCACCAGCAACACTACCTTTAGTAAATCCCATAAAAGGAGATGGTAACGTACAGGATGGTAACGTACAGAACTCCATGAACACAGAGTGAACACAGATACAGATACAGAACGACCCGACCAGGACTGGAAGGGAGCCTGCCACCTAAGTACTCTCCCGAGCAGATTGCAAACTCCCAACAGGTGCGTGAGGGTAAAGGAACAGAATGTCCAAGGGTGGGGGCTGGTGAAGAGTAGGAGGCAGGCAAAAGTTCTCACAAGGGTGGCGGCTGGTGAAGAGTAGGAGGCAGGGAAAATTCTCGCAAGGGTGGGGGCTGGTGAGGTGAGGAAAGGGAAAAAAAGGTCCAGGGAACAGGCGAATCCTCACACCTTTGTTATTTAATAGTCCTACAGTCAGTCTCTAAACTGTATTTCTCCGCCTACTTTTAAGATTCACTGTCAGATATATTGCGGTCTGATATGTCCGTCACCCCTATCCTGCAGTCTTCTACCCTGTATCTGTCCCCTGTTGTCATGAGAAAATAGTCTATCCTTGAATATGTTGTGTGTGGATGTGAATAATGTGTGTATTCTCTATCTAGTGTGTGCATTTCTCTCCATATATCCATGATTCCTAATTCTGCCATTTGTATATTCATATATTTGCTGCTAATGTTTGTCCTCCATTTCGACAAACTTCTACTGCTGATCCAAACCAACCTGGACTTTAAGAACTGCTCGGCGATCTGCCTCACAGAGACATGGCTGGATGAATCGGTGACCGACGCTGCAGTCTCCCCGCCCGGCTTCACATTATTCCGAGCCGACAGGTCCGAGGCTCTCAGTCTGAAATCGATTGGCGGTGGAATCAGCTTCATGATCAATGAGCGCTGGTGCAATAATTCCACCCTTCTGCACAGGTACTGCTCGCCCCACCTCGAATTCATGTCTGTGAAATGCCAACCTTTTTACCTCCCCAGAGAGTTTGCGTCGGTAATCCTAACAGGAGTATATATTCCACCCACTCAGTCAACTGAAGTGAGCGACAGGGCTATCAACGAGCTGGAACGCAAGCACGCCGACTGTAACATCACGGTGCTGGGAGACTTTAATCGCACCAATTTATCCAAAGAACTCCCACATTATAAACAACAAATCGACCGTCCCACGAGAGAACAGCAGATACTCGACCACTGTTACAACACCATAACATCCGCCTACAGTGTGCAGGTAATAGCTCCCCTCGGAAGCTCTGATCACGCTATGATTCACTTGGTTCCTACCTACACTCAGAAAGTCAGGCCTGTCAAACCTCACTCTAGGAAAGTAAAAATCTGGTCAGATGATGCTATTAAGATAAGATAAGATATTCCTTTATTAATCCCCTTGGGGAAATTCGTGACACACACATACAGCTCAACGTCTCATTAATGATATTAACAACAACACAATCATGAGGGGGGGCCTCATCAATCTTATCGCTTCCAGACAGTACAGTTCGTCTCCTCTTTCCCAGAAATCACATCGCCGGAGAGTCAACTCTTCCGCGTTGACCTTGGCCTCGGTCTGTTCCACAGCAGAAAAGGATAAGGGGGGTGTGGGAAGGGGGAGGGGGAGGGGGGGTGATAACATGCAGCTCGAGGCAGATACGCCGCATATGGTCAGAATCAGGTCAATTTTGTCTAATCATCGTCACCATCGTCGTATCCCCTATTACGGTACGGTGGCATCTTAATTTTCACGTCCCTAATTTCCGACGTGATATCCAGTATGGCCTGTGACCGCGAAAGTTCCTCTGCATGGTTAGAAGCAAGTCTCTCAAGAATTGTCTTCAAGCATGACTGTTCGTCTACATGGTAGAGTTCGCCTCTTTCCAACATGGTCTTGGAGCTCAATTGTTCATCACCGCGCAGGGTACTTAGGTCAGCGATCTTCTTAAACAGTTCCATTAGGTTTTCCTTGATCCCGGCCAGATCCCTGGCCAGGGAAATCAACTTCTTCCGAATTAGCTTCAGGCAGTACCAGATCCAGCAGCTGACGGAGCCCAGGCCGAGCAGCATGACAATTAGAAGATATACGTCCTCAACGTCGTTTATCTCCAGCGGGAAAAAGCATATCGCGAGCCAGGTCCCGTATGAATTTATGGTGTATCCCGCCTGATAGCTCCCAAGAGGGCATAATGGGTCATCCGCATTCTGCTTCCTTGTAGAGAATATGCGATCAATCGCTGTAAAAGCCCAGCTTATTAGATCCATATTACGGTCAAAAGTCGAGTCGAGTTGAGGATTCTGTTGTAAAAAAGAAAGAAGAAAAAGGTCAAAAACGTCTGAGCGTCTCCAGCGAGTGCAGATCTAGGCTCCGGTGAAACGAGCTGTAAGGGCTGGTACGGACGTCTCCAAACCGATAAGAGAGAGGCCTTGAGGTGTTTCTCTGGAGGAGGGAGAGGAGATAAAAATGCGACTGCTTCTGGGAAGAGAGTGAGAGGTATTGAGACACTTAGAGCCTGCTTTGAATATACTGACTGGTCTGTTTTTAGTGAGGCCTATGACAATCTAGACTCCTATACAGACACAGTGTCATCCTATATAGATTGTTGTGTTAATCTCCACATCCCCACTAAATCTGTTAAAACTTATGGTAACAATAAACCATGGTTCTCACGCAATCTCATTGAGTTGCGGAGAAAGGAAAAACACTGCGTTCAGGGAGAGGGACACTGAGACTTACAAAGCAGCTAAATACGAACTTAGAGCTGCCATCAGGAAGGCAAAAACATCCTACAGTATGCCACTAAACTGGAGGATACATTTGATTCAAACAACACTAGGGCAGTCTGGAAAACTCTTAATGAACTAACCAATTACAAAAAGACTATTATAACTTTTGGTATAATTATCTTGTATGTACTTTATGCCTTCTTTCCAATGAACCTTCAGCGTGGTCATTGGTAATTGAAATCTGATTCCTTTCTCTTTTAGAGTCTTTTTTATCTGAACATAGCTCTGACGCTTTACAGCCACCTCTGTTGAATAGTCATGGTCGAAGGTTATTCTCTGCCCCTCCACCTCCATCTTCGTCTGCCAGGCCGCTCTGAGAATGTTTTCTTTGACTTCGAATTTCAAGAAATTAACTATAACTGGTCTTGTGGTCTGTTAATCTGTGGCTTCGGCGCTAGGGTCCTGTGTGCCCTTTGAATCTCTATCTTGGCGAAGTCTGACACTTCCAATTTTCCTTGAATTAAGTTGTCTACATATTTGGTCATCGAGTCTCCTTCTATCCCTTCTCTCAGTCCCCATATTCGTATATTATTTCTCCTCGACCTCCCCTCCAAGTCCGTTAGCTTTTCTCTCAACATATTTTGTTGTTCGAGCGTCGCCGTTAGAATTTCTTGTATTTCTGTATTCCATTCCTCTGTTTCAGATGTCCTTTCTTCTAGCATCCTTATGTCTTTCTCTTGTTCCTGCAGTTTTCCATCAATTGTCTCGAGTCTCTTATTTATTTCTTCTCTGAGCTCGTCCTGACCCTTCTTTAATTCTTCCCTGAGTCTGTCGATGTTGCTCTGGATGTTCTGCGTGTTAGCTTGGTTAGCTATTGCGCTAGCTTGTATGCTAGTCTGTATCCTAGCTTGTAGGTTCGCTACCCAGGTGGGCATCTCTGGTCTGTCGCCCTGCGTCATGCTAGCTTGAATTACCTCCTGCGCCACCTCATCGTGTCGATAACTTTCCTCCGGTGTTTGTACTTCTTCTGGGGTCTCTTTTCTCTCGCTTTTTCTCGTGTTCACCCTTCCTTTTCTCTTATATCCTTGAATTGTCACTTTTTATTTTGTTTTAGATAGTTTTACTTCCTTTTTTCGATATTCTTTGACCGGGAGCTCTTTTCTATGGTCGCTTACCCGAACATCTCAAACCGGAAGTCTCAATAGGCATATTAGCATAGTACATAGTAAAGAGTAGTATAGACGTAGTATTTTATTAGATAGTTGTATAGGCATATTAGCATAGTACATAGTAAATAGTAGTATAGACATAGTAGTACAGTACAGTATAGTATTTCTCTCTTCCTGTCTCTTCCGCCTCTCCTCCTCCTCTCCTCTTAATTTCACCCCCAGACCTCCCCTACCCTCTCTCTCTTTCTCTTCCTCCTCTCCTCCTCTTCCTCCTCTCCTCTCCTCTCATCTCCTCTTAATTCCCCCCCAGACCTCCCCTCCCCTCTGCCCTCCTCTCTCGCTTTCTCTTCCTCCTCTCCTTTCCTCCCCTCCTCTCCTCTCCTTCTCTTCCTCCTCTCCTCTTCCTCTCCTCTCATCCCCTCTTTACCCCCCCTAGACCTCCCCTCCCCTCTGCCCTCCTCTCTCGCTTTCTTTTCCTCCTCTCATTCTCTTCCTCCTTTCCTCCTCTTCCTCCTCTCCTCTCATCCCCTCTTTACCCCCCCACCTAGACCTCCTCTCCCCTCTGCCCTCCTCTCTCTCTTTCTCTTCCTCCTCTCCTTTCCTCTCCTCCTCTTCCTCCTCTCCTCCTTCCTCTCCTCTCATCCCCTCTTTACCCCCCCTAGACTGTCACGATCCTAGGCCCGGTCCTGGCTGGACTGGGCAGGATGGTAACATTGGGCAGTGCCCTCCACCTAACACTGGGCAGTGCCCTCCACCCAACAGTGGCTCTCTACCTAACATTGGTCTCCTACCCTCTGGTGGCCATCCGCAGACGGTGCGGTCCAGTACACTGGACATCCTGACTACTATTTTAACATTAATTAATAGTGTGATCAATGTGGTGTCTGGTGTGTGCTGTCATTGACTTTCCCTTCCCTTGTGTGATTTGGTGTACTGTTTGGGTTGTTATGAGTTGCTTTTGTGTTTGTCATTGACTGGTGTCTAGGTTGTTGTGTTTCTGTCTTGGCCAGGTGTTTCTAATTGTTAATTAGTTGGGGTATTTAGGTGTCTGTCTGTCCTCCCTTCCTTGTGGCGACATTCCTCCTGTCTCCTTCCCCGTTTTCTGTCCACGCCGTATTGTGCTGTCATCCTATAGTAAGTGTTAGTGTTTGTTGTTTTGTTGAGTAGGTTGTTAAGTAGTTTCTGTATGTTCTTTGTATTGCACTGGATTCTACAGTAAACTCCCTCTCCAAGCTTCAATCTTCGTCTCTGCCTCCTCCATACCTTTCCCTTTCTGCAAAACTGTATTCTACCTACCTCCACCGTAACACTAGACATCCCATCCCCCCTGCACTCCTCTCTCTCTTTCTCTTCCTCCTTTCCTCTCCTCCTCTCCTTCTCTTCCTCCTCTTCCTCTCCTCTCATCCTCTCTTTACCCCCCCCCTAGACCTCCCCTCCCCCCTGCCCTCCTCTCTCTCTGTCTCTCTCTGTCTCAGACAGATGTCAGACATGCTGAGGCAGGCTGCCCTACAGCTGTCCAAGTCCCCGCTGGAGGAAGCGCTGCGGTGGGGAGGAGGAAGTCTGTCTCATCACCGCAGGTATAAAGGGAGATTAGGCCACTGCACACCTGAGGAGAGTCCTGTGCCAGTTTACACAAAGCTAATGACCGATTAAACCATCTAGGAGAAGAGTGGGGGGGTTTCCAGTTGATTGCAGCACACCCCCTTCATCACCTTCGTCCAACATCGTGTCTGGGCTCGCCTTGTGTTATTACTCTCCCTTTCCAACAGCCACAACCAATTATTTTGTAAGTACTAATGGAATTACATAACTTTTAAAAATTCACTTTTAGTGCTAATTAAATAGAGTAACATAGGTCTGAACTTGAGTTGAACTTGTGTACTCATGTTTTTATGTAGTAGTTGCAATATACAAAAGTATATTTCCAAAAAAAATTGTATGGCTGAGAAAACACACTGGGTCCATAGCCTAAAGTCTTGTGTAGTACATTTCATAAAAGTCCGTTCAGAAATGAGTGATTAAGAACGATTTTGGTCAAATGTGAAAAAGAAAAAGCTCTGCAGGTTTCCATTTTCTCATTGACTCCAATGCATTCGGCACATTTCTTAATTCCTGTTTTCGCTCTTTTCACCTAGATCCCTGACTCCCTGATAATTGGAAAGCCACATGATTGACGGAGCTAGAGCCTCGGGAGTCGCGGTGGTATTCGAAAAAAATTAAACATTCTCAAAATGTCCCGGGGCCAGGTTGGTGCCAGTTAAGAGTTTCAATTTGATTCAATGTTTTTGCTCTGTGTGCGGAAACAAGTACAGTATATGGTGAGGGACAACTAACTACCTAAAGTTTCTCTTTGCACAGGATTTCAAAGTGGACACTCGGGGCTCTTTCACTCCTAAGATTTAATACGAGTCTACAGTATGGTCCAGGAAATCCATTGTTTTTCATCTTTTCCCCGCTCCTTTTTCCGTTTTTCTCCCATCCCAATGTTAGTCATTATGCCAATTCCCAATCCCTGCGCACCTACCCCCTACAGTCGGTCTGGGAGAGTGGAGGCTATCACATGTGTAGCCAATCAACCGCTTCTTTTCACCTGGCAGCGCGGACTCTCACTGGGAGAGTGTAACGTGTGGAAGGATCACACTACCTCACCCAGATCCTTCCCTTGCTGTGCAGGCGCCCCGACCGAACTGTAGGAGTCGCTGTTTACAACGACCAGGACCCACCCTCACCGGCTTCCCACCCACTGACACTGCCAATTGTGTCAGCACGGACGGTCGACCAAGCCGGAGGTACTGCTGGCAGTTGGATTGGATCCCACTGTCTCTGCGGTGGTAGACAGACACTTAGTCCGCTGCGCTACCCGGCCGCCCCAGGAAATCCATTCTTAATAGATCAAAAATACACTTTCATCATTTTGAAACTACCCTTTATTCCAGAAGAAAACTGATTTATCAGAGATCCGACTTTCTCTGTCTGACACCTGTGTTATCCGTCTCTATTACCAGCAGAGCCAGGAAGCAGGTACATGCGAGCTGCCCCCTCTCACAGCTGCCTCTCACACACCCTTCTCCCAGCCAGGGATCAGCTTCTGAACCCAGGAGACACAACCATTGTGTGAACGCAGATGGGAAATGCTATCACTCAATAAGGACAGCAGCACAAGAAAAACAAATGAGCGAGATTGTGTGAAGCTAGACAGGGAAGAGAGATCTTGAAAACACAGGGTATTAATGCCTTTGGCTGGTGTGTGGGTACCTGTTGAACGCTTCTCACTCCCTGCGATCAGCAGTGGTGGAAGAAGTACACAGTTCCTTTACTTAAGTATGATTAAAATAAGTAAAAGTAGAAATACTCAGATAAATTAGTAAAAGTAAAAGTCGTCCATTCAAATTCTAGTATTTGCTATTGAATGTACTTAATTAAGTATCTAAAGTTAAAGTACACATTCAACATGATGTTTGTGTCCATTTACCTCTATAGGCTATGTTAAAGTGGTATGTGGTCCAGTTAGGGTGCTCTGATTAAAGGTTATGTTAAAGTGGTATGTGGTCCAGTTAGGCCGGGTCTCAAACTCAATTTACCTGGGGGCCGCTGGAGGTAGAATCTGGGTG
This sequence comes from Notolepis coatsorum, assembly GCF_963971535.1. Taxonomy (NCBI): domain Eukaryota; kingdom Metazoa; phylum Chordata; class Actinopteri; order Aulopiformes; family Paralepididae; genus Notolepis; species Notolepis coatsorum. The sequence goes on along the minus strand of NC_140179.1, from coordinate 55,387,117 downwards.
AGGCTGGGCCGCATCAAATATTCCACACAAAAAGGGTTTCAAGTATTTTTTTAAATTTTTATGGAAATGTATGGTTGAAACATGCAAACGTTCAAACCCACACACACTAATAAGCATTGGAGGCTTTTAACCAGGGCCAGACTGGGGAAATCATTCAGGCCAGGAAATATAGTGCGAAATATAGCCCCAGTCAGGCCACTTTTTAAGCGGGGGGTCCCCCACCAGGAGATTTTGTGTTACAAAGACTTAATTTCCTGCATTCTGGTGCAGGAATTGTTTTATTTGTACCCTTTAAATGTCAGTGTTTGTGATGACATGACAGCAAATTTTTTTTTTTTTTTTTTTTTTTGAAATCATCTGGGGGCCGCAAAATATCACCCAGCGGGCCGCAATTGGCCCACGGGCCGCAAGTTTGAGTTATGTTAAAGTGGTATGTGGTCCAGTTATGCTGCTCTGATTAAAGGTTATGTTAAAGTGGTATGTGGTCCAGTTGTGCTGTTCTGATTAAAGGTTGTGTTAAAGTGGTATGTGGTCCAATTAGGGTGCTCTGATTAAAGGTTATGTTAAAGTGGTATGTGGTCCAGTTATGCTGCTCTGATTACGTCCTCTTGAAGTTGACAGGCTGCAAATGTGAAACTATATACTGTACTCTTCATTCATTTTCTCTTTTGTATATATATTATGTTTTCTATGCAAAATCCTTTTCTTCAAAGTAACTAGTATACCTGATGGATTCAGATAAATGTAGTGGAGTAAAAGTATAAAGTTCCCTAAAATGAAAATACTCACATAAAGTACAAGTACCTAGAACATTTACTTAAGTACAGTACTTGAGTAAAAATACTTAGTTACTTTCCACCACTGGCGATCAGGTAATGTTGTTGAGTGATGTTTCTGCCGTGCGCTTGTATCTGGGTTTGATGCATTTCATATAGTGGTTTGGTTGTTTGTCAAGCCGCTGTGTTCAGGATGTGTGTTACAGACACAAAGGATACATTTAACACACTCCATAGAAATCGATACGTTTATTAGCAACGATTAGCAACAGCCTCATGCGGCTTGTGGAGGATGCACATGGAGCTGCGTGCTCCTGGGCAGGTGAGGGAAGGGAAAGGAAAGGGGACCTTTCACAAGGGGGATGAGACTCCGTTAGCCTACGACCAGCCTCCTGATGGAGCCGGTGGAGTGGGAAAAGATCACGTAGGCCCCGTGATAGACTCCACCCGGTGGAGTGGCCTCAGTGGGGGAGCTGAGCGCTTGCCCAATAGGGAGGCGTAGTGGTTATTACGTCATTGTTGTTTCCGGCCTGTCCACCTTGCTTGAAATTGCAATGTATTTCCAATGGACACATTTCTAAATCGTCTAGTTTAAAACCAATAATGCATGAACATTGGCATGGTGTACCTTTCTGTGTGTATTCATCCGTAATCTATAGCTCAACATGAAAATATTAGCAATTAATCGTTAAATAATTACGTATGATTTTATTTCAAACTAAAATGCTTAAACAATAATGTTAGCGATAGAAGGGAACTAATTTTGTGCAAAAATGGAAAGCTTGCCAATGAGGAATTATTACAATAGCCGATAATACATTTTCCCTATGATAAATCCCTATACGGGTGGACCGCGCAGGAAACTAAAGTGATGTCAGACTACACCTCCCTATATATAGGTAGATGTTATAAGTAATTTTATCGGAAAGAGACCCGATTGTGGGGGGAAGCGAATACCCAGATATCCCAAGCCAATAGGGAATCCCTGGGAAACATTCTTGGGAGGTCTGTATACGATGACACGAAAGCAAAATTATACAAGTGACATGTAGATGTCAGAAATATTGTGTCTGTTACTAGGGTTGGGTAAATTGTAATGAACCGAAAGAGAATATCAATTTTCTTTTTTCATCTTTGACAGTGAATAACACCATGCTAAAATTTACCAGACATGAACATTTCAAGCCACTGAGCTCATTCAGCACCTTCTTGAGATCACATGTACAAAAAATATAAGCAAATTAATACAGGGAAGATGATTAAACAGAAGGTTTTGTAGATACAGATTCAGATAGATACTGAATTCTGCCATCCAGACACATGCTATTTTAAATATGATTATAGAATATAGAATATCAGGCCTATAAATTACCTTATTATGGCCAAGTTGCACATCTATGGATCGGGCCAAATCTCCCCTTTAAAGGGGAGATGTTCCGCCCATATTACCTCATTTAAATACATGCCAATTGCACCGTATGCAATGCTGACGGAACGCTTAATTTGTATTTTGTGTCTATGCCTCATTTCTGTCTTATCTTTCCACTTCCTGCCAACAGCCTGTCAGAGTGCAGACTGCTCCGCGAGCCAAATGCACAGGGGAAAACTCCACACATAATGTCTGCGCTGGTATCTCATCGCGCAATGTCCTTTAGTGGATAGCTCGCAAAGATGGAGCAGAATCCGAGTGCAAGTAAGGGTGCAATTCCAACCGCGCAATCCATTCTTAGTGGATCCCGCCCCTAGTCTTTTGACTAAAATGCACATTCGTTAAGTCATTTGATTTGTTTTAGTTTTAGTCAATGAAATGTATAGAACTTTTGCTATTATTTTAATCAAATTTTTGTCAAATCAATTTTCATAATATTTTACACATTTTAATTTGTATTTTTTAGTAAATCATTACAGTAACCTTTCATCAAGCACAGAGGCAATTTTAGATTCACTCCTAAAGCCTAAACTGCAGAGAGAGGGAGGGAAGGAGAGAGAAAAGAAGGGAGGGAGATGGAGGTAGAGAAAGAGAGAGAGGGGAAGGAGATAGAAAGGGAGGGAGGGAGGGGGAGGGAGAGAAGGAGAAAGAGGGAGGGAATGAGAGTGGGAGGGAAGGAGAGAGCAAGGAAGGGAGGGAGGGAGAGGGAGGAAGATAAATAGGGAGGGAATGAGAGATGGAGTGAGAGAAAGAGGGAGGGAATGCGAGAGGGAGGGAGAGAAAGAGAGGGAGGGAAGGAGAGAGGGATGGAGAGAAGGAGAGAGAGAGGAAGGGAAGGAGAGAGAGAGGGAGGGAGAGAGAAAGAGGGGAATGGAAGGAGAGAGAGGAAGGGAGGGAGAGGGAGGTACAGAGACAGAGAGGGAGGGAAGGAGAGAGGGAGGGAGAGAGAGACTGAGGGAAGGAGAGAGGGAGGGAGAGAGAGAGGAAGGGAGCGAGAGGGTGGTAGAGAAAGATATATAGGGGAAGGAGAGAGAAATGGAGGGATGGGGAGGGAGATATGGAGAGGGAGGGAAGGAGAGGGGGGGAAGGAGAGAGCAAGGAAGGGAGGCAGAGGGAGGAAGATAAAGAGGGAGGGAGAGAAAGAGAGGGGGGAAGGAGAGAGGGAGGGAGAGAAGGAGAGAGAGGGGAAGGGAAGGAGACAGAGGAAGGGAGAGATAAAGAGGGGAATGGAAGGAGAGCGAGAGGAAGGGAGGGAGAGGGAGGTACAGAGACAGAGAGGGATGGAAGGAGAGAAGGAGGGAAGGACGAGGAGTGTGATTCTGATAGTGTGGAGGGAGGTGTGTGAGATGTGAGGTGAGTGGTGGTGAGGGAGGAGTAGTGGGGAGGGGATGGTGTAGTGAGAGGAGGGAGGGGAGAGAGAGAAGAGTGGAGGTAGGGAGGAGAGAGAAAGAGTGGTAGGGGAGGAGAGAGAGACCCTACAAGGCACCATAATATACAGAAAAGTTGACTCAAGTTGGAATGAACTGCAGTCTTCTACAATAGTCCATTGTGTGCAGCCTAGAGCCCAGAAGCACTGCTCCATCTATCTCAGTCTCCCCTCCTGCTTCTCCCGTGTGCCTTTTATTAAAAGCTGTTGCCAGTATAAATAACAGCAGGGAGCCTCCTGAAGGAAGAGCCAGAATCAGTCGTAGCGCTGACATCCTTTTTAACTCTAACTGATTTATAAAGCGAATGGAAACGCTCTGGGCAGTGAGTGGATTCTGTCAACGTACCGTAATCAATCTATCTAGCCGGTAGACCCGACCTATACTAGTACGCCCAACCGCATAGTATGTAGGCCAGGAAACAAAGGCTTACCGACTCAATGTAAAGACTTTGCATATGGCTTTTCCTCAAATTTACCTACGCAATCTGACAAGTGATTGCATTTGCCTTCGCACGCAACTTAGATGACATCTCATTAGAGCAACCCGTGGTTCACCGAGTCATAAGTACAACCATAAGTGTGGTTGTGCAGATTTAGCAAAAGTGAGTGCATGCATGTTTATTGGATAAAAAATTATATATCAGCCAAATCATTTGTCCATTCATTAGTCTTTGATGTTATCGTTTTGTTTGTTATTCGTTAGTAGTGTAGAGTTTTTAAAGCCCGAAATGGCCTTGCCCCTCCATACCTCGCAGATCTCCTGCACGTCCACACCCCGTCCAGGGCTCTGAGGTCCTAATGCTCCTGGACGTCCCCAGAGCAAGGCTTAAAACCAGAGGCGATCGAGCCTTTGCTGTGGCTGCCCCGCGCCTCTGGAACAGTCTACCTGCTGACATTAGGTCTGCCCGGTCACTTGCCACTTTTAAATCGCTGCTTAAAACCCATCTATTCAGCCTGGCCTTCTAAATCCCTTGTGAAGAGCATCCGCTTAGTTTTAGCTTGATTTTAATGTATATATGTTTTAAATAGTTTGATATGGTTTTAGTACCTTGAATTTTATGTAAATTGTTCAGCACTTTGTCAACTGCTGTTGTTTAAAATGTGCTATATAAATAAAACTGATTTGACTTGACTTGACTATATAATAATCTATAATAAACAAAAACAAGACTTAATGGGAAGGGTGTGCTTGTACATCTGGACAGTTCCATGATACGTGGCTGCGTTGTACTGAGAAAGAGGCGGAGATTCGCTTCTACTCTGAAAGATCAATTTGCGCCTCCTGCTCAGACAGTGGGAGGCCTGTTGCGTCATGCGTAATGAACAGATCTTGGATCCATTTGTCCAAATTGTCAGTGCTCTTTCTTTCGAGAAAATTGTTCAGAAATTGTTCAATGAGCCCTTCTATGTGGTTACAGATAATGGGCTTCAAATCATGTTGTGCTACATTCTGTTCCTCCAAAAAGCCATCAAGCAGAGTAAACACCCCAAAATCTCCGCTGATGATCCGCTGAGTGCCACACATTTTAATCCAGCTCTCCATTTTAGCTCTGAGTACAAACAGGTCTGTGTCCCGACCTTGTAGTCCCAGATTCAACGTATTGAGGCCAGACGTGGCCTCCGTGACTATTTACCTGTCCGGGATGGCAAATACACACAGCTGTCAGGTGGAAAACTCTATCTGAGTTGGGCTCGTCGGATTTTCGCTTGATCTTTTCTTTTTTTTGCCAATGCGCAACCCCACTGTTTGGGTCGCAACCCACAGTTTGAGAGTCTTCTACACCCTCCCCAGACAGACAGAGGAGTCACATGGACTTCTACACCCTCCCCAGACAGACAGAGGAGTCACATGGTCTTCTACACCCTCCCCAGACCTACAGAGGAGACACGTGGTCGTCAGCTACAAAATCGAATTTAAAAAAGTTGCAGGTTGCTCAGAATAAAGCGGCTCGCCTGGTACTAGGCTGTTCATACAGGACAAGTATTGGTTTTATGCATGAACATCTGGCATGGCTGATGGTTGAAGATAAAGTATCGATGAGTCTTCTAATGCTGCTGCGGAACATTATTAGCACTGGTAAGCCATCTAGCTTGGCTCAGCAGTTAGAAATGACTTCTGAACATGGTTACAACACTAGAGGAGCCGCTTCTGGTAACATCAGAACAAAATCAGCACCAAAATCAAATTTTCTCAAACTCACTGGCACATATAGGTCAATAGCACTCTGGAATGCTCTGCCGAAAAACATCTCATCCACAATACATAATAAAATTACTTTCAAAACAAATATTAAGAGATATCTTGCAAACATGTCAAGTATGTAACTGTTATCTGTGTATTATATATATTTTTTTTGTTTGACAGGAATGTTAGATTTTATAATGTGAATTTGTATATTTGTATTAATTTTTTATTTGTGTTTTGTTTAAATTTTTATTCGTATTCTTTGTTGTACATTTGTAATGTATTTTTTTTGTCTAGGACCCCAGGAAGACTAGAGGCTCTTTCATGGGTCTCTAATGGGGATCCTTTAATAAACATAAACATACACCCTCCCCAGACCGACAGAGGGACAGCACAACAGCCAGGACCATGACACATAAATTGGAGAGAAAATTGCAGATGAGTTATTATTAGTTATGTTCTCATTTTCATAGTGGAAAAAAGGTTGTTGACGAACATTCTTTGCCATAGTTAATTGATAGTGTAGTTAACACTGCTTGGGAATGGCTCGCAATCACAGGGGAAACGGAACAGGCTTTCAGAATGACAGCAACAGAAGTCTCTTTCTTCCAACATGGCTGCTTGTAACCACGGTAACCACTTTTGAAAATAAAATACCTAATTTCTGTGAAGTGGTAGAGTAGGCAAAATGTTTAGAAAGCACAATATTATTATGGGCGGCTAAGTGGCGCAGTGGGCAAGGCGCTCGCCACTAACACAGGATATGCTGGGTTCGAGCCCAGCTCTCGGCGTTGCTTCCGGCTTGGCTGGTCGTTCATACTAACACAATTGGCAGTATTAGGGGGTGGGAAAGCCGGTGGGTGGGGATTGGACGTTGTGGACAGTGACTCCTACAGGTCGGTTGGTGCGCCTGTACAGCAGAATCAGGAAGCAATGGGGGCAGCGTGAGCCTCCCACGCGTTACTCCTCGTCACTGAGAGATCGCGCTGTGCAGGTGAAAAGATGCGACAGCTGCCTCCTCGTGTACCGGAGGGGACACGTGATGCAAGGCTTGGTCCACATTGCAGCCGACCAGTGGGAGGCATGGTCTAACAACGTTCAAGACAGGGGAGGGTAGAATTGGATAATACGAAATTGGGATGGGATAAAAATAGAAAATGGGGAGAAAAAGTAGATAAAAAAAATAAAGCACAATATTACTGTTTCACTGCGACTAGTCTACAAGATCTAGTAATAGGACACCAGGCTATATTTCAACACATACCGCTGTTTTGCACATTGTTTTGCTAAATGAATATAGGGTAAACACTG
>NC_140179.1:55223950-55379790 GCF_963971535.1 Notolepis coatsorum | reverse complement strand
ACTAGAAGTTTGCCGGGTCGACACATGGCAGACCACCTCGCCTAACAGTTAAAAGAAGCCATTACAAATCCCTGGATACAAATCTGACTGACTGGTGGAAAGTCAATGCGGGGAGATTCCCCTCGCTAGAATCGGGACCATGCATGTGAGTCAGTCTGAGGCAGGCTATTTATGTTCTATGTAGGCTTCTTGTTGCAAAATAATAATAATAATAGCCTCATTGTTGCTTCGTTAAGTTGTTTTCAGCGTTTTATGCGTGTAATCTGTTATTTCCTTTCCTTGTTTGACGGTGTCCCGCTGTTGGCTTCGTTAGTACAGTTGGTTGTTTTCAGTGTTTTATGTGCGTAATCTGTTTTAGAATTAGTTAAATACATGCTTTAGATTTTCTTTAAGTGGCGAGTGTGTTAGGGTTTGAAACCGACCTCAACAGCACGGCACAGACAGGTAGTTCAGAGTTAGCCAAACACTAGGGCGTATTTATTACAGAATCAAAAATGAGCCAAATAACAAATCAGAATTAACAAAAAGGAGAATGCTTTCGGCAGAGTTGTCTGCGGCTCTGCAGATCCTCCCGGTCTAGAGGTGGGGAATCGGCGTAGGCGCCACTACCTCTGCGGCTCTGCAGATACTCCCGGATCCAACTCGGGGAGGAAACGGAGAGAGAGAGAGAGTGGTCAATAATCATTCCAACTGTACACAGAGGCAGTGCGGTTCAGTCCTCCTTAGCTGAGTCCAGTATAAATCACAAGTGACTTGATCTTCGGTGTACCAACACACAAGTTAGCTGAGTCCAGTACAAAACAAAAACGGTACTTCTTCAGTGTTATCCTAACACACAAATTAGCTGAGTCCAGTACAAAACAAAAACGGTATTTCTTCAGTGTTATCCTAACCCACAAATTAGCTGAGTCCAGTACAAAACAAAAACGGTATTTCTTCAGTGTTAATCCTAACACACAAAAAACAGATAATCCAAAAGGTTTGTCTCCAAAAACTCACCAAAGCGCAAACGCGTAAAGCGGGCAACGAGGCACAGCTCCAACGGATGATCGAGATATACACCAGCGGCGACTTCCAAAGATGTCCTGGAGAAGAAGTAGACGAGGCACAACAACGGGGGGGGGGAACAGGCAATAGCAGTAGTATCCAAAACGACCCGACAACGATTGATAGAAGGCCTGAGTATATGAAGCCTCTGGAGCGCTAATTACAAACTACAACAGGTGCGTGATGGAAATTGGTAATCACTCCTGAAGCGTGTGGCGGGGAATGGACCAATCATCACAGTACCTTGAAGAAGCGTGTGGCGGGGAATGGGCCAATCCTCACAGTACCCCCCCCCTCCACGGGAGCCACCCGGCGACCAGCCCGACCCGGCTTGTCCGGATGGGAATGATGGAAGTCGGTGATCAGGTCGGGGTCCATGATGAGCTGGCGGGAGACCCAGCTCCGTTCCTCCGGGCCGTATCCCTCCCAGTCCACCAGGTACTGGAACCCCCGACCCCGCCGTCGGACGTCCATCAGCTGACGACCTGCCACTGGGGGTGTCCGTCCACCATCTCGGGAGGAGGCGGATCCGGAGCAGGGGGCATCAGGGGACTGAGAGAGACAGGCTTAACCCGGGACACATGGAAAACGGGGTGAATGCGCATGGACGCAGGAAGCTTAAGACTAACCGCCGCGGGACTGAGCACCTTCAGAACCTCAAAAGGACCGACGAACCGGGGGTTAAGCTTCTTGGCCGAGGATCGAAGCGGAAGGTCCCTTGCGGACAGCCACACCCTCTGCCCAGGCTGGTACATCAGCGCAGGGATCCGGCGCCGGTCAGCTCCACGACTGGCGCGCTCCGATGACCGGAGCAGTGCAGTCCTGGTGATCTCCCAGACCCGTCGGCACCGGTCGAGATGGTCCTGTACGGAGGGAACTGCCACCTCCGACTCCTGTGCAGGGAAAAGAGGGGGTTGGTAGCCCAGGGATACCTCAAAAGGTGAGAGGCCGGTGGCGGAACTGACCAGTTAGTCTGGGGATGATAACCAGAGGAAAGACTGACCGTTGCCCCTAATCCCTTGCAAAAAGCCCGCCATACCTGGGAAGTGAACTGGGGCCCCCGGTCCGAGACGACGTCCTGGGGAAACCCATGGAGGCGGAACACATGGCGTGTCAGGAGGTCCGCTGTCTTGGCAGCCGACGGAAGCATGGGAAGGGCCACGAGGTGAACCCCCTTGCCGAACGACATTACCAGGTACTCGTAGTGGCCCTTGGGAGTCTTGAAGGCGGTCTTCCATTCATCGCCCTCTCGGATACGGACCAGATGGTAGGCACTCCGGAGGTCCAGCTTGGTAAAGACGGTAGCCTGGGTGAGAGGCTCGAAGGTGGAGTTCATGAGAGGAAGAGGATACTTGTTCTTAATGGTGATCTCGTTGAGTTGGCGATAGTCGATGCAAATGGCGAGGCTGAATAGGTCCTCGAGGGAATCAGGCTCCTCACGGGTCGCGAGCTGGTCCCTTACAGCGTCGTTGAGACCCCTCATGAAGGTGAGACGAAGCGCTTGATCGTTCCAACTGCTCTCCGTTGCGGCCAGTCTGAACTCCAGCACGTAGTCGGTGACCCCGCCACTGCCCTGCCGGAAGGTGCCCAACCGAGCTCCTGGGTCCTGGCCACAAGCTGGGTGGTAGAAAACCCTGCGGAGCTCTGCCATGAAGTCTGGGTAGGAAAAACAAAAATCAGCCCTCATCGACCAGGAGGCAGTAACCCACTGTGCTGCCCGGCCTGAGAGCAGGTTAGTCATGTAAGCCACTCGGTCTCCCTCTGAAGTAAATCGGCTGGTTGAAAAACCAACTCACATTGCATGATGAATGTGGCACAATCCTCGAAGTTACCATTGAACAACCGTGGTTCGGAGAGACGGGGCTCCCGAGGTGCGGGGTCGGGAGACGCGGGGTCCGCCACGGCTGCGGGTGGTGCTCTGGCTGAGACTCCTGAAGTAGGTGGAGTTACAAGCAGGACGTTAAATGCTTCACTCAACGTCTGTAATTGGTGAAGAATATCAGCCTGCTGTTTACCCTGGGCTGTCTGCAGGGTAGCTAGAGAGCCAAGGGACTCCTGAATAGGCAGGACCTGGGCTCGGAGCTCCTGTACAGCAGCCGCAGCCGCACCTAACTGTAGGCTGTGGTCGTTGGTCAATTTGATCTGGACCGCCAACGCTGTCCTGACTCTGTCTGTGTCGGCTGAGGTCGTCATGGTCGGGTCGTAATGTTAGGGTTTGAAACCGACCTCAACAGCACGGCACAGATAGGTAGTTCAGAGTTAGCCAAACACTAGGGCGTATTTATTACAGAATCAAAAATGAGCCAAATAACAATAGCAAAAAGGAGAATGCTTTCGGCAGAGTTGTCTGCGGCTCTGCAGATCCTCCCGGTCTAGAGGTGGGGAATCGGCGTAGGCGCCACTACCTCTGCGGCTCTGCAGATACTCCCGGATCCAACTCGGGGAGGAAACGGTGAGAGAGAGAGAGTGGTCAATAATCAATCCAACTGTACACAGAGGCAGTGCGGTTCAGTCCTCCTTAGCTGAGTCCAGTATAAATCACAAGTGACTTGATCTTCGGTGTACCAACACACAAGTTAGCTGAGTCCAGTACAAAACAAAAACGGTACTTCTTCAGTGTTATCCTAACACACAAATTAGCTGAGTCCAGTACAAAACAAAACCGGTATTTCTTCAGTGTTATCCTAACACACGAATTAGCTGAGTCCAGTACAAAACAAAAACGGTATTTCTTCAGTGTTAATCCTAACACACAAAAAACAGATAATCCAAACGGTTTGTCTCCAAAAACTCACCAAAGTGCAAACGCGCAAAGCGGGCAACGAGGCACAGCTCCAACGGATGATCGAGATATACACCAGCGGCGACTTCCAAAGATGTCCTGGAGAAGAAGTAGACGAGGCACAACAATGGGGGGGAACAGGCAATAGCAGTAGTATCCAAAACGACCCGACAACGATTGATAGAAGGCCTGAGTATATGAAGCCTCTGGAGCGCTAATTACAAACTACAACAGGTGCGTGATGGAAATTGGTAATCGCTCCTGAAGCGTGTGGCGGGGAATGGACCAATCATCACAGTACCTTGAAGAAGCGTGTGGCGGGGAATGGGCCAATCCTCACAGAGTGTCTTTTTTTTTTTTGCCACATATGCAGCTCGCCTGCTTAAAGTCGACACAATGTGACTGCGCCCCGTGTTTTTTATTTATTCTTTTTTTTCCTTCTAATTTCTCTGTTTTTCTCCCCGTCCCAATTTTAGTCGTTGTGCCAATTCCCCCCCTCCCCTACCTGGTTGTTGTTAGCAGTGGCGGCCGCTGTGAACTACATTTGGGTGGGCGCGAGTTCATTCATACTACACTAGTACACGTATGATCATCAATCCAATAATGAACACATATATATCTTGTCATTTTAAACAAGTTACCATTCATTCATTCAGCCATTATGCATCACGCGCTGCGAAATTAACATGCTGTGTTGAGAGCGAGAGAGAGAGAGAGAGAGAGAGAGAGAGAGAGAGAGAGAGAGAGAGAGAGAGAGAGAGAGAGAGAGAGAGAGAGAATTAACTCACTTTGTTTAATTGAAACGTGGTCCAGCCGGAGGGCTTGATAAAGTGTATGTCCACTGACTGTCCCACAGTCCCAGACTGTTGTCGATGTATATCCACTGCCCACTGTCCAGACTGCATCACAACACAACAGCATCGAACAGCCTGCAAACTACCTGGCGTTCTATCGCCATGCTCTAAGACAAACTCTAACCTTAACCAACTTTGAAAGAGTGCCTAAGCTTAACCATCGAAAGAACTTGCCGTCAGCCCGTCACTGACCTGTCCAGACTGCATCCGACCAACAGCTGCAAAGTGCAAACTACCTGGCGTTCTATCGCCCTGCTCTAAGCGAAACCAAGAAATGCGGCTACGGAAAAGTACTGGCGTAGCCGCGTCGGCCAATCAGAGAGCGTCTCCGAGAAATGCGGCTACGGAAAATACTGGCGCTGCTTGCTTAGATGATAATAGATCGCTTTAAAACGCGCCCGGCTTCCATCATAATACATCATATTTCAACGCACAGCGCGTTACGCACTGATTGGCTGCAACGGATACAGCGATGAAACCAGTGCACGCCCACTGTAAGCGCTATTGCGTCTAGCCCGAGAGAAATGCGGCTACGGCTAGCCCGAGAGAAATGCGGCTACGGAACGTATTCTCTATCAGACAGTCACTTCCTGTTAACTGAAAACAATTATTTATATTTGATATATTAACGTTATATTGTGCATTGGAAACACAAACATACTTAAAATGAGTAAATATTATTCATTTATAGGGCTCTAAAAAAAAATTTAAATAAAAAAATGTCTTCTTCTTCTCTCTTTTAACCAGGGAGGGCGGCGCTCTAGCGCCCCTATTGACCAGCCGCCACTAGTTGTTAGCATGTTCTCCTACGAGTCGCTACAAGGGTGTCCCGAGTCGATCGCACGCTTCCTCCGATACGTGCAGCGACAGCCAGTGACGTCTTTTCACTTGGCAACGAGGACTCTCATTTGGTGAAGTGTAACGCGTGGGAGGGCACACTATCTCCACCAAGTCCTGCCCCCGCTAAGCAAGCGCCGAGACCTGACCTGTAGGCGTTGCTGTCCACAACGCCAGATTCCCACCCACCAGCTTCCCACCCCCTAATACTGCCAATTGTATTAGTATGAACGACCAGCCAAGCTGGTAGCAACGGCGAGAGCTGGGCTCGAACCCAGCATCTCCTGCGTTGGTGACGAGCGCAATCTCCGCTACACCACCTGACCGCTTGCGCCCAGTGTATTTGACCTCATTTCGGCCGGTGGCATTTCGCATGAGAGCAAAACAAAGTTATTTTTTTCTTCATAATATCACAGTTAAAATGTTTAAGAACATGTTTACTATAAAAGCGAACAGTTATAGTATCTCTAACCTTGTTCCCAGTTTTATCTCCGTGAGATAAAGCCTGGTAAAGAACTACTGTCGAAAGTGTCTATGGGGTAGAATTTCCGGTTTATGTACTTCCCCTGGAAGCTGCCTCCGAACGGACCAAACTTTTCCCGAATCCTGACGACAAACAAGCTAGAACGTCCCGTCATGTAGTAAATTCTTCAGGCAAAGCCGTTGCAGTGGCTTAAACAAGGAAATATTGTGCACTTCACACGTTTCTATAATTGTTTTGTCGAAACCGGAACGCCTGTAGCCTGTACTTCCTGTACTTCCGTTTAGACACTTTAGGAGGCATATCTTGTCCAGCCTATAGTATCTCTAATAGTAACAATTCCTTGTTTAAAAAAGGCTGTTTCCTGTGACTTTGGTCATTGCATGGGGGCGGAATTAAGATGAGTGCTGTCGTTGGTGAGTTGGAGTTGGGAGAGCAAAGTAGCATTCAAATAATGTTACTGTCATCGCATTTAAACAGCATCATAACCTCTTACAATTCCGCAATGATTTAAGTGTTATTATTAGCTAAATAATAAGCTTGGTGCATTGGACCAGAAACCGGGCGAATTAGACGTGAGAAGAAGAAATCGCGTAGTCCTAAAACAGAGGAGACCCAGGGCTTTCGATTTGCGTATATATTTTATAAAACTACACTACCGAGCTCACACAAGCCACAGACAGTGGCTGTCGACAGCGGAAGTCCAACAGCGGAAGTCCAACCATATCACATTTCTCTGACCCTAATAAGATGCACATACACTTATTCTATTTCATTCTTCTACTTTAGCCCTGTGAGGCCCTCGGTTGCAAAATTTATAATAATAATAATGATTCATTACATTTATATAGCGCTTTTCTAGACACTCAAAGCGCTCCCCACAATGTAGGGTGGAAATTGCCTCCTTCACCGCCGAATTCACAGGGTTAAGCTTGTATAATTAAGCATTACATCACACGCAGGATGGTGTTATAGGAATTAGATCATGCCTAGGGGTGGTTGTTAGGCCCGACGTGCAGCGGAGGGTCGTTAGACCCCCCTAGGCATGATCTAATTCCTATAACACACGACTACAAGTGATGTAATGTATTTTATACAATGGCCGAATTCACCCAACCTTATTGCTATAGAATAAACACACAGTAATTGAAGCATAATGGAGATTTATTCACAAAATCCTTCGGCAGAAAGAGTAAAAAATAAATAAATAAATTGCCTCCGTGTCTAGAAGCAGAGGGAGGTGCGGTGCTTCAAAGCATGCCATCTAACAACAAACTTCATATAAATCCTGCAATGTATTATTGTTTTGACAATGGGCCATGACAAACCAATTACATAATCCAACATTGTGTAAACAACTAACATATTCCAGTTAACTGTATTTTTTTTTATTATTCGTTACAAATATATACATACTTCCATTGTGTCCGGGACATCCAGTGAAATCGCTTTGTGCGACAGTGTCCTTTTGCAGAGGGAGGTTGCTACAAAGCATGCCATCTAACTACAAACTTCATATACAATGACTCTGCTAAAGAACCACACTCCGTTATGCACAAGTTTACAGACATACATGACATACAGATAGACAGTACTGCTACATCTATACATTTATGACATACCAGATTTACAAATACAGTAGTGTTTTTGTAGGGTGATTATGGTTTATTTACATTGAGGTTCTGGGGTCACGTGGAGTGTGTTATACGAAATACCCCCCCCCCCCCCCCCTCCACCCCACCTACCAATCTCCTACCTACCAACCTCCTCCAATGTACAGTTTCTTCGTCAAATGTATATACTCTTTTTTTTAGACTCTTCTTGTATCACAAACAGTACTGTATTTGTAAATCTGGTATGTCATAAATGTATAGATGTAGCAGTACTGTCTATCTGTATGTTATGTATGTCATATATGTTATGATGCATTGAAAATGGGCGACCCTGATGTAAACAAGACGAAAGTCTTTCTCTGGTCTGCATCCCCTTAACAATTGTGTGTATTGAGCTGTACTGTATTGTACCCATTCTGCAATCTGTTAATAAAATGTTCAATCAATCAATCAATCAATCAATCAATCAATCATTCAATCAATCAATCAATCAATCAATCAATCAATCAATCAATCAATCAATCAATCAATCAATCAATCAATCAATCAATCAAATAACAACCGGTAACTTCACTGTGCTTCTTAAACAAGATGTAGCAGTACTGTCTATATGTATGTCATGTATGTCATATATGTTATGATGCATTGAAAATGGGGGACCCTGATGTAAACAAAACAAAAGTCTTTCTCTTGTCTGCATCCCCTTAACAATTGTGTGTATTGAGCTGTACTGTATTGTACCCATTCTGAAATCTGTTAATAAAATGTTCAATCAATCAATCAATCAATCAAATAACAACCGGTAACTTCACTGTGCTTCTTAAACAAGATGTAGCAGTACTGTCTATCTGTATGTCATGTATGTCATATTATGTTATGATGCATTGAAAATGGGGGACCCTGATGTAAACATGACGAAAGTCTTTCTCTGGTCTGCATCCCCTTAACAATTGTGTGTATTGAGCTGTACTGTATTGTACCCATTCTGCAATCTGTTAATAAAATGTTCAATCAATCAATCAAATAACAACCGGTAACTTCACTGTGCTTCTTAAACAATGATTGGTGTAAATCGTGTCGGTGCCCGCGGCTTTACATATTCGGGGTAACATCATACATGTACATAGATAAAAAATGTACAATGATAAGTTCGTTTTCGTCAATGTCAGCATGTCTTTTTTTTTTTATCAAGGTTTTTTTATTTGAGATTTTGTTTTTACAGGTATGGGCCAAAAGAAAAATAAAATAAGGCGACATTCACATTATCCGCTTCCATACCCTCAAAGAAAGTTAGGAAAGGATCCCAAATATTGTGGAATTTTTCGGTACAGCCTCTGATAGTATACCTGATCTTCTCCAATTTAATATGATACATGACCTCTCTCATCCAGTGGCCGAAGACAGGTGGTCCCGGGTCCTTCCATTTGAATAGTATCAGCCTTCTGGCCAAAAGTGAGCAGAAGGCCAACATTCTAGATTCCCACCATCTAAAGTGGATGTCCGCTGGGGCCACTCCGAACAATGCAATAATATTTGGAAAGGAAGTGGAGCCATCACCATATATTATATGGTGATGGCTCCACTTCCTTTCCAAATATCTTAGAGAAGGTGTCAAAGATGGTCTGCCAGTAGGTGTGCAACTTTGGGCACGTCCAGAACATGTGGAGCAGAGTGGCTGGAGCCTGTCTACAGCGGTCGCATAGAGGGTCTATGTCGGGATATATCTTAGAGAGCCTGTCCTTAGACCAATGCAGTCGGTGTATAATTTTAAATTGGATAACCGCATGTTTAAGGCAAATGGAAGAGGAGAAAATCCCCTGTATTATCTTGTCCCATGTGACCTGTGTGATTGGTTCACCTAAGTCAGTCTCCCATCTGCCCCTGAGAAGGTCTAAAGGTGTCGAGTTGCTTCTATTAAGTAGTTCATAAATTCTGCTTATAGCCTGTTTCTGGATCAGTTTACAGTTCAAGATTGAGTCTTAAAGGGAGTCCGGAGGGCACACTGGGTAGCAGTCCGAGTTTGAAGTTACGAAGCTCCGGAGTTGCAAGTATCTATAGAAGTGTGACCTAGGGATCTTGTATTTCTGTACTAGCTGATCAAAGGAGGCAAAGTTGCCGTCTATATAGAGGTCAGACAGCGTAATCACTCCACTCCCAACCCAACTGTCAAAGGCCCTATCCATCGTTGATGGGACAAACATGAGATTTCTTGTGATCGGAGCAGCCAGTGATAGTTCCCTGAGGGAGAAGGTTCTTCTAAATTGGTTCCACACTTTTATCGAGTGGATGACAACTGGGTTCGAGGTAAAGCTAGATATGGGCTGTGTGAACGGGAGCTTAGCACATAACAAGGCAGATAGGGAGGTGGATTTAACCGACGCACTCTCCAGTACTGTCCACCAGGGGGCTGTGTCCTCCCCCCTTACCCAGTATAATAACGATCTTATGTTTGCTGCCCAGTAGTAGTAAATAAAGTTTGGAAGCGCCATCCCACCCATTACGCGGGGTCTCTGCAGCATAGATCTTTTGATCCGGGGCGGTTTTTTGTTCCAGATAAAGGAAGATATCTGGTTGTTTATCTTGGAGAAGAATGTTTTGGTCAAAAAGACTGGAAGACTCTGAAATACATATAGACATTTCGGCAATACATTCATCTTTATTGTGTTAATTCTCCCACCCAGGGATAGCGACAAGGGGTCCCAACGTTCAATATCTCTCGCCAGGTTGGACAGTAAGGGTTATTATGTTCATGCATGATCCATATCCCGAGGTACTTGAACTTTTTAGGGCTAATTTTAAACAGGAATGTGCTCAGAGGTATCCGATACACCGAGGTGCCGACGGGCATCAGTTCGCTTTTTTGAATGTTGATTTTGTATCCGGATATTTTGCCAAAATCCGCAAGTAGGGTCATCAACCGAGGAAGACTCGTTTGGGGTTGTGATATGTACAGCAACATGTCGTCCGCGTAGAGCGAGACTTTATGCTCCGAGCCCGCGCACATGATCCCCTTGATACCGGTATTCTGCCTCAGAGCCAGCGCAAGGGGCTCCATTGCGATCGCGAAAAGGAGTGGAGATAAAGGACATCCCTGTCTCGTACCCCTATGGAGTTCAAAGTAGGTGGATATATTGTTGTTGGTGCGAACGGCAGCCATCGGAGACGTATATAGAATTTTAATCCAAGCTATGAGCTTAGGGCCAAACCCAAACCTCTCTAGAGTGTGGAAAAGATAGTCCCACTCCACCCGATCAAACGCTTTTTCCGCATCAAGGGAGAGCTGGTGACAGGGTGGTGACAGGGTGGTGACAGGGTCAAGTCAAGTCAAGTCAAGTCAGTTTTATTTATATAGCACGTTTACAAATGACTAACAGCCAAACCAAAGTGCTTCACAACATGGTAAAAACACATACAATGCAATGCAAATACACTAGAATTACAAAAAAAGGTAGAGTACAGTACATATAGGAAAGCAAGGGCAAAGTGCAATAAAAGAGACAAGAAAATTTGATAAAAAGTGCAGAGTGACAGCGGACTCTGCACAAAGGCCAGGGAGAAGAGGTGTGTTTTGAGCAAGGATTTAAAAACCTCTAGGCTCTGGGCAGATCTTATGTGGGGGGAGGCTGTTCCAGAGTCGGGGGGCAGCAGCAGCAAAGGCTCTATCTCCCCTGGTTTTTAGCCTGGTCCTAGGCACCTCCAGCAGCAGCTGGTCAGCAGACCTTAGGGCTCTGGATGGGGTGGGGTGATGTAGGAGCTCAGCTAGGTACAGTGGAGCCAGCCCGTGTAGTGCTTTAAAAACAGTCAGTAAAAGTTGACAGGGCGGGTTCGACAGGGCGGTGACAGGGCGGGTTCGACAGGGTGGTGACAGGGCGGTGACAGGACGGCGACAGGGCGGGTTCGACAGGGCGGGGCGACAGGGCGGGTGGGCGGGGGGGACGGAGGCGTCTTCTTCGGCGAGGGCCGGTCCTTCCTCCCCTCCTCTTCTAATGACTCTTACATCAGTCGGCTGCTTCACTTACAGTTTTAAGGTCAGTGCATTAGTGTAATAAATTTATTCATAGCCTTCTCCCAGCCTTGGGGGGCTGCCTGCCGCCCACTTTAATAAGCCTCTGACATCTGTCTGCTGAAGATTACCCACAGTGCATCATCTACCATAAATGGAGGGCAGATACCTTGTGTGCGTGTCTGTGTTTGTGTGTGGGTGTCGGTGCATGTGCGTGTGTGTGTATGTGCATTTGTCTGTCATTACCCTAAAACAATGCACAAAGACAAGTAGTACAGGTACACAGCAACACACTCACATCCTGTACACACATACAGACTACACACACAGGTACACACATAATATACACACACATACATAAATATACCAGTACATAAAGAGATGCACAGACACACACACACACATCCATAAATACATACCGGTACATATATACACACACACACACACACACACACACACACACACACACACACACACACACACACACACACACACACACACACACACACACACACACACACACACACACACACACACACACACACACACACACACACACACACACACACACACACACACACACATGGCCGGTCGTTGACCAAACTTAATTTTTATTTTATTTTTTAATACTTTTTACATTTTTTATATAGTTACAAATAGTTACCGAGGTCCGGACCTCGGTGACCTCATAGCTGGCTACGGCCATGCTTACATACATACATACATACATACATACATACATACATACATACATACATACATACATACATACATACATACATACATACATACATACATACATACATACATACATACATACATACATACATACATACATACATACATACATACATACATACATACATACATACATACATACATACATACATACATACATACATACATACATACATACATACATACATAATACATACATACTTACATACATACAGTACATACTGTACTACATACATACATACCAGTACATGACACACACACTCCAGTATAGAATACTGATGGTAAAAACCCAGGCTCATAAATGTAACATGCCATCAACAAGTCATATGTATCACACCTGATTACATGCTACATTTACATGCTAGATTATGTTTCCTCCATCATCCACATATGTTCCCATCACTGTAGACAACCGATCCAGCATCCAAATGTAAACAAGGTATGTAGCCTACAGGTAGGGCTGCTCCATTATGGCAAATCATTTTTATTGATATTTAAATCATGACTATTAAACACGATTACTCATTGATTCCCAAGTCTAGGCCCTGCCCTACTCAATATTAAACCACTACTTAAAAAACCGAACCTCGACCCTCTAATCTTAAAAAATTACAGACCCATCTCCAATCTTCCGTTCCTATCCAAAATATTAGAACGGATTGTCGCAACACAATTTACTGACCATCTATCAAACAATAATCTTAATGAATCTTTTCAATCTGGCTTTAGAGCCTTACACTCCACCGAAACGGCGGTTACCAAAGTCACAAATGACTTACTGCTCTCTCTTGACTCAAACCTAACTTCTGTGCTCTTATTGCTTGATCTCAGTGCAGCCTTTGATACTATCGATCATTCGGTTCTTCTAGGTCGGCTTGAGAATCATGTTGGCATTCGGGGTCACGCACTTGCTTGGTTTAAATCTTATTTAACTGATAGAACACACTGCATGGTCTATAATGATTTAACATCTGAGACCCTCCCAGTGAAATGCGGGGTCCCACAAGGCTCTGTCCTGGGCCCTTTGCTATTTTCGATTTACATGCTACCCCTCGGCAATATCATACACAAATTTGGCATAAACTTTAATTTTTACGCTGATGACACCCAATTATATATACATATTAAGCCAAATGATTCCTCCCAATTACAAAATCTTGAGGCTTGCTGTAAAAAAATGGATGTCGCAAAACGTTCTACTCCTTAATGCAGATAAAACTGAGATGTTAATTGTTCGCCCCCCAAACCACAGAGGCCTGTTTCAGGACATCTCCCTCAACTTTGATACATGTCATGTATCCCAGAGCTCCACCATAAAAAACCTCTGAGTCACTTTTTATTCCTCCCTCTCATTTAATATCGAAAAAATTCGCCCCATTTGAACTCTGGCTGATGCTGAAACCCTAATTCATGCTTTTGTCTCATCACGTCTAGACTACTGTAATGCACTTTTTTCAGGCCTACCTAAGTCAAGCATCAAAAATCTTCAACTCGTGCAAAATGCGGCTGCACGGATACTAACTAAAACTAGAAAATTTGATCACATCACACCAGTTTTGTCCACCCTACACTGGCTTCCTATTCAAGCCCGATCTGACTTTAAAGTGCTACTCCTCACCTACAAAATTTTAAATGGGCTTGCACCGCTCTATCTATCCGATATCATCTCTCGATACTCGCCCGCTCGTGCTCTGCGCTCACAAAATTCAGGGCTTCTATCGATTCCTAGGCTTAAAAAGAAATCCGCCGGCCACAGAGCCTTTGTCTACCGCGCTCCCTACCTGTGGAACAAATTACCTGCCGTCGTCAGGGACGCCTGCTCTGTCGAAGCTTTTAAATCCCTGCTTAAGACCCATATTTTCTCTCTCTCCTTCAACCTACCCTGATCTCACCTGGTCGGGGCCTGACCCTTAGATTAATCTGTCTAGTTTAGTTAGGATGTATATTTGCTCCCTTGTCTGCTTTTCTGCAGATATAGGAGAACCTTTTAACCTCTGTCTCTGTCTTCACAATTTTCTTATATACTATGATTCTACTGTCACCATGTATGCATATGCTCACTACTTGTATTTATTGCTCCATCTCCACCAACTACAAACATGGGAACTCTCTAACCCCCTCCTATTGCTAGGTATTAGTGAGTTTTTCCTTACCTTCGCGTGGGTCTGGGAGTGTTGCATTTATTTAATTTTTTGCATTTATTTAATATTTTTTTGACCTTATGGTGTTCTTGTTTTGTTCTTGACTTATTGTGATGTTTCTTCTTGACTTGTTTAAAGAAGAAGTGTACGGCCCATGGGGACATTAACGTGTGTTGTCGGGCCTTACAAATAAATTTGATTAGATTTGATTTGATTTGAGAACATCATATGACAGCTGAATTAGTTTAGCCTTTCTTCTTGACCAAAGGCTGCCTTTCTTTCATCTTCTACAAGTTGCCAAAGACGTTTAAAAATAACTGGAGAAACGCACACCGCTGTGAAGGAAAGGTGTGCTGCATTTACAACACTGGATTACGACAAGATGAGAGCAACACGGGTCCTGAGAGAGGTCCTGAGAGAGGTCCTGAGAGTGGCAGAGAGTCACTGGTGACATCACCACATTATCACAACCTCTTGTTAGCTTTCTCCAAAACCATTACGACTGCCAAAGCTTCTTTCTTTCACCATAATATCAGGGCCTCGGCTAAGAACCTTTGCAAACTGTATGCCACCATGTGTGCACTCCCCTCCACCCCTCCCCCCTCATCTCTCTCTCTGCCGAAGACTT
The DNA here is from genome assembly GCF_963971535.1 of Notolepis coatsorum. Lineage (NCBI taxonomy): Eukaryota > Metazoa > Chordata > Actinopteri > Aulopiformes > Paralepididae > Notolepis > Notolepis coatsorum. The sequence continues at coordinate 55,364,666 of NC_140179.1, read as the reverse complement.
TGCAATTTTCTTTGAGGAAAAAGTGGAGAGCATCCGCAGTTGCTTCTCCCAACCCAACACTTTGCAGTTGCTGGGAACCTGTTGAATATATCTGACTTCTTCTTCCTGTTGATCTTAATGTTGATATAGACACAAAATGATAGACATTTTGTGAGTTCCGTGGATCACAGAGCTGAGATTTATTTCACGTCACAAATAGATCAATACAGTCCGTATTAAGTGATTCTTTGCTGCCCTGTACTGGGCACCTGGTGGTACTAAATCCAGATGTAACTATGCCATTGGAAAGAGGAGATTTGGGCCAATCCATAGTTGTATGACTTGGCCATAATAAGGTAATATATAGGCCTGATATTCTATATTCTATATTCATATTTCAAATTGCATGTGTCCGGATGGCAAAATTCAGTACTGTATCTACAAAAACCCCTGTAAATCATCTGCCCTTTGTTCATTTGCTTAGACTTTTAGTACACTTAATTTCAAAAAGGTGCTGAATGAGCAACATTTTTCACTTTTGGTCAATGTTAGCATGGTGTTATTCACAGCCAAAGAAATAATTATAATAATTTATATTATCCTTTGGTTCATTAAAATGTACTCAAGCATAGTAACAGACACAATAGTTCCGACACAAGAACATGCAAATGCCTTTCGAGTTTCGTAAGTATAGGTAAGTATATCCATATTGTAATGTTTAGAAATTACAATGTTTAGAAATTACGATAAGCACAGGTAAGTAGTACAGTATATTGTCAGTGCAATGAATATCCTGTTTAATGCTGTTCTCTGCTGGGGGGGCAGCATCACGGCTTGTGACAAAAAACGTATAAATAAAATCATTAAAAAGGCTGGCTCAGTGATTGGCCTCCCTCCTGATTCCCTGGAGATCATCATAACCAAGCGAACCAGGACTAAACTGAACACCATTTTATCTTTTGAAGGCCACCCACTGTTCAGTATTTTCTATGCTCTGCGAAGCTCATTTAGTAATAGATTGTTGATGCCTCAATGCTCTACTGAGCGATTGAGAAGGTCCTTTGTTCCTGCTGCGGTTACATTTTTTAACGGACACCGATAGCACTGTGTTAAGAGACTCTCCTATTGTGTTGTGTATCCTGTAGTGTATTGTATCATGTAACTGTTTCTTTCATGTTTGTATATGTGTATTCGCTCTGGTGGCAAACCATGTTTCCCCTCGGGGATTAAGAAATAAACCATACCATACCATAAGTTATCCTGAATATCCTGGCTTCTCCATTCACACGTCACTTTAATTATGCTTTCTCCACATTTAGAAATTACGATAAGCACAAGTAAGTACAGTATACAGTATTGTCAGTACAATGATCATAATAATCCTGAATATCCTAGCTTCTCCGTTCACCAGTCACTTGTTTAATTATGCTTTCTTGTCACTCTAGATCAAATGGCTTCCATCTGTGGAAAGCACCCCCCCCCCCCTCTCCCAACCCTCATATCCATAGGCCACATTCCCAGAGTTGAGCTCAATCGCCCTTTTAGGGGATCGGGTTCGAATTTTCCCCAGGGATTCCCTATTGGCTCAAGATACAGTATCTGGGTTTTTGCTTTCACCCGGAATGGGGTTTCTGTCTCATAAATTACTTATAACATCTACCTCTATCGGGCAAGCGCTCAGCTCCCCCACTGAGGCCACTCCACAGAGCGGAGTCTATCATGGGCCAACGTGATCTTTTCCCCCTCCAGAGGCTACTCTAGAGGCGAGTGCTCATGTTAGAGGCGAATACTCATGTGAAAGGTCCCCTTTCCTTTCCTTCCCCCATCCAACCCCCACTGAGTGCACCTGCCCAGGAGTGCCTGGCTCAATGTGCTTCCTCACCATGGTGAATTTTTAATGCGATAAAATGAGAAATTTATTGGGAGCTGACGCAGCGTTGCGAGTCTCAATCAATCAATCAAACACAACAAAGTAAGTATGCAAGTCTGTTTTATTTCTAAAGTTTATTTAAAACAACTAGTTGCACCAAAGTGCTGTACATATAAATGGCATTAAAAATGGCATTCCACAGCTTTGGGGCAGCAACTGCAAAGGCATGGTTGCTCTTAGTCTTCAGCCTAGATGGAGGGACCACCAGGAGAGCGAGACTGGAGGACCTTAGTCTTCAGCCTAGATGGAGGAACCACCAGAGAGAGTGACTGTTCAAGTTTCTTTAATAGTTGTCATACAGAAGTACAGAATACTTTCATACAAAATGCTTCTTACTGTTACGCTCCAGAGACTGTGCTAGACAAGATAGTATCAAATAACATAGTATAGCATGTAATTTAGAAGAAGAAAATGAGGTCACAGTGTTCGGTATAGACATATGTACAATGTTCTGAGTTACCATATAATATACAATACTATGCAGTGTACTAATGTACAGTACTATATAGTGCAAAGCAGAAATGGGATGAGGTACAATTTAGGTACAATTTACAGTAAGGTGTACGAGTTGTAGTGCAATCCTTCATCAATAAATATAAAGTGTGGGGAGTGGGTGCTACAGTGTGTTTGTTTAAACTGGAGGACCTTAGTCTTCAGCCTAGATGGAGGAAAAACCAGAGAGAGTGACTGGATGACCTTAGTCTTCAGCCTAGATGGAGGAACCACCAGAGAGAGTGACTGGATGACCTTAGTCTTCAGCCTAGATGGAGGAACCACCAGAGAGAGTGACTGGATGACCTTAGTCTTCAGCCTAGATGGAGGGACCACCAGGAGAGAGTGACTGGAGGACCTTAGTCTTCAGCCTAGATGGAGGAACCACCAGAGAGAGTGACTGGAGGACCTTAGTCTTCAGCCTAGATGGAGGGACCACCAGGAGAGAGTGACTGGAGGACCCTAGTCTTCAGCCTAAATGGAGGAACCACCAGGAGAGAGTGACTGGAGGACCCTAGTCTTCAGTATGGAAGCAAATGAGTGCCAGAAGTATCTGAATTATTTCAGACACCGCATTTATAGTTTAAGACACCGAATTTATAGCATTGCAAATAAATACTTTGAAAATCATGTATCTGAATTTTTTTGCTCCGAATTTACCAATGCGAAATAAAAATGCAGTGTTAATAAAACAATTCGAATGCATAATACAATTTTATTCGACGCCAAAAAAAGAATTCGATGCATAATTGCGGTGTATATAATTCGATGTCAAAAATTCGATGCATAATTGCGGTGTATGGAATTCGATGTAAAAAACCGACATCCGGGTATCCAGCTGCAGAACCACAGAACCACCACAGCAGCAGCAGGCTGAGGCCCCTCGCTTCCATTGGCTGATTTGGGTCACGTGATTTGGGTCACGTGACCGTCCCACCCAATGGCTGAATTGGAGTATTGCACTGCGGGCATTGACTGATGCACTGCGGGATTGATTGATTGATTGATTGATTGATTGAAAACTTTATTAACAGATTGCAGAATGGGTACACGTGACCGCCACAGGCCCTGATTGATTGATTGAAAACTTTATTAACAGATTGCAGAATGGGTACAGTGACGTCACAGGCCCGGATTGATTGATTGATTGATTGATTGAAAACTTTATTAATTTATTTCATTTATTTTAAATTTGTTGGACCTTATGGTGTCCTTGTTCTGTTCTTGACTTATTGTTATGTTTTCTTCTTGACTTGTTTAAAGAAGACCTGTACGGCCCATTGAAAACTTTATTAACAGATTGCAGAATGGGTACAGTGATGTCACAGGCCCGGATTGATTGATTGATTGATTGAAAACTTTATTAACAGATTTCAGAATGGGTACAGTGACGTCACAGGCCCGGATTGATTGATTGATTGATTGAAAACTTTATTAAAAGATTGCAGAATGGGTATAGAGGTGTGATAGGTGTGATAGGTGTGAGAGGTGTGAGAGGTGGGATAGGTGGGATAGGTGGGATCAGTGTGATAGGTGTGATCACACACCTATCACACCGATCCCACCTATCACACCTATCACACCTCTCACACCTATCACACCTCTATACCCATTCTGCAATCTGTTAATAAAGTTTTCAATCAATCAATCAATCAATCAATCAATCAATCCGGGTCTGTGACGTCACTCCCATTCTGCAATCTGTTAATAAAGTTTTCAATCAATCAATCAATAAATCAATCAATCAATCAATCCGGGCCTGTGACGTCACTGTACCCATTCTGCAATCTGTTAATCAAATCAAATCAAATCAAATTTATTTATAAGGCCCAACAACACACGTTAATGTCCCCATGGGCCGTACAGGTCTTCTTTAAACAAGTCAAGAAGAAAACATAACAATAAGTCAAGAACAGAACAAGGACACCATAAGGTCCAACAAATTTAAAATAAATGAAATAAATTAATAAAGTTTTCAATCAATCAATCAATCAATCAATCCGGGCCTGTGACGTCACTGTACCCATTCTGCAATCTGTTAATAAAGTTTTCAATCAATCAATCAATCAATCAATCAATCAATCAATCAATCAATCAATCGGTCACTGTACCCATTCTACAATCTGTTAATAAAGTTTCCAATCAATCAATCAGGGCCTGTGGCGGTCACGTGTACCCATTCTGCAATCTGTTAATAAAGTTTTCAATCAATCAATCAATCAATCCCGCAGTGCATCAGTCAATGCCCGCAGTGCAATACTCCAATTCAGCCATTGGGTGGGACGGTCACGTGACCCAAATCACGTGACCCAAATCAGCCAATGGAAGCGAGGGGCCTCAGCCTGCTGCTGCTGTGGTGGTTCTGTGGTTCTGCAGCTGGATACCCGGATGTTGGTTTTTTACATCGAATTCCATACACCGCAATTATGCATTGAATTTTTTACATCGAATTATATACACCGCAATTATGCATAGAATTTTTTTTTGGCGTCGAATTTAATTTTATTATGCATTCGAATTGTTTTATTAACACTGCATTTTTATTTCGCATAGGTAAATTCGGAGCAAAGAAATTCAGATACATGATTTTCAAAGTATTTATTTGCAATGCTATAAATTCGGTGTCTGAAACTATAAATGCGGTGTCTGAAATAATTCAGATACAAAAATGCGGTGTCTGAAAAAATTCAGATACATGTTTTCAAATTCAGATACATGTTTTCAAAGTTATTATTTTCAATGCTATAAATGCAGTGTCTGATTAAATTCAAATACTTCTGGCACTCATTTGCTTCCATACTTCAGCCTAGATGGAGTAACCACCAGGAGAGAGTGACTGGAGGACCTGAGTCTTCAGCCTAGATGGAGGGACCACCAGGAGAGAGTGCCTGGAGGAGAAAACTATATAAATAGCAGCCCACTCCTAAGGCTGTCAAACAAGGAAAAATGCTATTAACTGCATACCTGCGTACTAGGGATGTCCGATCGCATTTCTTTGCTCCCGATCCGACCATAATCATGTGATTTTGAGTATCTGCCGATACCGATCTTTCCCGATCCGATCTTTCACATTAGTAACCAATTTGACGGATTTTTGTCAGAAACTGGCGAAGCGAGACAAGCCCCTCTGTTGCCTCAATAGCCCCAGTCGAGCGCGGCGGCTCACATTACATTCACCCTGAGCCCCGTATGTGCTTCATACGAGAAGTATTCAAAGTTTCAATCTGTTTGCACATTAGTATACATTCACAGTGTTCGACTTACGTAATGATTTGCTCCATTCTGGTCTGAAATGCAGACGAATAATCCTCACAAAGCAAATATTGACGTTATCCAGGTGAACGTTCTTCATTCAAGCGAGGCATTGCAATCAATACAGCTGTTTGGCAAAGCACCAGCCGCCGAGTCCCCCATTCCTTTGCTCGCTCTAGTCACATAACGTGGCATATTAGATTGGTTGTGTTGAACGCAGCTCTGTTCTTTCCTCCACGCGGAACGTCCGCCTTGCAAACATTGCAACTGGCTATTGGACTGGCTTCGGTTTCAATTTTAAAATGCTTCCAAACTTCTGACATTTTGTCTAGCTGCTCCGAGTCATCAGGTGGACCTGCCGGTGTTGTGGGAGCGGCGCGTTGTGAGGTCTGCTATTTTCGGCATACGTCACTGTCGTGCGACGGTGTAAATCAAAGGAAAAAGGAAAAGGCCTCAGTATGAGTTTAAGACGTGAACATGGTCATGTTTGTTGAATAAAATAAAAAATTATTATTACTATTTGCGCTATCCTTAGAACCTTTAGCACAGTATATAAGACAATCCCAATCCATAGAGCCGATCTCAATTAGGGGCACACAGCATCATATTCGTTTATATGCGGACGATGTAATATTGTTCATGCACAACCCTACCACCTCACTGCCTCATCTTCTCAAGCTGATAGATGATTTTGGCAATCTATTGGGATTTAGGATAAACTGGCCAAAATCGGCCTTCCTTCCACTTAGGTCGCTTTCACACAGGGGCTGTTTGGTCCGGACTTTCGGACCAGAATTCGATAGTCCGGTTTTTTGGGTTTGTGTGAATGTGTGTCGAACTCGGTTCACGGACCAAACAGGCGAACTCTGGTCCGCCTGAAAACGTAGGTCTCGGTTCGGCTTCATCGAACCAAACGCGAACCAAATATAGGAAGTGATTATTATTACCACTGCTCGCAGCACTCACTGCAAAACAAGCACACTGCATCTAATCTCTCTATCTCTCTATCTATCTCTCTATCTCTCTCTCTCTCTCTCTCTCTCTCTCTCTCTCTCTCTCTCTCTATCTATCTATCTATCTATCTATCTATCTATCTATCTATCTATCTCTCTCTCTCTCTCTCTCTCTCTCTCTCTCTCTCTCTCTCTCTCTCTCTCTCTCTCTCTCTCTCTCTCTCTCTCTCTCTCTCTCTCTCTCTCTCTCTCTCTATCTATCTATCTATCTATCTATCTATCTATCTATCTATCTATCTCTCTCTCTCTCTCTCTCTCTCCTCTCTCTCTCTCTCTCTCTCTCTCTCTCTCTCTCTATCTATCTATCTATCTATCTATCTATCTATCTATCTATCTATCTATCTATCTATCTATCTATCTATCTATCTATCTATCTATCTATCTATCTATCTATCTATCTATCTATCTATCTATCTATCTATCTATCTATCTATCTATCTATCTATCTATCTATCTAACTGTGCATCTTGGGAAGAAGGAAGAAAAAACGCGGCTTATTATTATTACCGAGGCGCACGGCATTGGATCAATGGATCAATGCCACGTCAATACTATTATTACCTTACCACTGCTCGCAGCATTCATTCACTGCAAAACAACCACACTGCATCTATTTATCTATCTATCTATCTATCTATCTATCTATCTATCTATCTATCTATCTATCTATCTATCTCTATCTATCTATCTATCTATCTATCTATCTATCTATCTATCTATCTATCTATCTATATATCTATATATCTGTGCATCTTGGGAAGAAGGAAGAAAAAACGCTGCTTATTACATTATTAATAAAACAGCTACTTGTGGGCACTCATAAAAACAACGTGGTCTACAAGTTGTTTAGCGAGAGGATGGTGGTAATGTGCTTCAATAGAACAATGGATCAATGCCATGTCAAAACTCGGCTCCGCTGATCTGGAGGGCTCCGCAGTCCACACACAGACACACACACACACGCGCGCGCACACACGGGCTCGCAGCCACACACACATTTCCACTGTCCAATAGACAAGCGCCGGTGCGCTGACAGATTTCTGTGTGAACGCAGGCGAACCAAATGAAGAATGCAACAATGTTGCAACTTCACCCCCAGAACCGCGCAGAGTCCACCAAAACTATATGTGAAAGCGACCTTAATGTCACTGCAAAGGCTACCCTCCTTCCAGAAAATATACAAATGGTAGAACACTTTATATGTCTTGGAGTTGAAATATTCCCCACTATATGCCAAACAGTGAAGTATAATTATACAGGAATCCAAGATAGGATCACAAATTACTTTGACAGGTGGTCAAAACTTAAAAACTCAGTACAGGCCCGAGTATCAATAGTTAAGATGGATATTTTACCTAGAATCAACTTCTTCAGTTCAATGCTACCGTTACCCCCCCTGCTGGTTACTGGAAAAAATTACATTCCGCCGCATATACATTTATTTGGAACAACAAACCTCCACGAATAAAAAGATCCACCGCACAGAAAAATAAAGCCGACGGAGGTCTAGCATTTCCAGACTTCTACTACTACTTTAAAGCGTACTCTTTAAGACCACTGATCACCTGGTTTGATTCTCAAGCATCCGTATCCTGGAGAACATTAGAAGAAAACATTGTGGCACCACATAGACTGCAGGATGTAGTATACACCAACCTATCAATTAAGCAATGCAACATGAAATTTGGCCCTATTATTACACATTATACAACGGCATGCAAATTTCTCGATTCTGATTGGCTGAAACAGTCATTTTACACGTATTTATTCTTCACAATTCCACGCTGCTGGTCCCAGGACCCGCCCACAACCGAATCACATATCACTCCGCCGGATCACTCCGGGAGAAAGCAAGATGGCGGACAATAATCTTTAACAAATGGATATGTTGATAGCATCATAACGACTAAATATGAAGCGATTCTGTCACGGCGAATGTCTTAGTCCTTTAAACAATGTTGGATGATGTAATTGATGGGTCATGAGTCATTCTAGAACAAAAGAAAAATTGCGCGAATTGATTGATTGATTAATTAATTTGCAATTTTTTTCCTTCCTCTTCCTTGCCAGAGCTCTCTCTCACACTGTCTGGCTTCCAGACACACTCACTCACTCACTCACTCGGTCGCGCGCGCGCGCGCGCACACACACACACACACACACACACACACACACACACACACACACACACACACACACACACACACACACACACACACACACACACACACACACACACACACACACACACACACACACACACACACACACACACACAGACACACACACACACACACACATAATTTACCATCCCTCGCCAGCTCTATTTGTCTATGGAGAAGTTCCCCTTATTTGCAGGGCTATAACTTTTTAAATTCTATTGTTACATTGCCATTATTATGGCCCATTCAATGTTCTATATGTATTGTTCAGGGTGTAGCAACGTTAAACTTTTTCATTCACATATTCATACTAAAATATGGTCTAAAGTATAAGTATGTTTTTATCGTTTTCTGCAGCTTTCTTCAGAACGTGATTTATAGCCCTAAATGCATTATATTGATGATCAAATACAGTTTGGTAGGAATCTGTGCGAGATAAAAAGTTTCAACTGGACATGGTTCTAGAAGTTTCTACGCATCATCTGATGATGACCGGATGGGCGGGGGAGCGTTTATAATTCCGTGGGCAGCGTTAGATGATTCATCCAGAGTGGGTCATATGTTCATCAGATCAGTTAGTATAGAATACGTTAGAAAATAACGCTGAATCTTACCGTGGCTTCCTCGCGCCGCTGGCAGATGAGCGTGGAACAGATTTTTTCTATTATGGGATGTAGAAATGTCCGATCCATTTCCAGGTTGTATAATAGTACATACGTCCAAATAACGTTGTTTATTGAGTTAGGGCGAGTGATCTATTATCCAGTGTTTCAAGATGGAGTCGCGGGAGCTATAGCGAGTGGCCGGACCACATTTGGATGAGTACTACCAGTTCAAAGGTTAATATCCGGTTGGCGATCTGCCGACCGGCCACCAGATGGCGGTCTTGAACCGCTAGAGAGTTGAGAGGAGATCAGCACTGTGTCTCAGGGCTCCGGAAAGGAAATATGATTTCGATGACAGATTTTTGAAATATTGACATCAAAGACGAGTTACGGCGTCTTCGGCAGAATGAGCATGGCTCGGAATGACGTGAAAACTCGTTCCCGGCGATCATAGTGTTAACAATTGTGTGTATTGAGCCGTACTGTATTGTACCCATTCTGCATCTGGTAATACAATTTTCAATCAATCAATCAATCAATCATTCCAATAACCACTAACTTCATAATTAAAAACTAAAGAAAAGTTGGATGTGTTAGTTGGTTGGATGTCTTAGTTGAAAGGCAGTTGGATGTGTTAGTTGGTTGGATGCCTTAGTTGAAAGGCAGTTGGATGTGTTAGTTTGCCAATAACACACAGTTGGATGTGTTAGTTGGTTGGATGCACTTCAAGCTGCTTCCACATGGAGGCAACTTCTCTCAATCGTTCCAATAATACACAGTTGGATGTGTTAGTTGGTTGGATGCACTTCAAGCTGCTTCCACATGGAGGCAACTTGTCTTTTTTGTAGTTGTGGGAACTACTTTATCTGGCGGATGGTTTTTTCAATAAATCTTCGATTAATGTGTGTTTATTGTATAGCAATAAGGTTTGATGAATGTGGCAGTTGTATAAAAGCATTACACCACTTGCAGTCGTGATTTGTGAACAATAAACCATGCCTAGGGGGGGGTCTAACCACCCTCGGCTGCACCTCGGGCCTAACGACCACCCCTAGGCATGGTTTATTGTTCACAAACCACTCCTGCGCGTGATGTAATGCTTAATTATGATCCGGATATAGCGTGAAACACAATTTTTTTTTACTAACCAACATAAATGGCATAGACACTCTCCCACATTTAATAACAATACACTCCTGATTGCACAACATCCTGTCAGATTTCCCAAATGGGAAAAGAATGGCATACATACATTGGGAGATATCTTCAACAAAACAGGGTTTCTGTAGCTATCAAGATATACATAACAAATTTAACCTCACCAGTTCCACATACTATTTCTACAGACAGTTATTAGCATGTTTGAAGGCTCATGGAGTCCCATTAAAGGTACCACTGGAGCACCACAGATATCACAAATTATTTTATGAAAGGGAGACATCGAGAGGTTTTGTCTCGGACTTTTACCGTCACTTACTTACATCCTCGTATGAAGTCCTTCCCCTAGACTCAGTTTGGAGGAGGGATATACCAGACTTGGAAGTAGATTTTGATTGGGCTGAAGTCTGGGCAAACGTTCGGCTATCGTCACGTAACCCGGATCATCAACAGATTAATCTTAATTTTATTCATAGGATTTACCTAACTCCTATTCGACTGAACCGTATGGGGCTTAAACAAGACTCTCGATGTTCCTTATGTACAAACGGTGATAGTGGTACATTTATGCATATGTATTGGGAATGCCCGCCTGTTAAGATATTTTGGGAATAAATAACCACACTATTATCAGGATTTTAGTTTTTGACAATACCTGTAATGCCTTCTGTATTGTTGCTGAATGATGTCTCTCAATTTCACACTCTGTACTTATAAAAAGGATAATCTTGTCCGGTCTTACGGCTGCCAAAAAGCTGGATTCAACCTGATAAAATGTGTCAGAGGGTATGGATTCTTACCTATCTTGATGTGATTTACCTAGAGATATCTACCGCACGAATTCTAGGTGTTAATGAAGCCAGCATAGCAATCTGGTTAGAAGTGGTGGAGAGGATAAAGCATTATATGAACTTTTAATCCTTGGTATTAAGCGAAATAATGGATGTATTCAAGGGGGGTCCGGTGGGGGAGGGAAGAACGAGCAAGAGCATTTATGTGTTGTATTGTATTGTAATTAATCTGTGTATATCTTTAATCTTTAATCTACATCTATTTTAATTTTAAAAACCGGGCTGTCATGATTGTTAGTATTATGTCGGTAATAGCCCTGTGATTTATAGTGGATTTCTACTGTAAATGTTTGTATGTCATGTCAAAAAAATTTTTTTTTAAATGTGTTCACAAAAAAAATAAAAAATTTAAATTTAAAAAATAAATGTTTACTCCAGATTTTTTTTCCCGGTCCCGATCTTCTGAAAATCATGTGATCGGCCCCCGATCCCGATCACGTGATCGGATCGGGACATCCCTACTGCGTACCCTAAAGGACGGAGGGTGTTATGCTACCCTAATGAATACAAATAGAAACAGGGTGATATACAATGGAACTAAATGGATGCTGGGTAATAAGTCACCCGCTCCACAATTTCTCCAGTATCTGTGCACCACATTGTATTATTGTCACGGCTGAGCGTGTTTGAACCCAATATGCAGACACAGAGACAATGCAGACAGACGGGTATTTTATTATAACAATGTTCGGGTAGTTCAGGCAGAGGTAGGTCATAAACAACGGAGATACTCGTATAGTCCAGGGGGCATTATGTGGAGCGGGGTAGTCACACAAGCGAGGGGGTCATACACGGAATCAGATACTCAAGACGGTCCGGGGAGTAAGCAAGGAGCGGGGTGTAGTCACACAGACGAGGGGTCACACACGGGATCAGATACTCAAACCGTAATGGGACGTTTTGGGCACAGAGAATGGTCAGGCAGGCGGAGGTCATACACGTGATCCAGGAGTAGAGACAGGACGTGGAGCCAGGTGATGATGGACTGCAGGAAAGGGAGAGACAGACAGGGTCAGGCACGAGACAAGGGTACGGAATACTAAATAACTATAAGGTGCAAAAGACTACGACTGACTGGCAAATACTAAGCTACGATCTGGCAGCATGATGACATCTGAGCCAGGTCTAAGTAGATGAAGCAATCAGCTGCTCCCTGGACTCTGACACACCTGGCTCCGTGCCTGTAATTAGAGAGAGAGAGAGAGAGAGAGAGAGAGAGAGAGAGAGAGAGAGAGAGAGAGAGAGAGAGAGAGAGAGAGAGAGAGAGAGAGAGAGAGAGAGAGACAGGCAGGAATAGGGTGTGACAATTGTCTCCTGAAGACACAGTGTTGAACAGAGACAGGAGAACAATTGAGGACAGGGTAACAAAACAAAAGTGTTTTATGACCATCTAACAGGGGAAGGAAGACCTTTAAACTTGTTTTAAACTCAAAATCAATATTTGTATTGTTATTACCTGCATTGCTTTTATTCTGTCTATTTAATGCTCATTTTATGTCTATCCTACTGCTGTAAAGAACATTGGGCTGCAATTCTTGTATGAAAGGTGCTATAGAAATAATAATAATTATCAATTATTAATATAGTTTATTATTATTATTGACTGAAAAACCAAACCAAAAAAGTCAGGTTGGAAATTGTGTCTTGTGTGTTGTGTGTGCAGCCCGATCTCTCTTAAGTATAATTTCTGGCTACTTTTTACACCCCTGGAAACAACAGGGTCTGCTGCTGTCCAGACAGCTGGACTCACACACCAGACCTCCTGGGTTAGAACTCATCACAAATATGTGAAATAGCAATACCTAGTCTTATAGGGACTGATACCTTATCATTTAATTGAACTGTAATTAACACAATACAGGGATTCAGTGTCATCCGATAACATCACTGGTGGTGACACACATTCAAACTCATTTACTCTCAATAACTTGTCGAACTAAATTAATATGTGCAAAACAGTTTAGAGTTTCTGGATGTGTGTGAAATTATGTGCAAAATAAATCTCCCTCTTTAACTCACTCACTGCTGTGGTGCCGAGCTCACTTCAGGACTCTGTCTCGACCAGCCGCCTGAACCCACTCTGTCTCGACCAGCCGCCTGAACTAGCTCTGTCTCGACCAGCCGCCTGAACCAGCTTTGTCTCGACCAGCCGCCTGAACCCACTCTGTCTCGACCAGCCGCCTGAACCCACTCTGTCTCGACCAGCCGCCTGAACCCACTCTGTCTCGACCAGCCGCCTGAACCCACTCTGTCTCGACCAGCCGCCTGAACCACCTCTGTCTCGACCAGCCGCCTGAACCAGCTCTGTCTCGACCAGCCGCCTGAACCCACTCTGTCTCGATCAGCCGCCTGAACCAGCTCTGTCTCGACCAGCCGCCTGAACCAGCTCTGTCTCGACCAGCCGCCTGAACCAGCTCTGTGCTAGGATCCAGAGTCCAGAACTCAAAAAACTGTAACGACCCTCCTAGAGGCACCTACCTTATTCCAATCTTCTCCAAAAACTCACCACGGACAGTCCAAAGCCTCCTCTTCCCAAAAATAGGTTTTTAGTTCATAATGAATAGTTTTTTCACCAGCTTGCCGTTTTTGTGACCACATGCTTCTAATTGTTTTTTTTTTTTTTTATATTGGTCTTTTTCCCCCTCCATTTTCCTCCGATTTTCTCCCATCCCAATGTTAGTCGTATGCCAATTCCCAGTCCCTTCCTGGTCGCTGCGCACTTACCCCCCACAGTCAGATCATCTGGGAGAGTGGAGGCTACCACATGCTTCCTCCGACACACGTCCAGCCAATCACCGCTTCTTTTTCACCTGGCAGCACGGATTCTCATCGAGAGGGCGTAGCGTGTGGGAGGACCACACTATCCCACATGCTTCTAATTGTATAATAATAACTCAACTTGGCCTTTGCCAGGTGTTATTCCAGGCCATTATTTTTGTTGCAGTGCTCTTTAACTTCACTGTTTAAACTTGACTTTAACTTCATTGTTACCTTGTATAGCAATATAGCTTAGCATAGAATTGTATGTTACTGTGAAAAAAGATAGAAAATGCATACACTGTATTGCTGCAAAAATTACCAATGTGTTTTACACAAATGGCTCAATAAAGGAATCTGAATCTGAATCTGAGTATACAGTAGCATAGATTATAGGAGTATAGTATATGGATAGCAACATAGCATAGGGTACCATAGTAAAGTTATATTGCATAGTATAGGATTATTTAAAGTCTATTTGTTGTATTGCACTGTATTGCACACTATGGTTGAGGAGCCAAGGAAAACAAGCATCTCACGTTTTCGGAATGTATGTTAATTTTAAAAGCTGTGACAATAAAGGAATGTGAATCTGAATCTGAATCTGATCAGATGTGTGTGGTCATGAAAGCGCAGAGCTGGTGAACAAACAATTCATTATGGATTTGTCTTGCAGACCTCCTACGTCATGGACATGGATTAGTGGTATTTCCCTTTAATATGACATCATGTAATAATGTGACCTAGAGAGGACAGTTATATGACATTGTAGGGGACACACATACTCCATACTTTTTTGTTTTGTTTTTTACAACAAGTGATAAAAACCAATGACCAGGTCACATTTATAAGGGGGCTAGAATAGGGTGAAGGAGAGAGGGGAGGGGCTGTGTTTTCATGGGCGTCAGAGGGTGGAACGACAGCCCGCATTAAGAGTGTCTTGTCGCCAACGAGCAGAGATTCTGTGCATATTTTACAGCAGCTGAAGAGTGCACTGCAAAAGTCACATAAATCTCCAGGCTCATCTCATCTTGAATGGAGTATATATATATATATGTGGTTGTGATTTTTTGAAACCTAGTCCTATTTCTTACTCAGCAATGATGGTGTTGATCAGTAGAAGCCAAACCAAGTCAAAGCCAGTGGGGTCGAGCTTCCGTTTGTACTGAGCTGACTGAGACTGACTCAGATCTACTCCACAGCGCACACAAAGTAGATTTATTTTTTCTATTTTAATACTTTTTATTGTCAAATATTTTCACTCAACAAAACATAATATATATTGCAATAATGTATCGACAACTTTTTTCCTTTTTACCCCCAGGTTCCCAGTCCTTTATTCCCCTCTCCCTTTTGTGAGATCGCCCAACTTTTACACCAGTATACATACTGTACACTAGGGCTGACCTCGACTGGTCGAATAGTCGACTAATCGATCGAAAGGAGACGTAGTTGACTGCCAACCTTAGTCGAATGCAATTTTTTTTTAAAGATTATGATATATATATATATTTTCTTTTTAAATCATTCTTTCCAAAAGCAAAGAGGCCTAGAAGCGTGGCTAACGTTAATGGCGTGCATACCAGCGGGGCTAACTGCCTAAGAAAACGGTCACAGAGGCACTGAAAGAGGATTTCACCTGTCTAATGAACACACTAGACAAATATCAAGATGTATCCATCAGTGGACCAATTGCATGCTTTCGCAGAGGACAAGAAGCCTTCAGTCGACTCCTTCAGACATTAAGCACCCCTACAGCCCAAATGGAATGACCCCCCCCCCCCCCAAAATGAATATATATATATTTTCTTTTTCTTTTGTTTTGCATTCTGGGGGGGAAACTACCAGTCGACTATCGGCTAATTTCGGCCAATCAAAGTCGACTATACAAATCCTTAGTCGGGGACAGGCCTACTGTACACATACACCAGACTTCCTACTAGACGTACCTGTATCTACACACTGTGTTATGGTTTGTAACCGACCTCAAACGCAACGGCACAGACAGGAAGTTCAGAGTTAGCCAAAAGCTAGGGCGTATTTATTTACAGAGTCACAAGATGGATGAGGTACAGTAATCAAACAAACGGGGATCTGGCATGTGACGATGTAGCGGCTCTGCAGATACTCCCAGTAGATAGTGGTGAGGAATTGGCATGTGACGTCGTAGCGGCTCTGCAGATACTCCCAGCTTTCACTCACGGTGGAAAACGGAGAGAGAGAGAAATCAGAAACAGCCCAACGAACACACAGAGGCAGAGAAGTGACTGAGTCCAGTATAAATCACAAGTGACTTGATCTTCGGTG
The DNA here is from genome assembly GCF_963971535.1 of Notolepis coatsorum. Classification (NCBI taxonomy): domain Eukaryota; kingdom Metazoa; phylum Chordata; class Actinopteri; order Aulopiformes; family Paralepididae; genus Notolepis; species Notolepis coatsorum. The sequence goes on along the minus strand of NC_140179.1, from coordinate 55,348,160 downwards.
TACCACACACAAGTTAGCTGAGTCCAGTGAAAAACAACACGGTATTCTTCAGTGTTATTCTAACACACAAAATAGCTGAGTCCAGTGCAAAACAAAACGGAATTCTTCAGTGTTATCCTAACACATAAAATTAGCTGAGTCCAGTACAAAACAAAAACGGTATTTCTTCAGTGTTAACCAAACACACAAAAAACTGATAATCCAAAAGGAACTGTTTCCAAAAACTCACCAAAGCGCAACGCGTAAAGCGGGCAGAAAACGAGGCGCAGCTCCAACACGGGGAACCAGGTTCTCCACAGCGGTTCTCCACAAAAGGTCCTGGAGAGAAAGTAGACAGGAACAGCGACGGGGAAAAGCAGGTATATGCAGTTGTATTCCAGAACAGTAGTACTCAAAACGACCCGGCATCGAATGACAGAAGGTCAGAGTATATGAAGCCTCTGGGGCGCTGATTAGAACACACATCAGGTGCGTGATGGTAATTGATACTTGACTTAGAAGTGTCCGTTCGGCAACGGACCAATCATCACAGAATCCTCACAGTACCTTAAAGGAACGGAGCGTGTGGCGGGGAACGGACCAATCATCACAGTACCTTAAGAAGCCTGTCGTGGGGAAAGAATCAATCCTCACAGTACCCCCCCCTCCACGGGAGCCACCCGGCGACCCACTCGGCCCCGGCCTGCCCGGACGGGGCCGAAGGAAGCCGGCGATCAGGGGCACTGGAGAGGGGGACAAAGACAGAGGCCCGGAGAGGGGGACCGGAGACGGGGACAGAGGACCGGCGAGGGAGGCCGGAGACGGGGACTGGGACCCGGTGAGGGGGCTGGACGGCACCTGAAGACACTGGGCACGACAGGAGGGGCTCCACCCCCTGATGGTGCCGGAGGACCAGGCGATGTGGGGCTCATGCAGCGCGAGCCAGGGCCGACCCAGGACTACGGGGACAAGAGGGGAACTGGTAATAAAAAACTGGAGTCTCTCAACGTGGTTATCAGCCACGGTGAGGAGGACAGGACAGGTGTGTTGAGTGATGTCAGCCAGGCGGCGATGATCCAGCGCGAAAACCTCCAAGGGCCTCTCGAGGTCCTCAAGTGGAATGTTGGCCCGGGTGGCAAACTCAACGTCCAGGAAACTCCCCTCAGCACCAGAGTCAATGAGTGCACCCACCGTCGCCCGCTGGTCCGCCCAGGCCAGGGTGACGTTCGCCAGACGGTTAGGTGGTGCACGGGTGGGGGAACAGGAAAAACGGCTCACCAGGATCTCCCGGGGTCCCGGCGAGCCTGGTCTTTTGGCCGGGTGGGGCAGTTGGCGATACGGTGTCCATCCCGACCGCAGTAGAGGCAAAGGCCGGACCTGAACCTCGCCTCCCGTTCAGCTTGGCTAAGATGTGAACGTCCCAGCTGCATGGGTTCCTCCCCGGGCACCGAACGGGAGGGGAAGGGGCCACCAGTCGTGTTGGGAGCAGGGCGGACCGCAGTACCGTCACGAGTACGGGGGGTCTGGAGAACCTCTGGAGGTCCCTGTCGGGTTCTCTCACGTCTTCTCTCCTGGAGGCGTCCGTCGATGCGAATGGCGAGGCTGAATAGGTCCTCGAGGGACTCAGGTTCCTCACGGGTCGCGAGCTGGTCCCTGACAGCGTCGTTGAGCCCCCTCATGAAGGTGAGATGAAGCGCTTGATCGTTCCAACCGCTCTCCGTTGCCGCCAGTCTGAACTCCAGCACGTAGTCGGTGACCCCGCCACTGCCCTGCCGGAAGGTGCCCAACCGGGCTCCAGGGTCCTGGCCACGGGCTGGGTGGTGGAAAACCCTGCGGAGCTCAGCCACGAAGTCTGGGTAGGAAAAACAGAAATCAGCCCCCATTGCCCAGGAGGCAGTGACCCACTGGGCTGCCCGGCCTGAGAGCAAGTTAGTCATGTAAGCCACTCGGGCTCCCCTTGAAGTGAATCGGCTGGGTTGATGACGAAAAACCAACTCACATTGCATGATGAATGTGGCACAATCCTCGAAGTTACCATCGAACAACCGTGGTTCGGAGAGACGGGGCTCCCGAGGTGCGGGATCGGGAGGCGCGGGGCTTGCCAGGGCTGCGGGTGATGCTCCGGCCGAGGCTCATGAAGTAAGTGGGGTTACAAGCAAGGTGTTAACGGTTTCACTCAGCGCTTGTAATTGGTGGAGAATATTAGACTGCTGGCTAGCCAGAGAGCCAAGGGACTCCTGAATAGGCAGGACCTGGTCTCGGAGCTCCTATACAGCAACCGCAGCCGCACCTAGCTGTAGGCTGTGGTCGTTGGTTAACTCAATCTGGACCGCTAACGCTGTTCTGACCCTTACTGTGTCGGCTGAGGTCGTCATGGCCGGGTCGTAATGTTATGGTTTGTAACCGACCTCAAACGCAACGGCACAGACAGGAAGTTCAGAGTTAGCCAAAAGCTAGGGAGTATTTATTTACAGAGTCACAAGATGGATGAGGTACAGTAATCAAACAAACAGGGATCTGGCATGTGACGATGTAGCGGCTCTGCAGATACTCCCAGTAGATAGTGGTGAGGAATTGGCATGTGACGTCGTAGCGGCTCTGCAGATACTCCCAGCTTTCAATCACGGTGGAAAACGGAGAGAGAGAGAAATCAGAAACAGCCCAACGAACACACAGAGGCAGAGAGGTGACTGAGTCCAGTATAAATCACAAGTGACTTGATCTTCGGTGTACCACACACAAGTTAGCTGAGTCCAGTGAAAAACAACACGGTATTCTTCAGTGTTATTCTAACACACAAAATAGCTGAGTCCAGTGCAAAACAAAACGGAATTCTTCAGTGTTATCCTAACACACAAAATTAGCTGAGTCCAGTACAAAACAAAAACGGTATTTCTTCAGTGTTAACCAAACACACAAAAAACTGATAATCCAAAAGGAACTGTTTCCAAAAACTCACCAAAGCGCAACGCGTAAAGCGGGCAGAAAACGAGGCGCAGCTCCAACACGGGGAACCAGGTTCTCCACAGCGGTTCTCCACAAAAGGTCCTGGAGAGAAAGTAGACAGGAACAGCGACGGGGAAAAGCAGGTATATGCAGTTGTATTCCAGAACAGTAGTACTCAAAACGACCCGGCATCGAATGACAGAAGGTCAGAGTATATGAAGCCTCTGGGGCGCTGATTAGAACACACATCAGGTGCGTGATGGTAATTGATACTTGACTTAGAAGTGTGCGTTCGGCAACGGACCAATCATCACAGAATCCTCACAGTACCTTAAAGGAACGGAGCGTGTGGCGGGGAACGGACCAATCATCACAGTACCTTAAGAAGCCTGTGGTGGGGAAAGAACCAATCCTCACACACTGCATGTATACCCACACACCTGCAGGGGTGTCCACCCCCCACCACATACACACGCAGGCACGCACACACACCAGTCGGCCCACGAGCTGTATATGATGACAATACATTAATCTAATCTCATTTTAATTGGTCGCAAAGCGCTTCCGCTACCTATATCGGCCACCATTTCCACACGGCCCATCATATTCAGTTGCATTATAATGAGCTGGACAGGTGTGTCTAACTCTTGATGCGAAATCTTTGCGATTTCATTTGCACATACATGGCTCTGTTGGCTGGCTTTATAAGGAAATGCCGGAGGCGTGTGAAGTGTATCTTCTTCATTTATGTATCTCTTATCTAAGTTCATTGATCGTATAGTGTTCTATTTCACCCTTTCCTCTGCATGGTTTTAGGTATTTTCAGATGTTCGGTTTCAAGTAAGAGGAGACTGACGATATGGTCAAAATCAACGGGCGGCGGTGTTTATTAATAAAACAGCTTTAGGAATTAAAACAGTACATCGTCTCTTTCATTTGGATGTTGTCGTTTCTCGGTGCTGTTCGCTGGTCTGGTTGTCAAGACAACCTGGTCTCCTCGTCGATCAGGCCGGGAGTGCTTGATTTCGTATCGGCGGAGTCCGCTATGAACCTCGGCTCGGTCATCTGGTCTCAATGGCTCTCTGAGTCATTGGCTCTTCAGTAGCCTGAGTGGCGAGTCGAGTCGCGAGTCTCCCTCTGTCGGTGGAGGTTTTCAGCGCTCCAGTTGCGATTCGATCTCTGTCATCGTCTGTCCCCATGTCTCTGGGTCTTCAGGTCCGTTCTGGTGTGTCAGCGCTTCTCCTGATGCGAAGCGATTTCGTCTGTCATCGGGTCTCAGTCCCTCTGTGTCACTGCTTGGCTCTGCAGGGATCCTTCTCCGTCTCCTCTGAGTGTCACCGGGTGTGTGTGGCGAGTCTCTCCAGGTTCCTTCTGGTGTGAGTCGTGTGTCTCATGAGTCGCCATTCGCCCTTTTTATCAGAGGAGAGAGAGAGAGGGGGCGAGAGAGAGAGAGGGGGAGACAGAGAGCGAGAGGGACGGGGAGACCCTGCCTATTCCTGTCACATTCCAGCAGAACTTGTCTGAGGGTGTCCTGTGACCACATGTTACACAATTTCTTCTGCTGACACAACCGTTTTCATAGTCTATGGGGAGACAGACTGGCTCTTGATGCATTCATAATAAAACATGAGCTATTTCCATCTACAAACTTTTTACCATTCTGTAATTGCATTTTAGAATACTAAGATAATTCTTTATTTTCTAGCCAGTGACTCACTGTCTTGTTTTCAGTTGGATCCACTTTTTACTTTATTTTTGATTGAACTATTTATTTTACTGTTTGTTTTTCCTATTCTAAAGTATGCTGTAATCTAGGTTTTAGCTCTATTTTGATCACTTATTATTTTGTTCAGTATTAACATTAATTTACAAACAATGTCTTTGTATTTGGCTCACTTATGGTCAACTTTTCATGCCTGCCAAACCTATTTATCTAAGGTGATTTGGTATGACAGCTCACTTTTATCATAATGGTCCTTTCTTTACATATGTGTTGCAATGTTTTCTAAAGCCATCTAACTAATCTCTCTGACAAAGCCAATAGTTTTCTTATATATCTCTATCTTTATATCCTTAAGGTCCAAAAACCGTCTAGTCTACCTATTAGAGTGGCATTCTACTGTGTAAGGGGCGATTTCCAAATAGCCTGTGTCACCTTTCTGACCTCTGGGTTAGTCAGCAGCTGCCGTGTTGTAACCTGAAATTCCTTCCTTGTCTCATACCATTTACTTTCACATGGTGTTCTAAATAACCTTTCTATCAAATCAACTTCTCTGTTTTATCATTTGGTACATTTAGTTGCTTATGTTCATGTTTTCATTTAGAAATATACGACAATCCACCCTTAGGGGGTTTAATAACCTCCTATACAACATTAATATTCTAAATTAAACATGTTAAAAATCATATCCATAATTTTTGCTAATATTTTTCAAAATTTCAAAAAAATCCAAAATTGACCCAAATCAAACTACAAAACCCCTTTCCATCTGTACAGTTACAAAATCATCATTTCACCTACCTTTCCCTCCTTTCACAGTTTATATACATTATCAGTTATTATTATGACATCCAGTCTAGGTCCGTCTCTCTATGCAAAGAGATGATCGTACCATTCTCAGCTTCTTTTCGTTTAAGACTATATTTATCCATGTATTTAGCTTAAATGTCTATTTTGTGTAATGGACTCTGCAAGAAAAGATTAATACATCACACCACTAAAAGATTAACTCTCTAAACATTTGAGGGAAATTCAAACAAGCAACATAAATCATTTTTACTCCTTAAAAAGACCACTGAGGCCTCAATTATCCTTTGCTTTCATCCCTGTCAGTTATCTCTGTTTAAAACCTCCTAAGGCCTTTACTGCTAACTCGTTTTTGACCGTTTTCTTCTTGTTGTATCTTGTGCTTAATCACCGCCCCTTCTTCGTTGTATGCAGGTCTCTGGTACTGCTCCGATTTTCCACAGAAGGAATCGATTTTCCCTCTGTCCTTTTTGCATTTTGGATTATTATTTACAAAACACACAATAGATTGGAAACAGTTATTTTCGCAGATACATTCTCTACTGTTCTGCATTTTGACAATACATTTTTCTCCAATTCATTATCTATGTATTTCACAGCTTCTTACGTTAGCATTCAATCAAATCATCTTTGTCTCATTTCTTTTTGTGCTGTACTGTTTTACTAGATTCAATATCTCAAGATCAACACAACTACCTCCACCCTTGACAGTGGAATAACCATTATTTCACTTCCAAATACCTTGTCTCCCGACAGCTCCTCGGTCCGGACAGTCAGCTCTAGACGAGGCCAATCCCCAACAGAACCTATGTGCATGGTCATCAAACCACAGTCCCTTTAAACACACATCACACACACTCCGCCAGCCTTCAACAAGCCGGTGCAGAGTCCTCCATAAGTCAATCATCAAATTCACATGTCTGCACCCTACATGAACACTAACTGGCCAAATTGCGACCAACAACCTACAGAGCTTTCTTATAGACAGAGAAATATGTTCCCCCAACACTTACCCTAACCCAAAAAGTGACACAACCCTCCAGATTCTACATCTGGAGCCTCAATGAGCGGAAAACAAACCATGAACCAGCTCCCGTCCATCCTCAGTTTCCAGCTCATTATATCAGACCTCCTACCAGTCTCGCTGTGTCACCACCACCTGCTATCCCTGACCGGCGAGAGAACCCCCCCAGCCAGCCAGTTCCTAAAAAAAATATAGTCAACCAAAAACAAAGAAAATTAAAAATAAACAAAAAAACTGTGAGTGCCTACATGCTACACACCCATCCAACAGAATTAAACTATCATCCAGAGGCATAAATACCCCCGCAAAACTAAGACAGCAAAATTAGAAATCCAAAAAGAAATAAAATAAGTAATGAAATAATAATATTGTTGTTTTTTTTTTTTTTTTTTTTTTTTTTTTTTTTTTCTTGACCACCCTTTGATCAAGTATTGTAATCACTACTATAAATAGTCCTTTGTTTCTAACTCTGTCTAATATTATGTGTTCCATTGTTCCTGTCTAAAACCAACTATTTAACTCTTTTCTGACACCTTCTGGTTCAGAGTTCACATGACCACAAGAGCCATTGCGGTGACCATTTTTCTCTCTCTCTCCAATCTGTGCAGCCGGGCCAGGCTGCACAGGTGGGAGATACCAAAAATCGTCCACCATACCATTCTCCCTTACGTTTTCCTCACTGCCACAGCAAGAGTTGATCAGACACACTGTAGCAAAAAGGAAAACCCATGATTTGTCTATTAATTAACTGTTAGTACGATTGGCTCATGCATCTGTCAGTCATTTCATCTCTCCCTGTTAGTTGCACATCCATCTTAGTCGCTTCCACTCATAATCTAATGTACCAACGCTTCTATATATTTTTTATTCTATTTTTTGTTCCAATCAGTCCTTCTTCCCATTTTAACTTATTAATAACTCTATTTTCCCCAGCACTATTAGCTCCGCTTGTGCATTCCTGCCTCGTTCTTAATTAACCTATGGCCTTTGCAGACACACCCTCTATACACCCCTTCTGAAAATGTCCCAACATTCCACATGTCCAGCAACTCTGTGTTCTGATGGACTCTTGCTGTCTTTCTGGACGTTCGCTGAGGCCTCCACCCTTTGTCACATGACCGAGCGAAATGGCCAACCTCCCCACAACCCCAGCACACAGCCGACGCCGGCCATCCCAGGGGTTCCAGTTCACCCAGTTTACCACGACTCCCACAGTCTCTCGGCTGGCCTCCCACCGTCCTCTCCAGGTCCACCCCTCTCCTGTCCTCTGGTCGCATGTCCTGTTGCCTGGAGGAGAGAGGGGCATACCTGTCCTTTTCTGCTGCCTCTCCTCGGGCCTTCTCTTGTTGGGAGGGGCCTGGAAACTCACCCCTCCTGCGGTTCTGTTCACCCTGTTGCGGCCCAGTTCCCTGTCCGGGCAACAGAGCACAGGGCATTCTTTGATCACAGCGGCCTAGGTCAGACGCCCGAAGCATGATCTCAACAGCTGTCGCTTCTAGTAGCACAGTCTTTCTCGCCAGTTCTCGTCCCAGTCTCTGAGTCTCGTGTGCGGCTTGACCGATCTCCAGCTGTATCTTCATCAGATCTCGATGAACTGCCTCGTGTTGTTCGAACGCTGTTACAAACGCTCTCTGTTGTCTATAGTATGCTGCCTCTTCCCCCATCTCAGCACCGGCGGCTTGCCGTCCCTGGGTGGGCTGTAGAAACTGTTCGTGTATTCCATACCTGCTGTCGGTCTCAGTTCCAGCCCTCCGGCCAGAGTGGACTTCGTGGGACGGCTGTAACCTCAGTCTCTTTTTCTGCCCCTTGGTTAAACCGCAGTCGCCTGCAATGGACACTCCAGCTTGAATCGGTTCTGGTTGGAGTAACACCGTTGTCACTGGTTCACTCCCCTGTGTTGGAATCAAAGTCATCATTCCAAGTCCTTCTGTCGTACTGGTCACATGAGAGAAGTCCATATTCAAATCAATCAGATCATCACTGGTATAGTCTATCTGGGAAATGTCTGCAGAGGCCCTCGGCCTACTCCCCCCAATGGCCCGATCACTAAGGCCCTCCTCCATATCGTTGTTGTTGTTATCCTATTGTTACTGCATTTAACGCTTCAGTTGTTCCTATCAAATGTCCCACTAAAGTGAACTTCCTATGTTACTGTCATTCATTCCACTTTCAACACACCCTTGTAATCACCGTTTGAAAAAACAAGTTTCTCTGTCTTACACTATTTTCTACTTACTTGAGTTAAAACACTCACACTGTCAAAATTTTACTGTGCAGACAAGGATTGATAATTGGCTTATCATTCATACTTATACCAAGGCCTTTAAAACCGTTTTCCCTAGATGGTTGTGGAAGTCGTTAGAGCACCTGTCCGGCCGAGCATCTGTATAGAAAGAAAGCAGAAATATCCAGCACTTAATACAGTGGCATTTCCCTTATTATTTCCACTCTTCGTTATGCATTGGAAATGTCGGGCAACACTATACTAATATATTTAAAGAGACACAGTGTGATTTGCTTGAAAAAACAACGATACAGCTTATCTTGTCTTTTGTCCGTTCCTTCAACAGGAACACTGGAGTTTTCCAATCCCCATGTGTGCTCTCTCCACCTGATTTCCTGGGAAATATAATCATTAATCCCCTTCCTATCCATTGTCTAATAATCCTTTGTAAACCTGGTCCTTCATCTGATTCTAATCTCTCATTGCTTGATGAATCTGTTCATCCTAACCTTATTTCTTACTTTTAAATGCCCGATTAGCGTATCGACTAAATGTATTATTCTGATTAGCGTATCGACTAAATGTATTATTCGCTTTCGCTTCACTTCTCATACTACATCCATTTCATTCATCCTTACACACAACCATTACCCCCCACAACACTTAATAAAAATTAATCAGTGTTGCTACTGCTACCAACCACCTAATCAGGGAAAACAATAAACTTTTAGCAACTTAGATCACTAAAACCCTGACCGACACATAGTACAGCTGGCCACGTTAATAATTTCATGGACACCCCCACCATGCCACCGCAATATTCACCCAGTTCTCTGAATATACAAAGAACCGTCAACCCACAGCCCAAAGCGTCCTCCCTTCAGTTCCGAACCTGAACGGAAACACCCCAAGCTTTATCACACCAAGAATATTACAAATTATCCTACCACCACCTGCACCTAGACAGGCCAGCGCCCATCCGGTACCTACTCCACATACATAATACCAACGCAGTACAAATAAACCTACAACCAAATGCCCACAACACGCCGCAATCTAGGGATGGCGAAATACAAGGAGAGACAGGGAAGGGAAAAGAAAAAAGGAGGGAGGGATACAGGGATACAGGGACTAAGGGGAGGAAGGGGGGGGGGGGGGCACACAATGCAACATTAACTACTACCAAAACCGTCTAAATCAACCTTAACTTTAATCAGACCAAAAAAAAATGACCATGAATATTCCATCTATCCTTATGTAATCCTATTTTAGCAAGTAACACTATATTAATATAACCAATACTCCACGCCCATGATGAATTTGAAAATGGGGGACCCTGATGTAAACAAGACGAAAGTCTTTCCCCGGTCTGCATACCCTTAACAATTGTGTGTATTGAGCCGTACTGTACTGTACCCATTCTACAATCTGTAAATAAAATTTTTCAATCAATCAATCAACCAGGCAATCTATCCTAAACAAAACCTCCCTTTGTGCACCTGTCCCCTCACAAAGTTAAGCCGGGAGACAGGGATGGAGCGGAGGGGGGCGGGGGGGGGGGGGGAGAGAGGGAGGCAGGGAGGGAGGGAGGAAGGGAAGGAGGGAGGGAGGGAGGGAGGGAGGGAAGGAGGGAGAGAGGGAGGGAGGGAGGGAGGGAGGGAGGGAGAGAGGGAGGGAGGGAGGGAGGGAGGGAGGGAGGAAAAAGGGGGGGGGGGGGTTCACGCCAATCCCATCACAAAACGCCGCTACTCTCACTCCAACCATACCTGGCCCATAACAAATACAGATTTATAATCAAACCAGTAAACACACCCATCATCAACAACAGTTAAAACCGATAAAAAGAACCCACAAATTCCCACAGATTGCCGCGCTTCAAAACCTATAATAATCACAACTGATCTCTATTGTTTACTGCACCCCGTTCCACCTGCAAAGGTGAAACTATAAAAGAGGCAACAGCGCCCTCCACTGGACCGTACGCTCATCACCACCAACGCACTACAGCACTCACCACTTCCTGTAGGAGGCGCCCACGCCTCCCCCGCAAGTGCGTCATCACGTAAACCACCCCAAGACGTCAACTCGACGTTCCACCTCAACCACAAAACTACAATTCCCAGAACCCTCTACACCGGAAGTACCTGTCCATCGCCTCTCTAAGATCCCGCACTAGCAAAGAGTAGCAACACGCGAGATTCCCCGAGACTCCCAGCATGCAACATTGTTAGCCCAGGTAGCTTTAGCATCTTAGCTTCGTTAGCTCAGCGCCGCTAGCTCCAGCTTAGCCTAGCACCCAACACCACTCCTCCTAAACGGCCCAGTCCTGTTGACTCGAGCGGCACAACACATCGCGACGTTTTGCACAACCCCAGCTATACCCCGTAACACAACTTTAATCCTATTAAGCCCCCGTCCACAGAACATATACTATTATCCTCATCCTAGCATGCTCGCCCGCTTGGCCCCGGCCGGCTCCGTATATTAAATCTAACGCTCCCGATCTAGCCCCGTATTTCCAAATCTAACGCACCCCAAGCTCCGACGCTCCCTATGACGTCACCAGCTCTAAAATCCCCGTTTTCTTTGATCTTTACTACATTACTTTTAAACTTCTACAGCCCCGATTTGAAAAATTTCAACGCACATTACACATCTTCTAGGTTCCATCTCACATGTCATTCATTCAATTCACTCGAAAACGCAACACAGCGTCCACACGCTAGTCCCGTCGCGCCAGCTAATGCTGGCAGGACAGGGGTGTGGTTTCTCCGTTGCAGCCTTGGCCACCAGCTGGTTCATAATAATACAAAAAATACCTTGACATTTACTCAGAGCTCCCAACATCCATCCATTTAAACACATATACTTAGCAAAACAATGTCTCATTCACAAGCATACTATTCATTTGTACACAATCATTCCAAACGCATTTCCTTGCTTCATTTCACACAATATTCTTCCTATTGTTCTAATCCCATGTGCAGTTACCCCACGCATTTCCCCCACAAGTGCATTATCTCCAAAGGTTACTTTCCCCCCCCCCATCATTCCTCTTCTCAGCCTTTCAATCTTCATATTCAGCGCCGTTTGGGGAGCTTTTACCTGTCTCACCCCCAAATCGACCAAATACCTTCTCAAAAATCCGTACCAAAGGCGAATTTTTTAAGCAGATTCCGTCGGGTCACACTACAACAGATCTGTATGAAAACGTCTTTCTAAACTCGTCTGTTATACGTGCCGATTCTAAGAGTGAAGTCCGCGAATGATGGTGCGGAAAAAAAAGCAACCAATTATCTCCCTGTTCTCTATTTCTCTTCGCGGAACCAGGCTATCCCTGACTTTACCACGGTTTATCTCTTCGTGGAACCAGGCTGCCCTGTACTACCACGGTTTTCTCATTAAACTCCTTACCTTACCCTCTACTGAACCACTCCGTCACGCACAGTCCCACTTCCCGCTATCTGTGACTAATCTCCGTTCTACTGCTCCTACGCCAGTCCCCTCAAATATTTTACCTAAACCCTAGCCTATCCCCAAACTGATATAACTAAATACAGACATCTATTTCCTCTCCTCACTTTGCCTTGTACCAATTATAGGCATCCTAACTGGACATAAGTGCAGCGCCGGTGTGTGGCTGAGACCAGAGCCAGGTTGTGAAACCTGGACCCCGGTACCCCTCCAACACCAACATTATCCTGGTCCATTTACAACTCATTTCTACCTAATGCAATAGCAACCCCAAAATGCGAGACTGCTTCGACCATTTACCAATTTTAAACACATTAGTACTACTTACCTAGTCCCGCTGGCCTTGGCTGAAGTGGACGATCATTCAGTCGCAGAGGGCTTCGATGATGGGGAGAGAACCTCTCTGTGGTTCCTCTGGTTCTGGTCGAATGCAGGACGGGTCACGGACCAATTGAAGTGTATCTTCTTCATTTATGTATCTCTTATCTAAGTTCATTGATCGTATAGTGTTCTATTTCACCCTTTCCTCTGCATGGTTTTAGGTATTTTCAGATGTTCGGTTTCAAGTAAGAGGAGACTGACGATATGGTCAAAATCAACGGGCGGCGGTGTTTATTAATAAAACAGCTTTAGGAATTAAAACAGTACATCGTCTCTTTCATTTGGATGTTGTCGTTTCTCGGTGCTGTTCGCTGGTCTGGTTGTCAAGACAACCTGGTCTCCTCGTCGATCAGGCCGGGAGTGCTTGATTTCGTATCGGCGGAGTCCGCTATGAACCTCGGCTCGGTCATCTGGTCTCAATGGCTCTCTGAGTCATTGGCTCTTCAGTAGCCTGAGTGGCGAGTCGAGTCGCGAGTCTCCCTCTGTCGGTGGAGGTTTTCAGCGCTCCAGTTGCGATTCGATCTCTGTCATCGTCTGTCCCCATGTCTCTGGGTCTTCAGGTCCGTTCTGGTGTGTCAGCGCTTCTCCTGATGCGAAGCGATTTCGTCTGTCATCGGGTCTCAGTCCCTCTGTGTCACTGCTTGGCTCTGCAGGGATCCTTCTCCGTCTCCTCTGAGTGTCACCGGGTGTGTGTGGCGAGTCTCTCCAGGTTCCTTCTGGTGTGAGTCGTGTGTCTCATGAGTCGCCATTCGCCCTTTTTATCAGAGGAGAGAGAGAGAGGGGGCGAGAGAGAGAGAGGGGGAGACAGAGAGCGAGAGGGACGGGGAGACCCTGCCTATTCCTGTCACATTCCAGCAGAACTTGTCTGAGGGTGTCCTGTGACCACATGTTACACAATTTCTTCTGCTGACACAACCGTTTTCATAGTCTATGGGGAGACAGACTGGCTCTTGATGCATTCATAATAAAACATGAGCTATTTCCATCTACAAACTTTTTACCATTCTGTAATTGCATTTTAGAATACTAAGATAATTCTTTATTTTCTAGCCAGTGACTCACTGTCTTGTTTTCAGTTGGATCCACTTTTTACTTTATTTTTGATTGAACTATTTATTTTACTGTTTGTTTTTCCTATTCTAAAGTATGCTGTAATCTAGGTTTTAGCTCTATTTTGATCACTTATTATTTTGTTCAGTATTAACATTAATTTACAAACAATGTCTTTGTATTTGGCTCACTTATGGTCAACTTTTCATGCCTGCCAAACCTATTTATCTAAGGTGATTTGGTATGACAGCTCACTTTTATCATAATGGTCCTTTCTTTACATATGTGTTGCAATGTTTTCTAAAGCCATCTAACTAATCTCTCTGACAAAGCCAATAGTTTTCTTATATATCTCTATCTTTATATCCTTAAGGTCCAAAAACCGTCTAGTCTACCTATTAGAGTGGCATTCTACTGTGTAAGGGGCGATTTCCAAATAGCCTGTGTCACCTTTCTGACCTCTGGGTTAGTCAGCAGCTGCCGTGTTGTAACCTGAAATTCCTTCCTTGTCTCATACCATTTACTTTCACATGGTGTTCTAAATAACCTTTCTATCAAATCAACTTCTCTGTTTTATCATTTGGTACATTTAGTTGCTTATGTTCATGTTTTCATTTAGAAATATACGACACGTGTCTGTATGCAAATGAAGTCAATGGGAACGCACGTTCATGTTTGTCAATGAGTGACATTCCTCATTGTGGGCATCCCAGCTGGGATCGTTTTGGCGACTTAAGAAAGCCTCTCCACGCGTTTGTGAATCCGGGTGTAATTGTCAGTGAGTTTGTCTTAGGTGGTTCCAAGATGGTTGCCCTAAGAGAAATCTTATGGCAATGTTGGTGAATGAGACCCATTGGTCTCTAGCTACACACCGTCAAAGCAAAGCAGGCTATTCCCGTCAAAGCAAAGCAGGCTATTCTCTGTCCTCACTCCACGGTGGTGGGACTAACTTACAATCACAGTCAGCTGAAACCCACCCAATTTTCCACCAGTGACAAAAAACACACTGCTTCAATCAATATCTGACGTAAAAAAACATATTTTTACTATTTTGTCCTTATCACTATATACTATGTTACTATACCTATATTACTACCTACTATGCTAATATGTCTATACTAGTACTACCTACTATGTACTATGCTACTATACCTATTCTACTACCTATCATGCTATTGTGTCTATACTACTATGCTACTATGCTACTATGTCTATACTACTACCTACTATGTACTGTGCTACTATGTCTATACTACTATATTTTTTTTTGGAACTGTACAAAGCCATCTTTGTTATTTAAAATGTATATAGTATAATATCTACATCCTGATCTGCACTGCACAATTTTACAACTGTATATAGTAATCTTTATTTTAGTCATCTTATTTTATTCTATACAACATTTTTGTATTTTTATCTTATTTTATTATTAATAATCTATCTTATTATTAAGATAGAAGCTGCTATGGTCGAGGAACCACAATAAATAGAATTGAACTGTTCTTGCTGTAAAGTACTGAAATAAGTGACAATAAAGGAATCAGAATCTGAATCTGAACTATGTATTATGTCTATACTACTACCTACTATGTACTATGCTACTATGCATACTACTGCCTATCATGCTACTATGTCTATACTACTATATACTATGTACTATGCCTATGCTACTACCTACTATGCTATTATGTCTATACTGCACTCAATAAGTGTAGCACAGTGTAGCACTTAAGCTCGGCACTGCTAGACGAACGATACTTTTTACCCTTAGCTGCCAGAGGTGTACCCCTCCTGCTGACTTGTTGTACACGACGTGTAAGTGGCTCTGGATAAAAGCGTCTGCTAAAATGACTAAATGTAAAATGTAAGCGGAGAGGAGGAAGTCAGAGGTGGGTGGTAAAAGGAGACCCTGGTCCCTGGAGGGTTATCAGTCTCATCTCATCCTCCGCCCCGGGAACCCCCGCGTTCCTTGTTACAGACAAATCTCGACACACAAAAATAAATTAATCCAACAGCTAATTAATGGTCCCCTTTTTCCCTCCAGCGGACACAGATAAGGAGCCTGTTAATACGGACCGCAACGGCTGGCGCTCAGCCAAGCCATGAATTGGCCGCCGATGAGCGTAGAAAGTTTATCGACTCTTCCTCTGCCCCGGTCTTTCATGCCAGGGAGACAGAATTAACTGGGAGGGGGGGGGGCTTGTTCTCTAGGCCTCTTATCAACAGATTACTCACTGAAGCCATGGAGTAAAATTTTAATGGAAAGAGATTGGATTGTTTTCGACGCTTGAAATATGAAATAGCTCCGGGGTGAAAATAATACACCAGCACTTAACGCAGAGTCATAATCTCATCCCACGTACTGAGCGGTTGGTTCCGGGCGGTTATGTGTGACCATTTTGCTACTGAAGTGTGTTTCTTCTCTCCCCTGCTTCAACTGCAGAACGTTCTTCATGATGTCTCTGTTTTGTGGTCTGTGCCATGGGGCAAGACAGGCATTAGTGTAGTGTTTTGTGTGTGTGTGTGTGTGTGTGTGTGTGTGTGGTGTGTGTGTGTGTGTGTGTGTGTGTGTGTGTGTGTGTGTGTGTGTGTGTGTGTGTGTGTGCGTGTGCGTGCGTGCGTGTGTGCGTGCCTGCGTGCATGCGTGCATGCGTGCGTGCCTGCGCGTGTGTGTGTGTGTGTGTGTGTAGTTCATTTGTTATTGTATTCAGCTGATTTCAGTTGTGCCCTTCCTGATGACTTGTTGTACAGAACATGTAAGTCACTTTGGATAAAAGCGTCAGCTAAATGACTAAATGTAAATGTAAATTTAGTTCCAGAATGCACATGAATTTCCTATTTTATAATGATGCGATTATGTCCTAAAACCCCCATGACTCTTCTAAGCAACCACAGCCTCTAAATCCCCGGGTCTCTATGTGTGGCTGTAAAGTGTCATGAGGCTGTGGTTATATAGAGGTCACAATAGGTCATTTTATACAGTGAGGTAAAGTCAAGTTGTTGTCTGAGGTAATAAATGGTCTGACTACAATGAAGCGGCTACTACAGGGACTAACATCATCTCACGTAAACACAGCTGGGCTCATTGGATCCATTTTTAAAGAGAGAGAGATAGAGAGGGGAGAGAGAGAGAGATGGGGAATATGTTAAAGAGAGAGAGAGAGAGAGAGAGAGAGAGAGAGAAGAGTGAGAGAGAGAGAGAGAGAGAGAGAGAGAGAGAGAGAGAGAGAGAGAGAGAGAGAGAGAGAGAGAGAGAGAGAGAGATGGTGGTGGGTTTAAAAGAGGAGAGAGAGAGGGGGAGAGGGAGAGAGATGGGGGATATGTTAAAGAGAGAGAGATGGTGGGTTTAAAGAGAGGGAGAGAGGGAGAGAGATGGGGGGTATGTTAGAGAGAGAGAGAGAGAGAGAGAGAGAGAGAGAGAGAGAGAGAGAGAGTGAGAGAGAGAGGAGAGAGAGAGAGAGAGGAGAGAGAGAGGAGAGAGAGAGAGAGAGAGAGAGAGAGAGAGAGAGAGAGAGAGAGAGAGATGCAGATATGTTAAAGAGAGAGAGGGGGGGATATTAAAGAGAGGTGAGCGAGAGAGTGAGCGAGAGAGTGAGAGAGAGAGTGAGCTTTCCATTCATATCAGATCCATCAAATTCCAAGACTATATTTAGGGACCCCAGTATGCATGGTGTAATAAAATACACCATTTTTAGAATAGGCTAAAATAACATGCAGTTTGCAAACGTGTACAAACTGGGATCAGCATGAAGTGGGTCTATCTGTAGAGGGAGAGAATCATGGGTACCCATAGAACCTGTGTTCATTCAGATACCTTGAGGTCACAGGTCAAGTGACCCCTTTGTAAATGACCATGGCCGGTTTTTTCCCTCACCAAAAGCATGACATGGTCAGCACTTAGCAGCACCAATGGATTATCTGAGGGACATGCTGTTGTGTATTGACATTGTAACCAATGTAACCTACATTCAATATATATCGGCTACAGACCGTTCATAGCAGTCTATTTCATATAGACTGTGTAAGATATACCTATATTTTAAATCCTTGGACTCTGTCTATCACGCTGCCCTCAGACTCATCACTAATGATCGATACAACACTCATCACTGTGTCCTTTATGAGAAGGTTGGTTGGTCCTCACTGATGATGGAGAGGCGCAACAACAAATATTGCTAAGCTTAAACTACGCACAACATGCTCCTTATACTACATCACTATTGGTAAGCTACCTCCGTATACTGCATTATTGGTAAGCTACCTCCTTATACTACATCATTATTGGTAAGCTACCTCTTTATACTACATCATTATTGGTAAGCTACCGCCGTATACTACATCATTATTGGTAAGCTACCTCCTTATACTACATCATTATTGGTAAGCTACCGCCGTATACAACATCATTATTGGTAAGCTACCTCCTTATACTACATCATTATTGGTAAGCTACCTCCTTATACTACATCACTATTGGTAAGCTACTTCCTTATACTACATCATTATTGGTAAGCTACCTCCTTATACTACATCATTATTGGTAAGCTACTTCCTTATACTACATCATTATTGGTAAGCTACCTCCTTATACTACATCATTATTGGTAAGCTACTTCCTTATACTACATCATTATTGGTAAGCTACCTCCTTATACTACATCATTATTGGTAAGCTACTTCCTTATACTACATCATTATTGGTAAGCTACCTCCTTATACTACATCATTATTGGTAAGCTACTTCCTTATACTACATCATTATTGGTAAGCTACCTCCTTATACTACATCATTATTGGTAAGCTACCTCCTTATACTACATCACTATTGGTAAGCTACCTCCTTATACTGCATTATTGGTAAGCTGCCTCCTTATACTACATCATTATTGGTAAGCTACCTCCTTATACTACATCACTATTGGTAAGCTACCTCCTTATACTACATCATTATTGGTAAGCTACCTCCTTATACTGCATTATTGGTAAGCTACCTCCTTATACTGCATTATTGGTAAGCTACCTCCTTATACTACATCATTATTGGTAAGCTACCTCCTTATACTGCATTATTGGTAAGCTACCTCCTTATACTACATCACTATTGGTAAGCTACCTCCTTATACTACATCATTATTGGTAAGCTACCTCCTTATACTGCATTATTGGTAAGCTACCTCCTTATACTGCATTATTGGTAAGCTACCTCCTTATACTACATCATTATTGGTAAGCTACCGCCGTATACTACATAAGTATTGGTAAGCTACCTCCTTATACTACATCATTATTGGTAAGCTACCGCCGTATATTACATCATTATTGGTAAGCTACCTCCTTATACTACATCATTATTGGTAAGCTACCTCCTTATACTTCATCATTATTGGTAAGCTACCTCCTTATACTACATAATTATTGGTAAGCTACCGGCGTATACTACATCATTATTGGTAAGCTACCTCCTTACTACATCATTATTGAAATGGGATTTTGGTATTTATGGAACCCGTTTTAGTGACTGGCTGGTCCTTTGCTCAGAGAACAGGGTAAATCAGCATTTTGCTATGATGCCTCTAGCTCAACGGTTCCCAAACTTTTTTGGCCGTGCACCCCCTGTCACCTCCCGACCTAGCTGACGCACCCCCCAATGGGGTTGTTTTATTTTATTTTTTATTTTATCTCTTCCCACAGCGACTATGGATAGGGAATTTCTTTATTTAATTAAAATGTTCACGACAACATGGATGCATGTACTCTGCCAGCATGTTTAATATCCATAATACTAAAGGTTTGTAAAAAAAATTTTTTAATAAAATTGATTTACCACCATTAGCCTTTTCATGTCACGCACCACAAGGGGTGCGCGCACCACAGTTTGGGAACCACTGCTCTAGCTCATGGAATGAACTCCAACCGTCCTTAAAGCTTGAGATTCTCCCCTCTGTTGCAGAGTTTAAAACCTTGATCTCCAACCTTTGTCAATCAAGTTGTAGATGTACACACACTCTGTATGTATACACTGAACGTGACTGTAAATGAGGGAAACCTTAGTTGCCTTTTGAGATTAAATAAAGGTTTTAAATGAAGATGTTCTGTTTCACATTCACTGTGTAAGATATACCAACATTTTATATTTCACATTCACTGTGTAAGATATACCCACATTTTATATTTCACATTCACTGTGTAAGATATACCCACATTTTATTATTTCACATTCACTGTGTAACATATACCTAAATTTTATTATTTCACATTCACTGTGTAACATATACCCACATTTTATTATTTCACATTCACTGTGTAACATATACCCACAACAGTCCCAATATTGTAATATCACGAAATTGCAATATATTGCGATTTATTGCCTCTTTTCAACTGCAAATCATGTCCCCAATGGAAAACGTTGTTAAGATCTGCAATACAAATAAATCTGTTTGATCTAATAAGATAATTATATTATTTATATTTATTATTTAATTTATATCAAATATAAAATATCTATACTTGGCTTCACTGTATGGATATATTGAAATATATATCCGGATGTCGACAAAATGCACATACAGTATTGGTTGCTCTTTCAAATTCATCTTACCTACTCAATACCTTCAGGAAACTGGCATGTGGCAGTGGGCCAAAATGAAGACATCACATTGTTTACGCATGGATGTACTAATGTCCTTTTAACATACTATTAGTGTTGTTTTAACATCAGAGATTCAGGCAGGGGTACTCTGCTACCCTACTGTCAGGGTTTTTACACGGCACACTCCTATACGCAGAGACTTGTGACGTACAGGCATCGAGACAGCTCTGCGTAGGAGTGTGTTTTACATGGTAGTAACACTTCCTGGTTAGGGGTTCGATTCCCATAAGGGCGGCCCACACTAAAAATACATCCAATCACGCTACTGGGATGTGCTTAGTACTGTCATCTTTCACACACCAGTTAGAGAAGGACGTCAACGCTCTTTCCCTTTGTTTCTCCCGCTCTCTTTCTCATCTGCCTGCCTGCCTCATCTGTCTCTGCTGCTTTCTGTCAAGTGACGTGTCTGTCACATACTCTCTTTCTCTCTATCCCATTCTCTCACCTTTTGCCACCACAACTCTGCGTATGTGTATATATGTGTGTGTGTGTGTGTGTGTGTGTATGTGTGTGTGTGTGTGTGTGTGTGTTTATATGCTCACACAAAGTGTGTGTGAATATGTGAGTGTGAGTGTGAGTGAGGGAATGAGGTTATGCTTGCAAAAATCAGCTCACTAAGGTGCTCAATAAAAGAAACACTCCTAAAAAGAAGAGAGAGAGAGAGACATAACGAGAGAGAGAAAGAAAGAGAGAGAGATCTGGGTATGTTAAAGAGAGCGAGAGAGAGAGGGGGAGATGGAGAGAGATGGTGGGTATGTTAAAGAGAGAGAGAGAGATGGGGTATGTTAAAGAGAGAGAGATATATGGGTGGTATGTTAAAGAGAGAGGGGGGAATATTAAAATGAGAGAGCGAGAGCGATGGGGGTTTGTTAAATAGAGAGAGGAGGGAGAGATATATGGTAGAGAGAGAGATAGAGAGAGAGAGAGAGAGAGAGAGAGAGAGAGAGAGAGAGAGAGAGAGAGAGAGAGAGAGAGAGAGAGAGAGAGAGAGAGAGAGAGAGAGAGAGAGAGAGAGAGAGAGAGAGGGGTATGTTAAAGAGAGATGGAGCTGGACTGTACATTTACGGATGAATATTTCATGATGCTAAATCTAGACAGACTTTTAGTGTCAGGATTACGGAGCAGCCTGAGCACTCGTGAATTATTAAAGAGAGATCCCTGGGCATGTAGATCCAACAGCACAGCAGGAGGAGAGGATGGAGAGAGAGCTAGACTCAGAGGATGGAGAGAGAGTTAGAGGATGGAGAGAGAGTTAGAGGATGGAGAGAGAGGTAGATGATGGAGAGAGAGAGTTAGAGGATGGAGAGAGTTAGAGGATGGAGAGAGAGTTAGAGGATGGAGAGAGAGTTAGAGGATGGAGAGAGAGTTAGAGGATGGAGAGAGAGTTGGATGATGGAGAGAGTGAGAGTTAGATGATGGAGAGAGAGGTAGAGGATGGAGAGAGATTTAGAGGATGGAGAGAGAGTTGGAGGATGGACAGAGTTAGAGGATGGAGAGAGAGGTAGAGGAATGAGAGAGAGGTAGATGATTGAGAGAGAGGATGGAGAGAGATGTAGTGGATGGAGAGAGGTAGATGATGGAGAGAGAGAGGTAGAGGATGGAGAGAGGTAGATGATGGAGAGAGAGGTAGAGGATGGAGAGAGACTTAGATGATGGAGAGAGAGGTAGATGATGGAGAGAGAGGTAGAGGAGGAGAGAGACTTAGAGGAAGGAGAGAGATTTGGATGAGAGGAATCAGGCTGGAGGTAAATAAAGAAATAAATGTGAAAATAAACAAGTGAACAAAGTTGGTTTTAAGATGCTGATCAAGTGACCCCTGAGGTGCTGATAAATCGGGGGAAGGGGGGATCTGTCTAACAAGTCAAGTCAAGTGTTCCTTTATTGATCCCCTCGGGGGAAATTCAGGTGTTTTTGACTATATTCTCTTAGCCTTGGCTCTGCAACGCTTGGCGTAAATGTCCTGGAGAGTGATCGAGCCACTCTCTGCAGTCTGCTGCGGTCGTGTGCGGTGCTATTCCCAAACCAGGAGGGGATGTTACCAGTCAGGATGCTCTCTATTGTGCATGAGTAGAAGTTCTTAAGGATCTTCTGACTCACTTTGAACTTCCTTAGGTGTCTAAGGAAATAGAGGCGCTGCTGTGCCTTCTTCACTACACTGTCTATGTGCCATCCCCTTTGTTGCTGCTTTCTCGATTTTCCCTCACTACTGTAATTCAATGTTCTATGACTAGAACTACTAGGATTGCCAAACAGAATACCCCTAGCCTGACTCTTTCTTATAATAATAATAATAATAATAATAATAATAATAATAATAATAATAATAATAATAATAATAATAATAATAATAATAATAATAATAATAATAATAATAATAATAATAATAATAATAATAATAATAATAATAATAATAATAATAATAATAATAATAATAATAATAATAATAATAATAAAAGATTATTATTATTATTATTAATAATAATAATAACTAGACAATTCCGCGCGGGAAAATTGTGAAAGTGTGGGTGATGCCTGTGCACCGCCGGCCAACGGGAGAGGGTCTCTTGCGAGTCTCTATGACAAACAACAGTTTTAAAAAATGTTGGGACTTTTCCGAGTTTTAAAAAAATTTCGGGAAAAAAAGTTGTTTCTATGAAAAGAAATATATAAAAAAAAACGTATTAAAAAACGTTTCCAATTTTTTTAATTTTTAGAACTTTTCCGAGTTTTTTAAATTTGTCAGACTTTTCCGAGTTTTTGAAATTTTTCGGACTTTCCGAGTTTTTGAAATTTTTTGGACTTTCCCGAGTTTTTGAAAATGTTCGGACTTTTCCGAGTTTTTGGAATTTTTCCGACTTGTCAGTTTTTTTTTCAGGGCTAAGGGGGTGTGGCCTAAGGGGGCGTGGTCTAAGGATCGGGGGAGTGGTCCGTACGACTCTCTGAGGGAGGGGGATTTAGGGGTTTATTTGTATATATGTATGTTTTTAAGCTCGGCTCTCAACGGGACCTCAATAGTTGGATGTATATCCATTGTGAATTCGCACTCCAGAATCATTACCAACAATTACACAAGAACATGTATAGATTATGGCTAGTTTGTATATAATGATCTGGAATACTGGGGGAATAAATAATCAACATAAACGCAAAAGCGTGCTCACACTGATGAAAAACAAACAGGTTGACGTGGCTCTTCTAAGCTAAACGCACATTTTAGTGGAAGACAAAGCTACGTTAGCGGACAACATATATCATAACATTAGTCACTCTTCCTTTGGAACAAGAACCCGTGGAGTTGCTATAGTCGTGAAACGGAAGTTGAATATTGAATTGAAAGAAGTATGGTCTGATACAGATGGTCGGATAACCATAGCTAAAATTGTATACAGGAATAGGAAAATAGCGTTGGTAGCGGTATATGCCCCAAATTTGTACGAAGCTAACTTCTACACTACACTTACCAGAACAATGTTAAACCTTCCTGAATACTCATTTATAATTGGTGCGAATTTTAATGCCATTTGGGATCCTGGGATGGATAAATCTTATCCCACCTTTTCCAATGACCAGAAAAATTCATCTAATGCATTAAAGGATTGGTCGAAGAATACAGGTGTAAATTATCTATGGCGATCACTCAACCCTACGACCCGAAAGTACTCTTGTCGATCTGCAAGACATAACACACTTTCCAGAATAGATTATGTTTTTGCATCCCCGAGACTATTTGATAACTATGACGTGGAAATGGTACCCAATGCAATCAGATCACTGTTATTTACTCCTAAAAGGATCATTTGGTATACTGTCATCCCGAGCCCCAAGATGGCGATTTAACTCGATATTGCTGAAAAACAAGGAATTCATTACACAATTCAAAGAAGCTCTTTCCTACTGGAGAATGCGAAATCAGTACAGGACCCCAGAATATTATGGATGTCGGTAAAGGGATTGATCAAGGATTTTACCGGGTACTTTTCCTCCAAAATACGCAAGAATCGTTGCTCAAAACTGGCAGAGCTGGAAACGCTTTACTCTACGTTATTTTCCTCTTTACAATACAACTACTCGGTTCGACTGGAAACTCAAATTAATGTGTTAAAAAAAGAGATTAATGCCATTTATAAACAACAATCTGAAGTACAAATACGTAGCACAAGACAACAGCATTACTTTCATTGTTTTAAACCAAGTCACCTACTAGCTATGCGGTTAAGAGTCAACGCAAAATTTGCAGATATAACTACCATTAAAGCACAGCAAGGACTTGTTACAGACCCTAAAAAAATCAACGAGACATTCAAAGAGTTCTACTCCAATTTGTATAAATCAGAAACGACCTTCGATCAAAACAAAATGGACACATATCTTAATCAAATTAACCTCCCTAAATTATCAGAGGATGACGCTAAACAGTTAGAAACACCCATCACACTAGATGAACTTAGGGAGGCCATATCTGAAATGCAAAGTGGTAGGGCTCCTGGAAGAGACGGTATCCCACCAGAAATGTACCTCTCATGTTGGGATGTAATTGGACCCCTATTACTTAATATGATTTTATATTCAATCAAACAATATTGCACTCATAACAGTCCTCCTTAAAAAAGACAAAGACCCCACCGATTGCGGTAGTTATAGACCCTTAAGCCTCCTCGGAACCGATATCAAGCTGTACTCCAAGGTATTAGCCATCAGACTTCAAAAGCATATGACGTCTTTAGTTCATCCTGATCAGACTGGCTTCATAAGAGGCCGCTTGATCACGGATAATATAAGACGGTTACTACATGTGCTAGATGCCAGCAAGGATGACACCACACCTAAGGCGATGCTGTCCCTGGATGCGATGAAAGCTTTTGATAGGTTGGAATGGTCTTATCTATGGGCAGTATTAGAAAGGATGGGGTTAGGAAAAGGATTCATTGATATGATTAAAGTATTATACAAAGACCCATCTGCCATGATTACAACAGGTATAATCACCTCTGAAATCTTTCCGGTATCACGCTCTTCTAGACAGGGTTGCCCTCTTAGCCCCGGACTATTCGCTTTATCATTAGAGCCTTTAGCACAATATATAAGACAATCCCAATCCATAGAACCAATCGCAATCAAGGGCACACAACATCAAATTAGTTTATATGCAGACGACGTAATACTGTTCATGCAAAACCCTAACACCTCAATGCCTCATCTTCTCAAGTTGATTGATGACTTTGGCAATCAATCGGGATTTAGGATAAATTGGCCAAAGTCGGCTTTCCTTCCACTTAATGCCCCTGCAAAAAATATACTCCTTCCAGAAGAAATACCAATGGTTAAACACTTCAGATGTTTAGGAGTTGAAGTATTCCCTACTATAAGCCAAACGGTGAAGTACAATTACATAAAAATCCAAGATAAGATCAAATACGACTTTGACAGGTGGTCAAAACTTAAAAACTCAGTACAGGCACGGGTATCAATAGTTAAGATGGATGTCCTACCTAGAATCAACTTCATTAGCTCAATGCTACCAGTACCCCCTCCAAAAAACTGGAAAAAATTACACTCTACCGCATACAAATTTATTTGGAATAACAAACCTCCACGTATAAAAAGATCCACCGCACAGAGAAACAAAGCCGATGGAGGTATGGCATTTCCAGATTTTTACCACTATTTTAAGGCGTACACTTTAAGACCACTGACAACCTGGTTTGATTCCCAAGCATCTGTATCCTGGAGAAACTTAGAAGTAAATATAGTAGCACCACATAGACTGCAGGACATAGTATACACCAAATTATCAATTAAGCAATGCGAATTGAAATTTGGCCCCATTATTACTCATGCGATCCGGATATGGCGTGAAACACAAAAAAAATATTCTAACCCACATAAATGGCATAGTCATACTCCCCTATTCAATAACAATGCACTCCTGATTGGAAAACGACCTATAAGATACCCTAAATGGGAAAAGCAGAGCATACACACATTAGGAGATGTTTTCAACAAACCGGGTTTTTGTAGATATAAAGACATACATAAAAAATGTAATCTCACCAGTTCCACACATTATTTTTACGCACAGTTATTGGTATGTTTGAAGGCTCATGGAGTCCCATTAAGGATACCAATTGAACACCACAGATATCACAAATTCTTCTATGAAAGAGAGACATCGAGAGGTTTTGTATCAGATTTTTATCATCAATTACTAACGTCCTCATATGGAATCCTCCCCCTAGACTCAGTCTGGAGGAGGGATATACCAGACCTGGAAATAATTGATTGGCAAGAAGTCTGGGCAAACGTTCGACTTGCGTCATGTAACCCGGACCATCAACAAATTAATCTTAACTATAATCATAGGACATAGCTGACTCCTATAAGATTGAACAGAATGGGACTTAAACAAGACTCCAGATGCTCCTTATGTACAAATGGGGATGAGGGTACATTTATGCACATGTACTGGGATTGCCCACCAGTTAAGATATTCTGGAAAGAAGTGTCCCAGCAATTATCAAATTTCTTAATTCTGAATATACCTGTACACCCCTCTGTATTGCTGTTGAATGATGTTTTTGAGTTTGCAGTCCCTATACAGCTAAAGAGATTAGTTTTATCTGGTATCACAGCGGCTAAAAAGCTGATAGCATCACGATGGTTTCAACCGGAAAAAATGTGTCGGAAGGTTTGGGTTCTTACATATCTCGATGTGATTTATCTAGAAATATCTACAGCAAGAATTTTAGGTGTCAGTGAAACCAAAATTGCAATGTGGTTAGAAGTGGTGCAGAGAATAAAAGCTAGCATATGAATTGTAGTGCCTGGTTAGGAGCGAATGATAATGGATGGATTATCCAAGTGGGGGTCCTGGGGGGGGAGCGAGCGAGAGCATAATGCATGTAGGGTATTAGATAGCAAGTATTAGGTGTATATCTCGTATACCACATTTATTTAAATGGTGATTTCATTGGATGTGTACTGTTAATTAATGCTTGTATATCAAATTTTATGTTATGTTTAAAAAATAATAAAAGAATAAAACACAAAAAAAAGGAGTATGTGAAGGGTTGTGTGCGATATTGTGGCATTCCGTCGACAATTGTGGCCGCGGTGACGATCAGAACACAAGGGGGGGAAAGCGATAAAACCAGCCTATTCTTAGAGTGGCTAGCCATTGGTGTCTATGGGGAGGAGAACCTTCAAAGAAATGGTCATCAGTTGAGATAGAAATGTCCAATTCCAATTTGTGAGCGAGCCGACAGCCGTGTCATCGTTTTGATGTTTTTTTTTTCCTACATCCAAAATTGAGATCACTGTCGCAATTTACCCAAGGTGGTGGAAAAAATATTATTTCAACTCCTCTACTCTAACTTGCCATTAATTTCCAATGGGACCGAAATGTTCCCGTTTAAAGTCGATTTGTAGCCAAACGGTGGGGTGAAACTTTCCGAAAAGCAATAGCGCTGTGACTTGGAGCAAGCCGGTCGTTTTGATACATTTCACGTGTATGGGGCGCAAACGCTCTGGATGGAGTTGTGTTTGCAAAATCGGTGGAATAAATAAGAAGAATAAAGAATAGTATAGATTACTATAGTGTGGGTGGAAACCTGGCTTCGCCAGGTCACCCACACTATGGTGCGGTGAAACTTTCCGAAAAGCAATAGCGCTGTGACTTGACTTGGAGCAAGTCGTCGTTTTGATACCTTTCACGTGTATGGGGCGCGAACGCTCTGGCAGGAGTTGTGTTTGCAAAATCGGTGGAATAAAGAAGAAAAATAAAGAATAGTATAGATTACTATAGTGTGGGTGGCAACCTGGCTTCGCCAGGTCACCCACACTAATAATAATAATAATAATAATAATAATAATAATAATAATAATAATAATAATAATAATAATAATAATAATAATAATAATAATAATAATAATAATAATAATAATAATAATAATAATAATAATAATAATAATAATAATAATAATAATAATAATAATAATAATAATAATAATAATAATAATAATAATAATAATAATAATAATAATAATAATAATAATAATAATAGTAATAATAATAATAATAATAATAATAGTAATAATAATAAATGTTATTTGTATAGCACCTTTCATACAGAAACTGCAGCTCAATATGCTTGATTGATTGATTGATTGAAAACTTTATTAACAGATTGCGGAATGGGTACAATACAGTACAGCTCAATACACACAATTGTTAAGCAGTGGCGAATCCTCCTGGAAGCCAACAGAAGCCAGGCTTCCCCATTATTAAAATATGAATTAATATGAAAAAAAAAATATATATAGTTTACAATAATAATAAAAAATCGTTATTTTTCATCTCTGTGTTATATTTTTTTTGTTGAAATGTCCCTCTTCTCCTTCTCACTCTCTCTAACACACTGAGACACAGTGCAGTCACTGAGGCAGTCACTGCAGCAGAGGAGAGGAGGCAGAGGGGAGGTGTCTTTCTCCAGCTTCCACCATGTGGAGTCCAAAACCAATACTAGCCAATCAGATTCGAGCTGACTAAAGCCCTTCCCACACCTTAAAACGGGTCCGTAAGCAAACTAAGTACTCTGGCCTCTGCACATTTGCCGCCCTGGATGTGTGGGAAGAGCTTTACTCAGCTTGAATCTTATTAAATCTAGCCCATGGAATAGTATAGCTGTATGTTTACACTTGAAATGTGTTTTAGTGTGCATTTTTATTTTGTCACAATATTATTTGGCTTAAATATATATATATATATATATATTAGTGCTGTCAAACGATTAAAATATTTAACTCGATTAATCGCATGATTGTCCATAGTTAACTCGTGATTAATCGCAAATTAATCAATTTTTTTTTTTAATTTTTTTTTTACCTTAAACAGATCTTTTTCAAGTTCCAAGTTTTAATACTCTTATCAACATGCGAGTCAACAAATGCTTGCTTTATGCAGCCATTTAACACAAAAGGATGACCCTCATGCATTGCAAATTTGCATCAAATTCAAAACAGAGTGATGCACAAAATAACTTAAAAGAAAATAATAATTTAAAACAATGAATAAAGTGTGCATGAAATAATAGGGGAAAGAAAACGTTAGGAACTTGTTACATTCACACACACAAGGGCTGATTAATCACACACCCCCCTCTCTCCCTCACACACACACTCTCCCAGCTCTTTTTCTCTTTTGCCCCTTCCTCATCTCTCTCACCCCCCTCTCTCTCTATATCTCTCACACACACACACACACACACACACACACACACACACACACACACACACACACACACACACACACACACACACACACACACACACTTCAGAAACAAACATAGTATCAATGAGAGCATCAATAATACACCTGAGTGAAGTCTAGTAAAAAAAAAAAAAAAATTTTTTTTTTTTTTTTTTTTTTTAGTTAATCTTGAGTTAAAAAAATTAGTGGCATTAATAGAATCGGGAGTTAACGCGATATTAACGCGATATATTTGACAGCCTTAATATATATATATATATATATATATATATATATATATATATATATATATATATATATATATATATATATATATATATATATATATATATAAAAGATTTAATAAAAAAAGAAAAATAATTATTAAAAAAGAATTGGCATCCCCAGTTATTTTACCCACGGTGCAGACCAGAGAAAGACTTTCGTCTTGTTTACATCAGGGTCCCCCATTTTCAATTCATCAGGACATATATGACATACATGACATACAGATAGGCAGTACTGCTACATCTATACATTTTTGACATACCAGATTTGCAAATACAGTACTGTTCGTGATACAAAAAGAGTCCAGAAAAGAGAGTATATACATTTGACGTAAAAACTGTACATTGGAGGAGGTTGGGTGGGGTTGGGTGGGGGGGGGGTGGGTAGGAGGGGTTGGGGGGGGGGGAACACTGTATAACTGTACAAGCAAAACTGTACATTGGAATATTGACAACCATACTAGGTAATTTACTGTATATTGGAGGGGGTTGGGTTAGGACATTTACAGGGGCCAGTTTTGAATTGCAGTCTCCCGTATGTGTTCTTTGAGAGTGGTTTTGAAAGTGGGTAGTGATTCACATTCCTTTACAGCTTTAGGTAGGGCGTTCCACATTGATGTGGCATAATTGCTAAACGTGTTTAGTCCCTTGTTTGAGCCGAATCTGGGTTTAACATGATTTGTGGAGCTCCCTCTGGTGTTGTGATCGTGGTATTCACTGACCTTTGGGAAGTATTTTGACATGTACATGGGTACCTTGGTCGTGTAGTGTATCTTGTAGACCAGGCCCATTGCAAGTTGCTGTACTCTGTTGTCTACTCTAAGCCATCCTAGGTTGTCAAAGTGGGCAGGGGTGAGGTGGGTTCTAAGAGTAAGTCTGACCAGTTTGTTTTGAGATGTTTGTAATTTAGTTGTTAGCACCTTTGAGGTGCTTTGGTACCATGAGGTGCAAGCATATTGTAACTGAGGGGTACAATTCCCTGACTGTATTACTAGATATGATACTTACTACCACTACCTTTGTACTTAATATTCGGCCACCCAGTACACGGCATAAATATATTATCATAAACACTCTCACGTAGATGAAACGGATCCAACACAAATGTACGAAGTCGAAGTATGCGTTTATTACTACACAGCAATGGTGTGTAGAGCAAGCACTTAATCACTTAATTACATTTATGAATTGAAATAGTATGCACTTTTATGGCAAAGAGTATTCGTCGGTATATCAATAGAGAATGTCCAATCTCTGATGGCGCAGGTGGTAAATATACGACCTGGAATAGTTAAGGAATAACAGCAATGATACTTTAATGATTATAAGACTGGATACACTAAGGGGGGGGTTAATCCGGTCGCTTGTAAGCCGACAGGAGTAGGAGGGGGGGGGGGGGGTAGAATCCGGCTGCCTCGTCCGGCCAAGGGTATCCCAGGTGAACCCACTGTAGTGCCGTTCAATGCGCCGGCGATCCTTGGACCACAGATGAAAGCAGGTGGACTCTTTGTGGGCCGGCTCTCTCCGGTCCACGGGGGAGAGACGTGAAGCGACCTCGTCTTGCAGAGCGTCTCCTCACCTTGCGTCCTCTCCAGGGGGGGGGGTTCCAACACACGGCAGTGTCGGGGGTCTTTATCCATGGAATAATCAAAGTATACAAAGCATAATCCGTGCCTGGGAAGGCGGGCTGTCGTCGGTAGAATAATCCGGTATACAGGTCCACTCGCTCGTCGGCTCTGGGGCGCCTCGGGTGCAGCTTCACATGGGGTCAACCACCCTGGGTAAGCAGCCAGTTCTCTGCCCGAAACGATGGGGTACTGACTACGGTAGTATTCTCACCGCACGAAGCACTATATATTAACAGACTATTATTAGCTTAATAGACTACGTCCAACTCGACGATATAGTGCCAAATATGACTATTCAAATATTAATATACACGATGTCTCAATACCGATGGTAGGCGAACTTGGCCTTACTCCCACACGTGGCGTCGCGGGGAGGCTTTACGTCTGTGACTCTATTGGAGGGTAAGAAACTGGACTGAAAAGAAAGTCCTACTTTAGTAGCGCAGTATATATACGCACTATGAACAAATAGTCCCATTAGTGGTGCGGTAGCCAGATTCCTACGCGGAACTAGGACTTGTTCGTACATGTGGAGCGGTACGTTTGAACTGGGTCTGAGGGGTATGGCAGCCTGGCACCGAGGTCTCGACCAATAGTAGAATGGAGACTATTATGGGATGTTCAGTAGGCTAGAATGGATATTCAATGCATATTGTACAAGGAATATACAAGGGATATCAGGGAATATTAGAGAATATACAAATACAATTAAATATATATATATAAATAAATATATATATTCGGTTTAATCTGGCCCTTCACAACAGCCACCCCCTGATTGGTCCCAGACCTAATCAGTTAAACAGAGACAGATTAATCGCGTTGTCTATTTACACATAAGGGTTTGCTGTAGGGGTCAGTCAACTTCACAAAGTCATAGGGTTGTAGGGTCATGGTCATCATCGATTGTGTCTGGGAGTCGAGGCAGTTCTATGAGCCTCGCCACGGGACGGGTGTAAGTGCGACCCTCGACGAGCACTTCAGCTGCTCGGACCTTGCCGTCGGCACCGGTGATCACTTTGCTTACGCGGCCGGCCGGCCACATAGCTCTGGGCAGTGATTGATCAATAATCATGACGACTGTTCCTTCTGTCAAATTGTCTCTCTCCTTTACCCACTTCTGGCGGGTCTGTAGAGACGGTAGGTAGTGCAGTAGGAAACTGTTCCAAGACTTGTCGGCTAATACTTGGCTGTACCTCCACATTCGTCGGCCGTTCGCTTCTTCAGGCCGGTACATTGTCTGGGGTAATGCAGGATCTAGCCGCCCCATCAGGAGTGTGTTGGGGGTAACTGGGTCGATATCCGCCACATCACTGGAGACATATCCGAGGGGCTTCGAGTTAAGTACTCCCTCAATCTCCGTGAGGACTGTCATTAGGACTTCTTCCGCCACAGTCTGGGCCCCAAGTACTGCGTACAGGGCTGTCTTTATGGAGCGCACTTCTCGTTCCCAAGTGCCACCGAAGTGGGGTGCGTTTGGGGGGTTGAATTGGAAATCAACCTGTGCTGGAGCGAGGTGGGTCTTAAGTTCTGGGCCCATAGCTTGGAAGCTCTCTCTCAGCTCTCTTTCGCCGCCTTTGAAGTTTGTCCCATGATCGGACAATAGGGTAGACGGTCTTCCTTTCTTTATGTGCAGCGGGCCAAAGCAGTCCATACCCGTTGAGTGGAATGGCTTGTCACCGATTCGGAGGCGACATGGAGGAAGGTCAGCCATCCTTGGTATGCTGGGCTGCGCGCGCCACTTGCGGCAGTCTAGACATGTTCGCTGGAAGCGTCGTACCGCCTCTCTTCCTTGTAGGATCCAGTAACGACGTCTGATTTCCGCGAAGACTCTTTCTGCTCCTGCGTGATGTACATCCTCATCGTATTTCTTTATAATCAGCTCTGTGACCTTGTGTCGGCTGTTCAATACGATCGGGTATTTAATGTCATCCGGTAGATTGGGGGCTCTGCGTAGGCGACCACCCACTCTGATGAGGGTATGAGCGTCGCTCTCGGGGGCCAGATGAATTAATCTGCTGTCGGATGGGACGGGCTTTCCTCCCTGTAGACAGGCCAATTCATCGGGGAACGAGTTTCTCTGGGCTCGCTGCAGTAGAAGCAATTCTGCTTCCTCGTAGTTAGCTGCTGACATATCAGCGGGGGACTTGCACTCCGGGTGGTACCGCAGGAATGTTCTTTGTTGTGCACTCTCTATGGACGTGCAATCGTCTATGTTAGGGTCGGTGGAGGCTACGGTGCTCAATCCACAGAACACAGACTTCTTATTTTCCACCTCCTCTGGACTTGCTTCCCTCGGGATAGGCATGGGCCACTGTCCTTCCGGGAGTCTTAGGAATGCGGGGCCGTCACTGTAGACATTGCGACGGGTGAGGTCATCCAGGGGCATCCCCCGGGTGATGACGTCAGCTGGGTTCTGTTTTGTATCAACGTAGCGCCACTCTGTTTCTCCGGTTAACTCTTCGGTTAAGTCTTGAATCTCGGTGACTCTGACTCCCACGAAGACTTTGTACTTGCATGAGTCCGATTTGATCCAGGCGAGTACCGTCGTGGAATCTGACCACAGGATTGTTCTAGACACCGGTATGGTGAGCTCACGTTGGATGAGCGTGGCTAGGTGCGCTCCGGCTAGGGCTGCGCAGAGCTCTAGACGTGGGATAGATTGTTGCTTGCGTGGGGCTATTCTCGAGCGGGCGAGGACAAATGCTGTGTAGATCTCTCCCCCCTGGTCTTTGGCCCGCAAGTAGGCTACTGATCTGTATGCGACCTCTGAGGCGTCACTGAAGACGTGTAAGTCCATTTTACATGTCTCTGGCCTCACCGTGGGTGGGAAGTAGCTTCGGCGCATATTAACGCCTGGGAGTGAGTGGAGCTCCATCTCCCACTCTCTCCAGGTGGATGCAAGTGGTGCGGGAATGGGGTCGTCCCAGCCCTGGTCCTTGTCCCACAATGCTCGTACAATCATTTTTGCCCTGGTGGTGTACGGTAGAATACATCCTAGCGGGTCATATTGTCGGGCGAGTGTTGTGTACACACTCCGTCTGGTGGTCGGCGCCGCCGCCGGCCTTCCCTGCTCCGTAGTCAGGGGCTTGTGTCTGTAGTGAAGCGAATCTGTTTTGAATCGCCACACCAATCCCAGGGTCATCTCCTGGGCTTCTCCCGGGATTGTAGCCATCCAGGTCTCGCTGCTGGCTGCCTTGTCCTCGGAGGAGAGGCTGCGCAGTACTTGCGGATCGCTGCTGGCCCACTGCCTGAGATCAAAGCCGCCTTTGATCAATGAGGCGCGGAGTTTAATCAGGAGAGCCTCGGCTTCTTCTTGGGTTGAAAGGCTTTGTAGACAGTTGTCTACGTAGAAGCTGTTCTTTACGCTGTGTCGGACCTCTTCGTCCGCTGCTGGGTCCTCTGCTACATGTTTCTGTAGTGCAAATGTAGCACAGCAGGGGCTGCACGTCGTTCCGAAGGGGAGGACTTCCCATTGGTAGATGGCTGGGTGCTCATCTCCTGGCTTCTCTCTCCATAGGAACCGTAACAGGGGCTTGTCCGCCTCTACTAATCTCACCTGCAGGAACATTCCTTTAATGTCCCCGCTGATGGCCACCTTTTCCTGGCGGAAGCGGAGTAGAACGCCGAGTAGGGAGGGGCCGAGTGTGGGACCGGGCAGTAACTCTTTATTTAGATTTTGGGATCCGATCTGGTAGCTGCAGTTAAATACTATGCGGTCTTTACCGTTGTGATGGACCTTGTGGTGGGGCACGTACCACGATTCAGTGGTCTGGTCAGCCTCTTTAATGTCCATCTTTGTGACGTGTCCCGCTGTGATGAGCTTCTCAATCTCAGCGCGGTATACACTCTCTTGGGCGGGGTTCTTGGCTAAGCGCCGCTCCGTGTTCAGCAGGTACCGTTCTGTGGCGTCTGTCTTGGCATGGAAAGTAGGCATTCCTTCTCGCCGCAGGAGTGGCGTGGCGTATCTCAACACGCCGTTGACCGGGACTCTCTTGGTCCCTGTCTCGAGGAGGTGAATGGCGTAAATGTCATCTTTAGAGCGAATGTCTTTCTTTCCGTTCTTAAAGGGCATTTGTTCCAAGGTCCATAGCCGCTCTACGTGTTGCAGGAGTGCGGTTTCTCCCTCTGTGACTCGGGAGTGGAGACATCTAGTGGCTGTACTTCGGTTGAGAGATTTGGCGAGCGGGCCTTGGAGAGTCCATCCCAAACGGGTCTCGACTGCTGCAGGACAGCCTCGGGTCCGGTATGAACCCGGTCTATCGGGACAATGAGGTCTGCATGGTCGGAGCCTATCAACAGGGTCGGCATAGCATTGTCTATGAGCGGGATCGGTAACTTGCGCAGATGTGCATATTTCTCCATCAGCTTGGCGACGGGGTATGTGTACCGCGACAGCCCTATTTCTTGGCTGGTGAAAGCGTCTGCAATCTGGTACCGTCGCTCAGGCTGGCCGCTTGCTGCGATAGAGAATGAGACATTCTCGCCCTTTATCGTCTTCAAATCTCGTCTTATTGTCCGAATTGTCATTTGGGTTTCGCTTCCCCGCAGCCCTAGCTGGGCCGCAGCGGAGGCGAGCAGCAGGGTCTTCTCTGACCCGTCATCGAGGACGGCGTAAGTGTCCAGGACTTTATTCTGGTAGCTTAGTGTCACACGCACTACTTTTAGGAGTACTCGGGCTCCACTGCTGCTGGCGGGATCGATGTACATGACGCTCGCTTTGCGGCTGGATGGTGCAGGTGAAGGGCGCCGTCTGTTACTGTCGTGAAGTATGTCCAGATGGGCTCCATCGCACTTGGTGCACCTTTTCTTTAAGCGGCATTCGGCTGCCATGTGTGAGCGCGCACAGCGAAAACAGCGCTTGTTGGACTTTATCCATTGACCTGCTTCCTCCGCGTTCAGCTTGGGGAAGGAGTCACATTGCGCTAGCCAGTGTTCTTTCTCACAGTAGGGGCACACTATCTTCCACTTCTCCATTCTGGAGGGGGTACTGTGGCTCCTGCTGCTCGGTACTGACTCCGATTGGTGCATCACAGTCACCGATCTTCTTCCATCATTTAGTCGTCTGGTTCCTTCTCTGGAGCCAGGGGTGCTCCGTCCGAATGTATCTAGCCGTAGGCTGCTGACTTCTCTCGCCAGGAAGTCTGCTAGATCGAGGAGGTTCGGTTCGGGGCCATTCGGGTCTCTGTGGTCCCTCTGCCGCCTAAAGCGCTCCTGACGAGCGGGCGGCAGCTTCTCCAGAATCCTTTCCACATTTGAGTTGGCGTAAAGTTCATGCCTCCCCTTCTCTCTTTGCGCTCCCAACATCCCTACCAGGGACTGCACTCTGATGGACAGGTCGTCCAGTGCTCGATTGTCTATTGCTGGGGGTAAGCGGTCGATGTGTCGGATCTCCTGGATCACGTAATCCCATATGCGCCCATACCTCTGGTCCAGTGCTACCAGCGCTGCTGTGTATGGGGTGGTGGAAGTCGCGTAGGCGAGCGCTATATTATGTGCGCGGGGTACCTTTAAGTGCTTCAGTAGGATGGCGTATTTGTGGCGTTCATCCAATACATCCACCAACATGGTCTCCAGACACATGCAGAGTTCTGTATACTGGGCCCGGTTCTCTTGGGTGAAGTCGGGTACCATAGGCGTGCCAATGTATGACGCTGACTGTGGATACATCGGCGAGCGTTGGGGGAGAGGCCTCCTAGGCGAGTCTCCTCCCGCTCCTTGGTATGGGCTGGTACCGGCAGTGTACCATGGCCCGCTTGTCCAGGTGCTGTTCCTCGGTGCGGGTCGTGCATCGTGCTCACCCGTGTATAGAGTCGGGGGTCTGTAGCGCAGCTCCGCGGGAGTATAGCCTGGGCTGTACCGGACCTCCTGGTCCGGTAGAGTACTGTGCTGTCTTCGGGCGTGGTTCTCCTCCTCTTCCTCTTCGTCTTCAGTTAGGTCATCCAGTGCTTGTAGTCTCTGGTTTAGCCTCTCCACAGGATATGCTGCTCCTTCCCGGTTGCTAGGTCTCGCTTGGACCGGTGGGGGGAGGTGGTCTGTGGGGGGTATAGACCTCGTCTGTTGGTCAAGTTCAGGGTTGTTTACTCGGCTAGGGGATGCCGCCCTGGAGGTGTGTCTAGACGAGTTCCTGGAGCCTCTGGCGGAGGGAGAGGGTGTTGTCCGTCTGATCAGCTGTTCTATTAGTTGCGACTGCTGTCTGTCGCGCGCTGCGTCCCGTTGAGCACCGGCTCGTTCTCGGGCCACATTCTCTTCCATCTGAATGCGTCTTATTTCTAGACGTATCTGCTCGTGTTCGCTTCGCTGCTGGATCTGCAGTCGGTCGCGTTCAGCAGCGGCGTTCAGGCTGATGAGGAAGGCCTGCTGTAGGGTCCTCTCTGCCTCGCTGGGAGAAGGCGGTTGTATAGGGGAGCCTTCCCTCGGGGTACTCCTTGCGGAGCCTTGGAGCTCTATCTCCACGGTGCTCTCCCCGTCTTCTTCCGTGCCGAGTTCTCTCTCGGTAGCGTTGTATTCCTCCCGGGACTCATCGGGGACTACTTCTTCAGTACTGGCGGGGTGTGAAGTCATGTCTGGTTCCCACTGGTCCCCACCGTGAACTTGGTCAGTTACATTAGAGCCCGTAGGGGCCTCTATGGTCGGGGTAGTCTGGGCGTTGGGGTTAGACATACTTTTACTTTCTAGTTTTACCGCGTTTACTGTTAGTAGAAGACTAGGTTGTTGACTGACAGCGTAAGCCTCTAAGTACTGAGGGAGCCGTCGTTCGCGCTGCGGGCGTTGGTTAGGAGGATCGTTTCGTGGAGTGTTCATCATAGGCCATTTCAATATTAATAACACTATATTAATATTACACTAATTACCCTCCGGCTCGAAGGACCAATTGTAACTGAGGGGTACAATTCCCTGACTGTATTACTAGATATGATACTTACTACCACTACCTTTGTACTTAATATTCGGCCACCCAGTACACGGCATAAATATATTATCATAAACACTCTCACGTAGATGAAACGGATCCAACACAAATGTACGAAGTCGAAGTATGCGTTTATTACTACACAGCAATGGTGTGTAGAGCAAGCACTTAATCACTTAATTACATTTATGAATTGAAATAGTATGCACTTTTATGGCAAAGAGTATTCGTCGGTATATCAATAGAGAATGTCCAATCTCTGATGGCGCAGGTGGTAAATATACGACCTGGAATAGTTAAGGAATAACAGCAATGATACTTTAATGATTATAAGACTGGATACACTAAGGGGGGGGTTAATCCGGTCGCTTGTAAGCCGACAGGAGTAGGAGGGGGGGGGGGGGTAGAATCCGGCTGCCTCGTCCGGCCAAGGGTATCCCAGGTGAACCCACTGTAGTGCCGTTCAATGCGCCGGCGATCCTTGGACCACAGATGAAAGCAGGTGGACTCTTTGTGGGCCGGCTCTCTCCGGTCCACGGGGGAGAGACGTGAAGCGACCTCGTCTTGCAGAGCGTCTCCTCACCTTGCGTCCTCTCCAGGGGGGGGGGGTTCCAACACACGGCAGTGTCGGGGGTCTTTATCCATGGAATAATCAAAGTATACAAAGCATAATCCGTGCCTGGGAAGGCGGGCTGTCGTCGGTAGAATAATCCGGTATACAGGTCCACTCGCTCGTCGGCTCTGGGGCGCCTCGGGTGCAGCTTCACATGGGGTCAACCACCCTGGGTAAGCAGCCAGTTCTCTGCCCGAAACGATGGGGTACTGACTACGGTAGTATTCTCACCGCATGAAGCACTATATATTAACAGACTATTATTAGCTTAATAGACTACGTCCAACTCGACGATATAGTGCCAAATATGACTATTCAAATATTAATATACACGATGTCTCAATACCGATGGTAGGCGAACTTGGCCTTACTCCCACACGTGGCGTCGCGGGGAGGCTTTACGTCTGTGACTCTATTGGAGGGTAAGAAACTGGAGTGAAAAGAAAGTCCTACTTTAGTAGCGCAGTATATATACGCACTATGAACAAATAGTCCCATTAGTGGTGCGGTAGCCAGATTCCTACGCGGAACTAGGACTTGTTCGTACATGTGGAGCGGTACGTTTGAACTGGGTCTGAGGGGTATGGCAGCCTGGCACCGAGGTCTCGACCAATAGTAGAATGGAGACTATTATGGGATGTTCAGTAGGCTAGAATGGATATTCAATGCATATTGTACAAGGAATATACAAGGGATATCAGGGAATATTAGAGAATATACAAATACAATTAAATATATATATATAAATAAATATATATATTCGGTTTAATCTGGCCCTTCACAACACATATAGTACCCTTGAATGAGTGCTCCTGCCAGAGTCTTCAGGGTATTCTTGTTTACCAGAGAGGAGATCCGTTACAAGAATCGAGTTCGTTGGTTGACCTTTTTTATTACATTGGATGCCATTTTGTCACAGGAAAGATTAGCCTCTAGGATGGAACACAGGTAGGTAATTTCATCTTTCCTTGTGACAATATTGTCACCCACTGTAACTGAGAAGCCGTCGGTCCTGCTGAGTTTGTTATTTGAACCGAAGAGAATGGACTCTGTTTTGCCCATGTGTAATGATAGTTTGTTATCAGCGAGCCATATGCAGATTTTGCCTAGTTCCGAGCTGAGGGTTTTTTCAACCTGTAACTTGTTCTTGTCAGAGACCCGCAGGGCTGAGTCGTCTGCAAACAGGAACAAGTTGCAGTCACAAGCTGACGACAACAGGAAAAAGACAGGCATAAAATGAGCATACTGTAAAGTGCAGACATGGAAAAAACCACAGTTTTTCACATTAGGATCTAATATCCCAACAGGCCACATTATGGTTTGATTCAGTTTTAAATAGACAATAATAAAAAGAGTAAGATAAAATAGACAGTAAAATGGTGCAATAGTGCAGTGCAATAAAAATAGTAGAATAGAATAGATAAACAATTTTTTTACAGTGCAATAAAATTGTTCTGGATTACTGTTCAACAGTTCAAAGTCGTCTTTACCAGTGGCGATTCTAGGATTTTTTTTAGTAGATGAAGTAAAATATATATATTTTTTACATGCATTTTTTTCTTTTCTTTATAGCTACGTATGACCGGTAAGTATAAAGGAAGTTGGGTTTATCTAGACAGGTAGACTAAGTGTAGCAGATAAGGTATAAAGTTAAGTATATTACATTATTTTACCAATAGCAGACCAGACAACTCTTTTCAGCCATTGGGGTTCATAGAAAATATTTTATTGGCACCACTGCTGTACAAGTCTCTTTTTTTTCACATGAAAGACACAACAACACAATAATAATAATAATAATAATAATAATAATAATAATAATAATAATAATAATAATAATAATAATAATAATAATAATAATAATAATAATAATAATAATAATAATAATAATAATAATACATAAGACATCACAGGACATTAACGTATTACAATAATGACAAGACAATAGAGATAAAATAGTATAAATAAAATAAAAACAGAATATAACAATTTAATTATATTGCCAGACATTACAAAAGACATTCCTAATTACAACAATAATTGTTCACCCAAGGGCTGTCTAACCAATCTAAAACATGTTAGCCATTGTAGTGCTGTACAAGTATTTTAAAGTGTTTTATCACTCAATAAATTAAATGAATAATAAACTCAATTAATTGTATCACTCTATCAAGTTGCCCCATGGGCCATGGCATGAAATTATTCATTCATATTAATTCAAGTATTTGCATGTGAGTGAAAGGTACATGTATCGTTTTAAATATTGTACTGCCGCCAGTGCTGTGCTTATTTACATTTATACAACTGGTTACACTCACTCAATTATCAAGTGGCCCCATGACATGAAAGGGATTCAAGTATTTGCATGAATGCAAGGTACACATTGGTTCATACATAATATTGTATTGCCTCCACTGCTGTCAGACCAGAGTCGGCGCCAGAACCAATCTAACGAGGGGCATTATGGTAACAGCGGGGGGGGGGGGCATACATTCCCATTCAAGAACTCAAACAGTAAAAAAAAAAAATAGGCTCCAGAAAACGAATTTCCCGCAAACCAACACACATTTCAAAACATGAGTGTGCATAAGAGATAACAGTTCTCTCTCTCTCTCTCTCTCTCTCTCTCTCTCTCTCTCTCTCTCTCTCTCTCTCTCTCTCTCTCTCTCTCTCTCTCTCTCTCTCTCTCTCTCTCTCTCTCTCTCTCTCTCTCTCTCTCTCTCACACACAAACACACTCGCGCACACACAGTAGCCTATACTGTGAGTAGCATATACTGTGCACCGTAAATGTCCAAACCCACCCAATGTACAGTTTCCTCCCCATCATATGTATATATTTTCTGTTAGGATCTCTGTTTAACAGTACTGTATATTTGCATATCTTGTATGTCACAAATGTAACAGTACTGTGTATGTCATAAATGTCATGATATATATCTGTATATCTGTAGGTTGTGTATGTCATAAATGTCACTATGAATTGAAAATGGGGGACCCTGATGTAAACAAGACGAAAGTCTTTCTCTGATCTGCATCCCCTTAACAATTGTGTGTATTGAGCCGTACTGTATTGTACCCATTCTGCAATCTGTTAATAAAGTTTTCAATCAATTCAATCAACCGTGTCAGAGCATCACCAAAACTAAACCACAAGTGACAAGCCTACGCATATTTAAGTAGGTACAGTACAACTATCACCATTGCCATCAATAAATATTCTTAAATAATAGCCAGAGGCTGGGTTTAACAAGTAAAAATATTCTTAATAATAATAAGGG
Source organism: Notolepis coatsorum (assembly GCF_963971535.1). Taxonomy (NCBI): domain Eukaryota; kingdom Metazoa; phylum Chordata; class Actinopteri; order Aulopiformes; family Paralepididae; genus Notolepis; species Notolepis coatsorum. The sequence continues at coordinate 55,305,938 of NC_140179.1, read as the reverse complement.
CCAAGGCTGCCATGGCTTAAATTAAACATTATGACTTACCGTTAGAAGAGTTGGAGGCGCGCGAGTGGCACTGAACCTCCTCGGGATGGTGTCCTTCCACTCAGTTGTACATCTTTCTCAAACGCCAGCTGAACCAATTGGGCCTTTAGTTTGTGGAGCATTGTCCGTCTGTGGTCCGAAAAAACATTCCGTAGCGTTGAGAACGAGTTCTCGCACATTGCGGTGGAGGCGCCGAAAGTTAATCCATGCTTAAAGGCAGTCAGTAGTACACTGGGCATTGCCCCCGCTAAAATGCTGGCAGGGTATGGTTGTAAAACCATTTGTTTGGGTTGCTCAGTCCCGAGATCATTTAACGCTGTGGATCATGATGGCTAACCTGCCACGTTAGCTTCTGCTGCATTAACAGATGCACCTGCACCGGGCGCTTCTTGGCAGACTTCATGGCACCTTACCGAAAGCTCTTCAGAGGTGCTGGTTTCTCCAACGTTAGATGTTGGAGGACCAGGAGGAGCCATTGGCGGAGGCAGTGAAGAAGGTGCCCCTGCCCCACCATTTTTGTATGTCCATCTCTTTGTGTTTTATTTTACCGTCCCTGGCGGTGACAGACGGACCCTCTATAAATTGTACTTTTTGCACTCACTCACGCATCAACTCAACGTGACCAATTACGTAATAACAAATTTAAACACATACCAATCAACAATCAAACATACACTTTTTTTAAGACTTTTTGTTTTGTTTAATTTCGTTTAATAATAGGCTAAATAGCCTATTTATAAAGGAAAACATCTGACTTTTACTATAATAAAAATTTTACAAAAAAGAAAAAAATCAATTAAATTAAATGTCAACTGGGGTGGCACCTCAGGGGCACTTGAGATTTCAGGGGGGGCACGTGCCCCTGGTGCCCCAGTGGTAAAATCGCCAGTGGTCTTTACCTTCTCTGTTTGGTATCCACAGTTTAAAACTTGACATAATTATAGTATGGATGAACTGCGAGCTACAGACCCTGGGTCTGGGTGAGAGTCTGGGTGAATTGGGTGCTAGAGACCCTGGGTCTGGGTGAGAGTCTGGGTGAACTGGGTGCTAGAGACCCTGGGTCTGGGTGAGAGTCTGGGTGAACTGGGTGCTAGAGACCCTGGGTCTGGGTGAGAGTCTGGGTGAACTGGGTGCTAGAGACCCTGGGTCTGGGTAAGAGTCTGGGTGAACTTAACTTTTAATAGCCCGGGCTAGACGCGATAGCGCTCTGAGTGCGCGTCACGGTTTGATCGCTGTATCCGTCGCAGCCAATCAGTGCGTAACGCGTTGTGCGTTGAAATATGACTATTATGTTGGAATCCGGGCGCGATTTGAAGCGGTCTAGCCAGTAGCGCCAAGAATTTCTGTAGCCGCATTTCGCGGAGACGCTCTCTGATTGGCCGAATCCAATTTCTAATGTTCCAATTCTAGCTTATTCCTAGGTTGGTCCGTTGGTGGTAGAGATAGTTGTGTTGTTGTGAGATGCAGCTGTTTGTCTTAGAGCGTGCCGTGACTGCAAGTTCTTTAGACTGTTAAGCTTAGGCACTCTTTCAAAGTTGGTTAAGGTTAGAGTTTGTCTTAGAGCATGGCGATAGAACGCCAGGTAGTTTGCAGTCTGTTCGACGCAGAAATGGACAAAGGAATGAAGTACTTGTGTTGTGTGGTGCTAACTGCTAACAATATAACACTTGGCTAACAAGCTATATGGCGGATGCAGTCTGGACACAGTGGACAGTGGTCTGGAATACATCAACAGTGGATTATACACTTTATCAAGGCAAGCCCTCCTGCCCTGGACGTGTCAACTAAACAGTGAGTCTCTCTCTCTCTCACTCTCTCTCTCTCTCTCTCTCTCTCTCTCTCTCTCTCTCTCTCTCTCTCTCTCTCTCTCTCTCTCTCTCTCTCTCTCTCTCTCTCTCTCTCTCTCTCTCTCTCTCTTTCTTTTGGATTGAAAATACGTGGATTATGGCTTGTTCAATATCGTCTATGTTTGAATGAATGAATGAATGAAAACTTTATTAACAGATTGCAGAATGGGTACAATACAGTACGGCTCAATACACACAATTGTTAAGGGGATGCAGACCAGAGAAAGACGTTTGTCTTGTTTACATCAGGGTCCCAGATTTTCGATTCATATCGATAGTTTAATAGCTAGCCTTGGCTCGTTTAACAATATGCAAAATATGTGTACAGCCCTGTACTCATACTGAAGTTATTCTTGGTATATAATACTACATATACTAGGTCTGACTGTGTAACGAATCGATTCCACGTCGCGCTGTGTGTGAGAGAGAGAAGGAGAGAGGGAGAGATCTGCGTGTGTTTGGAGACGGAGCGAGTTTTGTTTCTAACTTTTCTATTTATATATTGTGTTTCAAGTTGTGAATTAGACTATACTTTATTTGACTGGTTGTGTGTTGTTGTAGTAACAGCTGAGCGACTCGTTCATAAGAGCCGATTCATTGCCGTGAGCGTGAGTCGAATCGCTCACGTCTTGCCATGAGTCGGTTGCGTGGTACTGTACATGTTTGCAAAATGTTTTGGTATAGCGCCCCTAGTGGAGAGAGAACCAGCAGCCGCTACTGCCCCTAGTGTGTCATGGGGGAACAGCCCCATGACGCTGTGCAGTTAAGGTAGTAAAACAAATGTAAACAGTTACCAATATACTGAAATTCTGAAATAAATTTTAACCTTATGTAATTGTCAGCTGTTTTTTACAATACGAAGCAGTTTTCTGACCGGCGATGTCACCAACTCACTCAAACACACATTCATTCAAGCAGTAACTCAGGAATTCTCTCACACATAGCTGTCCTGCCCCTAGGGGAGGTTCACAGGCACTACACTTTGTATAAGATGAGTTAGCTTTTGCACCTGTTTTTGCAAAACAAAAATAAACCACGTGAACTTTGGAAATTACTCAATAATCAACTAGGCTGCAGTAAAAAACTTAAAACCAGGTTCTCAAACATAAACATAAAGACGGACAACAAGCTCATCACAGACAAACTGGATGTAGCCAATTACTTAAACACTTTCTTCACAAACATAGCAACAACACTGGTAAACAAACTACCCTCCCACTCAGGGCAGTATGGGGTAGAACACATAGTAGCATACTACAAGAACCTAGGCGTCCACAAAGACAACTTCAAACTGGAAATGGTAACTACAGATGAGGTACTCAAAAAACTGAGCGCCCTCCAACCAAACAAGGCCACTGGCCATGACAACATCCCCTCCAAATTCCTCAGAGACTCAGCAGCCGCCATCACCCCAGTCATCACACACATAATAAACCTCTCCATAAAACAGGGACACGTCCCCAAGGACTTCAAAATTGCGAGAGTAACACCCCTGCACAAAAAGGGCAGCAAATTAGACCCAGGCAACTACCGCCCTGTTTCTATCCTTACATCCATCTCGAAAGTCATGGAAAAAATTGTATACGAACAGGTCGAAAAGTACCTCGCGGAAAAAAATCGAATCTACGAATTCCAATCTGGCTTCAGAACATCCCACTCCACTGACACATGCCTTCTCTATTTGAACGACCACATCAAGCAAGAGGTGGACGCGGGCAAATACTGCGGCATGGTCATGCTGGACCTACAAAAGGCCTTCGACACTGTCAATCACACCATTCTGATTGACAAGCTAAAAGCAATTGGATACAATCCTACCTGGAGGGGAGAGAACAGATGGTGGAGGTAAATGGTACCCTATCCCTGGGCAAAACAGAGTCCATTCTCTTCGGTTCAAATAACAAACTCAGCAAGACCGACGGCTTCTCAGTTACAGTGGGTGACAATATTGTCACAAGGAAAGATGAAATTACCTACCTGGGTTCCATCCTAGAGGCTAATCTTTCCTGTGACAAAATGGCATCCAATGTAATAAAAAAGTCAACCAACAAACTCGATTCTTGTACCGGATCTCCTCTCTGGTAAACAAGAATACCCTGAAAACTCTGGCAGGAGCACTCATTCAAGGGTACTACGACTATGCTTGCACCTCATGGTACCAAAGCACCTCAAAGGCACTAAAAACCAAATTACAAACATCTCAAAACAAACTAGTCAGACTACTGCTTGACCTGATTCCTAGAACCCACCTCACCCCTGCCCACTTTGCCAACCTAGGATGGCTTAGAGTAGACGACAGAGTACAGCAACTTGCAATGGGCCTGGTCTACAAGATACACTACACAACCAAGGTACCCATGTACATGTCAAAATACTTCCCAAAGGTCAGTGAATACCACGATCACAACACCAGAGGGAACTCCACAAATCATGTTAAACCCAGATTCGGCTCAAACAAGGGACTAAACACATTTCACAATTATGCCACATCAATGTGGAACGCCCTACCCAAAGCTGTAAAGGAATGTGAATCACTACCCACTTTCAAAAACACCCTCAAAGAACACCTACGGGAGACTGCAATTCGAAACTGGCCCCTACAAATGTCCTAACCCAATTTTACAGTAAAGACCAAGTATGGCTTTGTCAGTATTCCAATGTTCAGTGTACAGTGTGTCCCCCCTACCCAACCCCCCCCCCCCACCTCCAATGTACAGCCCCACCCACCCAACCCCACCCCACCTAACCAACCTCCTCCAATGTACAGTTTCTATGTCAAATGTATATACACTCTTTTTCTGGACACTTTTTGTATCACAAACAGTACTGTATTTGCAAATCTGGCATGTCATAAATGTATAGATGTAGCAGTACTGTCTATCTGTATGTTGTGTGTGTCATATGATGAATTGAAAATGGGGGACCCTGATGTAAACAAGACGAAAGTCTTTCTCTGGTCTGCATCCCCTTAACAATTGTATGTATTGAGCTGTACTGTACTGTACCCATTCTGCAATCTGTTAATAAACTTTTCATTCAATCAATCAATCAAACCTTTTTGGGAGCCCTCGTTCAGTTCAAATGCTGTTTGACATGATGACTGAGAGGTCGTCTGATTGGCTGACTTATCTCCCATAGGACTTTGATTCAATAATCCTACCATCCTAATAATAACTACTCATTGCACAGTCATACTGACATTTTTTGTTGTCTATATTTCAAATACAATTTGAATTTGTTGGGGGCCCTATTATTAAGGAGGGCAGAGCCCTAAGTGCAATGTCTAAGACAGCTCCGGATCTATGAGATTGTGTTGTCCTTGTTATTTTAAAATGTTTTAGATAGGAATATGCAACGCTGGTGAGGCCTGTAAGGACTGCAGGCTGTGGCCAGGTCTGGTCTGGCCTGGCCCTCTGCACACTGGAGGGTCAATTAAGACATTGCCTGTGCAATGAACAGTGTTGTGCTAGTTACTGAAAAATAGTAACTCAGTTACTTTACTAGTTACTTCATTTCAAAGTAACTTCGTTACTGTACTAGTTACTTACACCCAAAAGTAATGAGTTACTGTGAAAAGTAACTATTTAGTTATTTAAAAAAAAAAAGATTAAAAAAAAAGATTGCTCCCGAGTCCCATGCCCTATAGTACTCAAAATCGGTTGATCAACTTGACAGTTTCCATTCACATCACCGAACTCTGCTAAGCAATGTGGTCTAGATACAAACACAAATCTGACACAAACAAATGTTGTCCCGAGTCATATAATAAGAAGTGCGCCGGTTGAAGGAACAGCCTTGATGTCGCCGGAGCGTTTCATTATAACCATTATAATTCAAGGGTACTACGACTATGCTTGCACCTCATGGTACCAAAGCACCTCAAAGGCGCTTAAAACAAAATTACAAACATCACAAAACAAACTGGTCAGACTACTACTTGACCTGGACCCCAGAACCCACCTCACCCCTGCCCACTTTGACAACCTAGGATGGCTTAGAGTAGACGACAGAGTACAGCAACTTGCAATGGGCCTGGTCTACAAGATACACTATACGACCGGGGTACCCATGTACATGTCAAAATACTTCCCAAAGGTCAGTGAATACCACAACCACTACACCAGAGGAAGCTCAACAAACCCAGATTCGGCTCAAACAAGGGACTAACGTTTCGCAATTATGCCACAACAATGTGGAACGCCCTACCCAAAGCTAGGGGTAACAGTACTGTATATTTGAATACCGTTTATGTCACAAATGTATCAGTACTAAATACCTATATGTCCCTATGCCATAAATGTCATGTATGTTGTGTATGTCATAAATGTCTATATGAATTGAAAATGGGGGACCCTGATGGAAACAAGACAAACGTCTTTCTCAGGTCTGCATCCCCTTAACAATTGTATGTATTGAGCCGTACTGTATTGTACCCATTCTGCAATCTGTTAAATAAAGTTTTCATTCATTCATTCATTCACCATCTTGCAAGTTGCAACGTTGTTTAAGATATCAATCAAAGCATTGCAACGTTAGAATAGTTAGGATATCAATTGTGCATGAAAGGACTATATTTATATTGTTTGATTAGTATTATGAGATTCCCTGGCAGATTTCGTACAGTCAAAATCCGTTGATCAACTTGAGTTTCAGTGAACACATTGCACTGACTCACCAAAGTCTGCGGTGGTTGAGATGTAGTAACGTTACGTTAGTCCAGTTGACTCCAGCAGCGCCTCAAACATGTTCTTTATCTCGTTTCCATGTTGTATATTAATTATCTCTCCAAGTAGTTGCTAAATGGTTTGTTAGTTTGTTACTGCGTTCTTTTTATGTAGATTCATAGCGAGCGTTTGTTTTGTTTACATTAGAGAGGGTCTATTTCTTTCCGTAGCCGCATTTCTTGCGCACTTCTGATTGGCCAGTGGCCAGACTCGCCTCGTATCATTCTACGCGGGTGGGGATGAGGATAATAATAATAATCACTACCGCTCGCTATCAATCTACGCCGTATATAACGCAAATAACGCAGTGACGAACCATTCAGTAACGTAAGTAGCGTTACTGAATTTCAAAAGTAATGCGTTAGAGTACTAGTTGCGGCAAAAAGTAACTTCGTTTCTGTAACGCGTTACTTTGTAACGCGTTAGTCCCAACACTGGCAATGAACAGCTAGATAAATATCATGGGCAGCTTTGCTAGTCGCCTTGCAGTCTTCTGCTATGACACCCAGCCGACCCAGGTGAGACGACAGCCCCTGTGTATCTCTCTCACTGTCGGAATGCCATGAGCTGGACTGTTGACTCAGTTGGTGTGTGTGGTGACAGGGGCCTCCACTCACCTCAGCCCACAATCATCTCATTGTGGGGCGGCTTTGGCTCAGGGGTAGAGCGGGTCGTCCAATGATCGCCGTTGTGTCCTTGGGCAAGACACGTAACCTACTTGCCTCGTATGAATGTGTACGCATGTGAATGAATGTTGGTGGTGGTCGGAGGGGCCGTAGGCGATGATTATTTGCCATGCTTCCGTGAGTCTGCCTCAGGGCAGCTCTGGCTGCAATTGTAGCTTACCACCACCGGTATGACTGTGTATGAACGAATAATGGACTCTGTGAAGCGCTCTGGGTGTCATGAAGAGCGCTATATAAATTCAAGCCATTATTATTATTATTATCTCTTCTGTTCCCCCCCTCTTTCAAAAGCATTCCTTCTTCCCCCCCTCCATTCATCCTTCCTTCCCTCCCTCCAATCATCCTTCCTTCCCTCCATTCCTCCTTCCTTCCCTCCCTCCATTCATCCTTCCTTCCCTCCATTCCTCCTTCCTTCCCTCCCTCCATCCATCCTTCCTTCCCTCCATTCCTCCTTCCCTCCCTCCATTCCACCTCCCTTCCCTCCATTCCCACTTCCTTCCCCCCATTCCTCCCTCCATTCCTCTGTTCTTCCCTTTATTCCTCATTCCTTCCCTCAATTCCTCCCTCTATTCCTCTGTTCCTCCCTCCAGTCCTCCTTCCCTCCCTCCATTCCTCCTTCCCTCCCTCCATTCCTCATTCCCTCCATTCCTCCTTCCCTCCCTCCATTCCTCATTCCCTCCACTCCTCCTTCCCTCCCTCCATTCTTCCTTCCTTCCCTCCATTCCTCCTTCTCTCCATTATTCCTTCCTTCCCTCCATTCCTCTGTTCCTCCCTCCATTCCTCCTCCCTTCCCTCCATTCCTCCTTCCTTCCCCCCATTCCTCCCTCCATTCCTCTGTTCCTCCCTCCATTCCTCCTTCCTTCTCTCCATTCCTCCTTCCTTCCCTCCATTCCTCTGTTCCTCCCTCCATTCCTCCTTCCTTCCCTCCGTTCCTCTGTTCCTCCCTCCATTCATCATCCCTTCCCTCCATTCCTTCTTCATTCCCTCCATTCCTCTGTTCCTCCCTCCATTCATCCTCCCTTCCCTCCATTCCTCTGTTCCTCCCGCCATTCCTCCTTCCCCTCTCCATCCCTCCCTTCCTACATTCCTCCCTCCATTGTGTTTATTCTACATAAGGCGGCCTTACTTCCCTTTAGATATTTAATTTGTTTATTATACATAAAGCCCTTTACTTCCCTTTAGATATTTAATGTGTTTATTCTACATAAAGCCCTTTACTTCCCTTTAGATATTTAATGTGTTTATTCTACATAAAGCCCCTTCCTTCCCTTTAGATATTTCATGTGTGACACTGACAATACGTTTTCCATATCTTACATCAGCCATATAATGTAAGCTCCTGACACATACAGTACAGTATGGCAAACCTTACAACAATTCATCATTTAATTGTTGTCATCAGGGTCATGATATATAACATATAACTACCACAGAATAAAATAATCATGTTGGGCATGGGGCTAATTTTTTCTCTATCTCTCTGTCTCTCTGTCTCTCTCTGTTTCTGTCTCTTTCTCTGTCTGTCTCTGTCTCTCTTTGCACTCTCCCCCAGCACCACTTCAGATCATACTCCCCCTTTCCCCTCCTCCCTCTCTGCGACCCCCCCTCCTCTCTTTCACAGTGTGCCTTGGGGATTCTCTTGGGAAAAAAGAGGATGAGTCGGGTTTCCAAAACAAATTGCTCCCTCCGCTATCTACCCCCCCCCTCTCCCTCTGTGTGTGTGTGTGTGTGTGTGTGTGTGTGTGTGTGTGTGTGTGTGTGTGTGTGTGTGTGCGTGCGTGCGTGCGTGTGTGTGTGTGTGTGTGTGTGTGTGTGTGTGTGTGTGTGTGTGTGTGTGCGTGTGTGTGTGCGTTGTGCCCTGAAAGCCCAAAACATACACACATCATACATATGTTGAGCTGTAGGCTCAATCAAAACATGGAGGCCAATCGGCCAATTCATGGAATGCCCATTTGTCCTCCATGTTGGAAGAGACAACGGTTGCTATGTGCAAAACAACGGTTGCTATGTGTTGATATAATGACAAATATATCAACGAAAACAACAATTCGGTGTCTCATTGCTGGATCTTGTAAACGAGTCGCAGTGGAACAGTAATATCGTGCTCTCGCTTACAGGCAGCCATGCTGGAAGAAAGATAACTACACAAACATTCCATGCAAGGCCTCTATTGACCATTTATTATATGGTACATCATACCTTTTACTGAATGCTTGATGTACCATAATACTTAACCATTACAGTAGAACAGTAAAACACACTAATTTCTTTGTTTGAATGTACTTTTTTTGGGGGGCAGATTCATTAATATTGTTATTATTATTATTATTATTATTATTATTATTATTATTATTATTATTATTATTATTATTATTATTATTATTATTATTATTATTATTATTATTATTATTATTATTATTATTATTATTATTATTATTATTATTATTATTATTATTATTATTATTATTATTATTATTATTATTATTATTATTATTATTATTATTATTATTATTATCACCACCACCACCACTACCACCATTACCACCAGCACATGCACCACTACCAGCACCAACACCAACACCAGCACCACCACCACCACAATCACTACCACTATTACCAACACCACCACCACCACAACTACCAACATTACCACCAGCACATGCACCACTACCAGCACCAACACCAACACCAGCACCACCACAACCACTATCAACAACACCATTACCATCACCACCACCACTATCACCAGCACCACCACCAAAACTAATATTACCACCACCACCACCACTATTACCACTACCACTACCACTACCACCAACAACACCACCACCACCACCACCACCACCACCACCACCACCACCAGCACTACTATTACCACCACCACTACTATTACCACCACCACCACCACCACCACCACCACCACCACCACCACTACTATTACCACCAACACCACCACCACCACCACTACTATTACCTCCACCACCACCACCACCACTACTATTACCACCACCACCACTATTACCAATACCACTACTAACAACAATACCACCACCACCACCAGCACCACCACCACCACCACCACCACCACTACTATTACCACCACCACCACCACTACTTTTACCACCACCACCACTATTACCAATACCACGACCACCAACAACACCATCACCACCACTATTACCACCACCACTATTACCATATGCAGGAATGGAACTCTCTTCCCAGACATGTTAAGCAGGAGAATAGTAAATGCCGTTTCAAAATCGTGGTAAAACAACATTTTCAACCAAAGAAATTGACATTCCCTAATAGATAGTGTGTACGTAAATTAAAATGTATGTGTCTGATAAAGAGATAGGTATATATGGATGAAAAGGCATGTGTCTGATAGGGATATATTATTAAAATATTGTATAATTTTGTATTTTTATATTGTATTATGAATTTGATTAGGGTTTTTACTGTTGTTTTAATTGTCTGTATGACATGTAAATGTTGTGAGTGTATAAGGGTTTTTATTGTTGTTTTAATGGTCTGTATGTCATGTAAATGTTATGAGTGTATAAGGGTTTTTATTGTTGTTTTAATTGTCTGTATGACATGTTAATGTAACATGTAAATGTTGTGAGTGTATACGTCTGTAACTGTATTTTATGTGTTATGGACCCCAGGAAGAATAGCCCCAGCACTGCTGTGGCTAATGGGGATCCAAATAAACTTAAACTTAAACTTAAACCACTACCACCAACAACACCTTCACCACCACCACTACCACCATCACCACTATTACCACCACCACTATTACCACTACCACTACCACCAACAACACCATCACCACCACCCAGTGTTGCAGTGGTGGTAGGACGAGGTAAGACGCCGTCCTAGTAGTTCGCTGAGCAGAAGTGCGCGCAATCGCGCACGGATGTGCACGCGCGCACACAAAAATGCATTCACAATTGTCACTGGACTCGTCGCGTCGTGCGCCAAGTACCCGGCCGGCACTTATTACCTAGACTTTGCATAATAATAAGATACCGATAGCATAACAACGAGAAGAGCCAAACCAAAATACAAGCCCTGTACCAATTGGTGGGGTACAGGTGGCGTGCACGGGAGCGCGCGTGCACGTGGCGTTTGGGCAGTTCCCATATTACGACTGCACCACTGCGGCACCACCACTATTACCACTACCACCAACATCACCACGACCACCACCACCACTACCAGCACCAACACCAACACCAGCACCACCAGCACCACCACAATCACCACCACTATTACCAACACCACCACCACTACCAACAACACCATTACCATCACCACCACCACTAATATTACCACCACCAACAACACCATCACCACTACCACTACCACCAACAACACCATCACCACTACCACTACCACCAACAACACCATCACCACTACCACCACCACTACTATTACCACCACCACCACCACCACCACCACTACTATTACCACCACCACCACCACCACCACCATCACCAACAACACCATCACCACCATTATTACCAATACCAGGGGTGTAAAAAGTACCCTGAAATTATACTTAAGTGAAAGTATGGGTACCGTCTCAAAATCGGACTCAAGTAAAAGTCAAAGTATCTGGCTAAAAACAAAAGTAAAAAAGTCCTACTTTTAAATGTACTTAAGTACTAAAAAGTTAAAGTACTTTTTTTTAAAGGGATATACCAGGGGTCTCAAACTCATTCCATCGTGGGCCAAGTTTTCATTTTAACTATACATTTCACCAGGTGAGTTAGTTGAAGAGGTGAGCCAATTAGTGAAATCATCAGCTGGTGTTTAGGCAAGGCTGGAATGAAACCAAGCAGACACTCTGCCCACAATGGAATGTGTTCTGCGATAGACAATGCTGAAATGAAAGAACAGAGGACACTTTCTTTGAATTAAAATGATTTAATGCACTTCTCCATTGAAGGTAAACTAACATCGACGGCATTCACATCACAGCATGAATAATATCACAATATTAACCACAGCATACTGGATTATCCTGAATAATATCACAATATTAAAGGCAGAATACTTGAGTACCCTGAATAATATCACAATATTACAGACAGAATACTGGATTACCCTGAATAATATCACAATATTAACCACAGCATACTGGATTATCCTGAATAATATCACAATATTAAAGGCAGAATACTGGAGTACCCTGAATAATATCACAATATTAAAGACAGAATACTGGAGTACCCTGAATAATATCACAATATTAACCACAGCATAATGCGGATCTGACTGTCTATTCTTCTGATAGCAGGTGTTTAATCAAAGATCCCTGCTTTCTAGTCTTGCACAAGGACCAATCTTTATCTTTATCTTTATTACGGATCCGCATTAGTCATCACCGCAGCAACAACTAGTCTTCCTGGGGTCCACACACAACAAAAACAGTACATACATACATACCATTATAGTAGCATACATTTAAAAATATATTCCAATATTCCTACATATAAAAATAATTCCAAATAGCATTACAGTACACAAACAGAGTATCAGATCACAGAAAATACAATAAAATGGATTAAACTCTCAGACAATCATATCTTTACAGTGTAAACTACAGTATCTGTGTTTTTCTTTAATGTAAATTAATTTCTTTTTCTCTCAATGCTCTTTTCAAATTATTTTTAAAACGTATCTTACTGGTTATCTGAGTAAGATGTACTGGCAGTTTATTCCAATATGACATGGCTCTATATAACACAGTTTTCTTTGCTGCATTCATATCAATGCATACCAATCAGCATGGGTATGGGCGGGTTCATTTTCCATTGATGGGGATTTGATTGGCTGTTTTTAAATAAAGTGCGGACGCAGGATTAATAACGTTAATGTTAGTTCGGCCAGATAAACAATTAAAATATACTAATTAAAATGGTTGGACCTGTGAGATTTGTACTTTGTAGGTCTGCATTTTAAATGTAAGGAGTAAAAAGTATGTATTTTTTCTCTGAAATGTAATGGAGTAAAAGTACAAAGTATACAAACCTAATAATACTTGAGTAAAGTACAAATCCCCCAAAACAGTACTTAAGTATTGTAACAAAGTACAAATACTCAAGTACTTTACACCCCACTACTACCAACAACATAGTCAACATCACTAGCGTTAATAGAACTCATTGAAAAAATCACAAATTCCATAGATAAAAAAAAACATGTAGCTGGAGTATTCATTGACCTAAAAAAAGCATTTGATACTATTAATCATGATATATTAATCAGGAAATTGGAGAGATATGGGATCAGGGGGGTAGTATTGGACTGGGTGAGAAGCTATCTAAATAAAAGACAACAATTTGTGACAATGAGAGATTATAAATCTGAATGTTTGGACATTCCTTGTGGTGTCCCCCAGGGGTCAGTGTTGGGTCCAAAACTGTTCATATTGTACATTAACGAGATATGTAAAGTATCCAATATATTTAAATGTATTTTATTTGCGGATGACACTAATCTTTTTTTTTCTGGTGAGAATGTCCAGCAGCTTTTAGAGGTCATCACATCTGAAATGAAGAAATTGAAGGAATGGTTTGATAGAAACAAATTATCATTGAACTTGACCAAAACTAAAATTATGTTGTTTGGAAATTGTAGATTGGATACTCAGGTACAAGTTAAAATAAATGATGTGATTATTGAAAGAGTTTATGAAAATAAATTCCTAGGTGTAATAATAGACCATAAAATCTGTTGGAAACCTCACATAAAACATGTCCAATCTAAACTCTCACGAAGCAGTTTAGTCATGAGTAAAGTAAAGCACATTCTGGATAGAAAATCACTCTACATTCTCTACTGTTGACAGGTTTTACCATATTTAAATTACTGTGCTGAAGTCTGGGGAAACAATTATAAGTCTACACTACAACCACTTTTTATACTCCAAAAAAGGGCCATAAGGATAGTTCACATTGCAGGTTATCGTGATCACACTAACATATTGTTTTTGGAGTCAAAGACATTGAAGTTAAATGATCTTGTGGAATTTAAAACGGCACAATTAATGTATAAAGCCAAAAGTCATGCACTTCCAAGAAACATTCAAGAATTGTTCTTTGATAGGGAGGGGGGTTATAATCAATTTAAAGGTGCTAAACGTACGCACTACCATGAGAAAACACTGCATCTCGATATGTGGAGTGAAACTGTGGAACAGTCTAAATGTGGTGCTAAAGCAATGTCCAAACATGAGACAATTCAAACTGATGTATAAGGAAATTATGTTCACAAGGTACAGGGATGAGGAAGGGACTTGATATTCACGGGTGTTTACATTTTTATTTTGTTTTCTATTTTATTTCTTTTATACATATATAGTTTTTGTTTTTTGTTTTGCATATATATATATATATATATTCTTATTTCTTTTCTTTCTTTTCTTTTTTACGTTTAAAATAGTACACTCATTTGAGTAGTGGAAAAGGGGTAGGATTAAATAAGTGTATACTTCTTCCTACTCCTTTTCGAACATGCAGATTGAGTTGTTTTGCTTTTTTGTTATTGTTTGTTTGTATTCATTGCATGTTTGAAATAAAGATAAAAAAAAAACAAACAAAAAAACAACACCATCACTATTACCAATACCACTACCACCAACAACACCATCACCACCACTATTACCACCACCACTATTACCACTACCACCAACAACACCATCACCACCACTATTACCACCACCACCAACAACACCATCACCACCACTATTACCACCACCAGGTCCACCACCACCATCACCACCACTATTACCACTACCACCAACAACACCATCACCACCACTATTACCACCACCACCACCACCACCACCATCACCACCACTATTACCACTACCACCAACAACACCATCACCACCAACATCACCACCACCACCACTATTACCAATACCACTACCACCAACAACACCACCACCACCACCACTATTACCAATACCACCACCACCAACAAAACCATCACCACCACCACCATCACCACTATTACCAATACCACTACCACCAACAACACCATCACCACCACCCCTACCACCACCACTATTACCAATACCACTACCACCAACAAAACCATCACCACCACCACCACCACCACTATTACCAATACCACTACCACCACCATTACTACCACCAACAACACCATCACTACCACCACTACCACCACCACCAACAAAACCATCACCACCACCACCATCACCACTATTACCAATACTACTACCACCACCATTACTACCACCAACAACACCATCGCTACCACCACCACTATTACCAATACCACTACCACCACCATTACCACCACCACCATTACCACCACCAACAACACTACCAACAACACCATCACCATCACCACCATCACCAACACCACTACCTCCATTATTACCAATACCACTACCACCACCATTACTACCACCAACAACACCATTACTACCACCACTACCACCACCACCAACAACACCATCACCACCATCACCACCACCAGCATCACCATCACCACCACCACCATCACCACCACCATCACCATCACTAACACCACCAGCAGCAGCAGCAAGTCAACAGACAGAAAGCCAGTACGGCGGCGGGTGACAAAAGCTGCTGAGATGCACGGACCTCATATGTGTGTGTATGTGATGCCATCTGCTACACTGATCATTAGCAAGAGTGCCACACTGGGCAGGGCCCCTCCTAGACGCCTCTGCCCTCCTCCTCCTCCTCCTCCTCTTCCTCTCATCGCTCCTGCTACACTCTTCTCTTTTGTTTTACTCCAGGGCACACGCCTCATCTTCAGAGAGAATAGAGACAGGGTTTCTGGGTGGTTTTGCTGTTTTGTACTCGGCAAAGGAATCCCTGAAGATTGTGACGAGGTGTTGTGGTGATGAGGCCATGGCCCCTATGGGATGTGCGTCTGTGAGTGAGTGTGTATATTCACTGGCGTTAATAGCATTCTGCATTCTAAGGGTGCTGTTCTCTCTCATTCATATTTACATCTCTTTGAGAGTGAGAGTGCATGTGTGCGTGTGCACGTGTGTCATGTTTGTGTTAGCGTTTGGGAGTGCGCTTCGGTCTCTTGGGTCATTTGCATCTCCATGGCTTGATGCCCCCGCACCAACCCCCCCCCCCCCCCCCCATCCCGCACCACCATCACTTCCCATCTCTGTCCTGATTCGCTCGCTGACATACTGATTATGATGGTGACGATGATGATACTCACTTATCAGGGTTTCTGCTGGAAAGAATCGGTGCCATGGTCCAGGTGTCCAGGAAGATTTCAATGTCGCGAACTGAATTATCTGTGTTTATTGCCAACGATACCAGCAGATGAATTTTGACAGCCATCTAGATCCTCGTCTAGACGGTTTCTTCACCTACTGTAGAGTCACACCTTCTGTTTCACAGACTAGAAAGTGTTGATCGATATGTTTACTAGTTTCCTATGGTGTTGAAGGCTTGTGGTATACAGTAGGTCTACGTGTGTGTGTGTGTGTGTGTGTGTGTGTGTGTGTGTGTGTGTGTGTGTGTGTGTGTGTGTGTGTGTGTGTGTGTGTGTGTGTGTGTGTGTGTGTGTGTGTGTGTGTGTGTGTGTGTGTGTGTGTGTGTGTGTGTGTGTGTGTGTGTGTGTGTGTGTGTGTGTGTGTGTGTGTGTGTGTGTATGTGTATATGTGTATGCTCACATCTGTATATATCTGTACCTTTGTGTGTGTGTTCTCATAATGTGTGTGTATATGTGTTTGTGTATGTATGTGTGTTTACACCCATATATGTGTGTGTGTGTGTGTGTGTGTGTGTGTGTGTGTGTGTGTGTGTGTGTGTGTTTAGTCCACTGAGATGCTATCTGACCTGTGGGACATTGGGGGCCTCTCTCCCCAGCCTCGTGGCCCCTCAGGTCCCCCCCCCCCCCCCCCCAGTGCCCTTCCAGACCCCAGTAGGACCCCTCCTCCAGGACCCCCCAACAGCTTGGAAGACAAATATCTAATCAATATACAATTGCATTTGCATGAAAAAACAAAACCTATAGCATTTATATAAGAACGCTGTGAAAACCCGCTCACAGGGAATGACTCTTGATTTGAATAAAGCACCCTTTTGCTGTTTTCAAAAGGCTCGACTGCTCATTTAAATTCAGGTTCGGTTGAGACTATGGCCGTGGATTGTTTGAATGAGAAGCGATAAACAACGTGGAGCTGATTCTAGATGTTTCCTGTCCTGTGATGTTTTGATTTAAGTTCATTAAGCAAAGTAAAAGAGGTTCTTCGCTGCTGCCATGAGTACCGAGTTCTCGAAGAGAACGTTTGCTTCAGCGATTCGAGAAGAAAGGAGGAGAGGGGAAGAAAAAGGGAACGAGGGAAGGAGGGAGAAGAAGAGGGAAAGCAGGGATGGAATGAAAGAAAAGAGAGAAGAGGAAAGGAGTGAAGGGAAATACAAGAAAAGATGAAGGGGATATGAGAGGAGGAGAAACATAATAAAAGAAAAGAGGGAGGAAGAGAAGAAAGAAGAAACAAGGAGATGATAGGAAGGAATGGAGGAGGTGAAGGTAAGTAACCAGGACGCGTGTATGCTTTTACCAACCCAGTTGTGTTTCCGGGTTCCTCTGATTGGCCACTGACCTACACGCGTACGCCCCCCCTCGCTTTCGCCGCTGGGGCGTGAGATATGAAGACAGATTTGCCTGGGTATAGGAAGGAATGCCCGTACTGTATTGTACCCATCGCGAGTTGAACGAACACATCGGGAGGAGAATGAATGAATGAATGAAAACTTTATTTAACAGATTGCAGAATGGGTACAATACAGTACGGCTCAATACACACAATTGTTAAGGGGATGCAGACCAGAGAAAGACTTTTATCTTGTTTACATCAGGTTCATTCATTTATTCATTCTCCTCCCGATGTGTTCGTTCAACTCACGTCTCTGCGATCTACACGGGCTTATAGCCTATAATACGTGACATTTGAAACAGGCACCACTGCTGTTGTAATTGTCTGGTAATAGCTGTTTCGAGTGTTTATTATTGGGTTGTTGTTGCATTCCTTCCTATACCCAGGCAAATCTGTCTTCATATCTCACGCCCCAGCGGCGATAGCGAGGGGGGGCGTACGCGTGTAGGTCAGTGGCCAATCAGAGGAACCCGGAAACACAACTGGGTTGGTAAAAGCATACACGCAACCAGGACAGCTGTTTTGGCCACAGGCTCAATACACCCCTATCAGTCCTATCAACATCCTGACCACAACCCTCTGATGAGAGAGAGGGAAAAGCACCAGGGATGTATGGACTGCATTTATATAACAGCTAGGGATGCCCCGATCACGTTTTTTGCCACCGATACCGATCACCGATCGTCGTGAGCCATATCGGCCGATACCGATCCGATACCGATCGTTTTTGATTAAAAAGAAATTAAAAATTATTTTATATAATTTTTTTTTTTTTTTTTTTTTTTTATAAAATATATATATTATATAATTAGACTTGTACTTGTATTATCTGCGAGACATCGCCACCACGCAACAAGCTCCACTGTCTGTGTGTACTCTAGTAGCCTCCAGCTACGGCCAGGATTATCCGGAGCGGCACCTGGACCTATACTCGAGTAGCCTCGAGCAGAGCTACGGCCAGGATTCTCCGGCGCTGCACCTGGACCCTATTGGCATAACGTTACTTAACTGTGCTCAGCAAGCCCTCAGCTCGAATACGCATCGAATCAGTGTTATAAGACATTGATATCAGGAGCTATCTGTAGCTACTGCTAGCCGGATATATAACGTTAATACAACGCCTCAGTGAATTATTTAGTTCAATGGGACATTTCGTTTTGAACGGTGAACTAACTTGCGCTAACGTGAGCTAACAGGTAGCATACACGTCTCTACTAGACTTTGTGGAGCGTTTGTTGATGTCAGGAGCTATCGGTAGCTGGCCGACTAGATGTTATAAGACATTGATAAGACATTGATATAAGACATTGATATCAGGAGCTATCTGTAGCTACTGCTAGCCGGCTAGATGACGTTAAGACAACTATTTAGTTCAATCGGACATTTCGTTTTGAACGGTGAACTAACGTCAGCTAACGCAAGCTAACGGAGATATCAACATGGACCACTAGACTTCTGGGGCATTTGTTGATATCCGGAGCTATCAGTAGCTAGCCGGCTAAATACCGTTAGACAATGCCTACTAAAAGTGAATAGTTGACTGGGTAATTTTGTTTAAACAGTAACGATAGCTAGGTAGCTAACGTTAGCTCAGGTCGAATGCACTATCTAGACTCAGCAGAGGAGGTCCGCCTCCTCTGTGTTTACAAACTCTACACGGGTACGGGCGGGGCTAGGGAGGAGGAGCAGTTTGCAGGTCCTGTGCGTCTGAGACAAGCGAGTGAGATATCCACTTGATCAGTTTCCGCGATCGGCGAATATGACTAATTATCGGAATTCCCTGATCGCATATTTATACTGATTATCGGCCGATAACGATCGGTGGCCGATCGATCGGGGCATCCCTAATAACAGCCTTTATCCAAATCGCATTACAACTTATGCCTCACATTCACGTCTCACATATTCACACACTGACAGCAGAGGCGACCATGCAAGGTTCCAACCTGTTCATCTGGAGTAGTTAGGGGTTAAGTGTCTTGCTCAAGGACACTTTGACAAGCTATCGGGTTACCAACGTTATGATTACCAGACAACCGCTCTAACTCCTGAACCACTGTCGCCCCCATGTAGCGAATGGTTTGCTGGTTCCCACCTGTATATGTAACGCTATGCTTTGCTAGCTTCATATCACAGTAT
Organism: Notolepis coatsorum; assembly: GCF_963971535.1. Classification (NCBI taxonomy): domain Eukaryota; kingdom Metazoa; phylum Chordata; class Actinopteri; order Aulopiformes; family Paralepididae; genus Notolepis; species Notolepis coatsorum. Next base: position 55,285,807 of record NC_140179.1, on the reverse strand, counting down.
GTGCGCGCAGAACCTTTATTTGTACGTGTTAATTTGACTTTACTGTACAATATATGTGTGTATTAAAAGACGGAGCTGTCTTTTATTGTAATATAATAATTATTAATATTAAAAATTATAATAATAATTTATAATATCACCAGAGCGCATCTGTTAGGATAGGGGTTGGCGGAGCCCAATTGCAGAACACAGGAGGAGAGAGAATGGAGCGGTTTAGGTTCGTTTTAATTGTGACCTCCCAAGCAGTTTTAAAAGTTAGGAATGTGCGAAAAGGCACACATTAACCCTTTCACTGCAGTACACGGCTGTAACCAGAAAAGGCACATGTTAACCCTTTCACTGCAGTACACGGCTGTAACCAGAAAAGGCACATGTTAACCCTTTCACTGCAGTACACGGCTGTAACCAGAAAAGGCACACGTTAACCCTTTCACTGCAGTACACGGCTGTAACCAGAAAAGTGGTGGTTTAGAGCTCTGGTCTGGTTTGTCAGGTGGTCTCTAGAGCTCAGCAAGGTGACAAGAGAAATGACACCTGTGGCTCCAGGCTCCTGGGTAGAGCTGACACTCTCAATATATATATATATATATATATATATATATATATATATATATATATATATATATATATATATATGCCTGAACTTCCGGTTTTAGCACAACATGTAGTGCACGCATTTTGCAATTGCTCCGCTCCCACCAACGCTAATTTCGTTTAAAAACATTATTTGGACAGTAAAGAAAGAGAATAGACCACATCGTATGTATTGTTAAGACCCTCTACTAACCATATCAAAAGACAAAATGGTTAAAGGTAGAAAGGCGGCAGAGAAAATAACTACGGCAACTTCAACGGCGCAGGACGTAACAAAACGAGGAAGACACGTCCTAACCGTCGCTGGTTCTGAGCCGACGGCGACAAGCTCCGAGGAGGAGAAGGAAGAGGACAATTTACCGGGATCATCGATTACGGTCCCCGAAAGAGAGTTAATAGAGACCAACATAACAGAAGGTACAGAATCAAGCTCCGTGAAAGCGAGAGCAGCCAGATTTATGGATTCCAACGTCACTGCATCTATCTACCATATGCCGCCAACTGAAGAAAGCAGAAATCCACCCGATTTCAACACACTGACTAACCTGATGGTAGAACAGTCTAACCTGATGAAAGAACAGATGGTAGAACAGTCTAACCTGCAGATTACACACATCAAGGCGCTCGAGGCAAACGTCGATGCTAAATTCGATCGCATCGAGGCTAAATTCGATCGCATCGATGAGAAATTAGAAGAAGTCAAGAAAGCGATCGATGCACAGTCAAAGCGAATCACGACAGTGGAGATTTCGGTGACAGAAAACACAAAAGCAGTCAAGGCGAACGCAGGTGGCATGACAGAGATGGGAGAAGAGATGGAAAGAGTGAAAGAGGAATATCGGAGGGAAATACAAGGGCTTAAAAACGAAGCGATGGAGAGGCAACTAGAAACCCAACGTTATCACAGGCGGAATAACATCCGCATTGTGGGGCTTGACGAAGCAGTGAACTGCGAAGACACCAACTTTCCAAAAGAGTTATCAACGATTTTGGATAACACCGATCCAAACAAAGTGCCAGAAGTGGAACAAGTTTACAGAATCGGTTCCCAGGGGCAAAGTATCAACGGGCCGAGAGTCATCATTGTCACTCTGCGGAAAACTACAACAAGGGATGACATCATCAAATATGCTCGCAACCAACGTGGGAAGCTGAAGTATGGTGATAAACCAATATTTATCTACGAAGATTTGAGCAAAGAGGCCATCATCCAACGTCTACCATACAAAGATGTGATGCAAAAGCTGTACAAAGCCGGCTACAAGCCAAGGCTAGCATATCCGGCGCTGTTATCATTCTTGGGCAATAACGGCCGCAGGTCAGGTCCATATACACCTTTTGAAGCTGAGGATTTCCTGAATCAAAATGTAGCAAATAACCCAAAGCATGACGAAAATGCCGGAAACAGTTAAGCCTCTCTCTCAATATATACCAGTGTTGGAATGACTTTATTGTGTTCATCAATGAGGTCATTCCACCAGTGTTGGAATGACATTGTTGTGTTCATCAAAGTAGCAAACGATATGCAAGTTGTCTATAACAAAGTGTACTGTGTATAATACGATTCATAATACATTATAATTTCAGTCTCTGGTCTCTGAGGGGACAAATAAATATCATTGCAAAAAGATCTATCTGGAATATTCTGGATTTATCGCTCAAATGCCCTGGGTCTCTTAGATCATTCTGGAAAGTAAAATAGTCTAGGCACTAGTATATTCTACAACCTTCTAGAATATAAGGCACCATGACAACGAAGCATACAACTCTAACAATAACATTCGGTGTGTATACACATAGCAGATAATAAATTAAATTAAGTGCAATCAGTCCTTAATAATACTTTAAAAATTAACCACACATAAACGTATGAGCACAGCAAGGTTATTCTAACAATTTAAGTAATCACTCCATTAAAGGCACATTGAAGCGCTAAAAGGCGCTGCTTTTCTATCTTATCTAATCAGTTAAATCGGTTCTAGTGGCTTCTCCACGTTGATAATTATTTATCTCTTATTCCTTATCTATATCTTTCCATTGATTTTTATTTTATTTAATTTTTTCTTCTCATTACTCTATATTTTTTAAATATATTTTAACTTACATTGTTCTTTTCCAATGTTCTTCACATTAAGGTGTCAATATTACTCTATATTTTTTAAATATATTTTAACTTACATTATTCTTTTCCAATGTTCTTCACATTAAGGTGTCAATATTGCTCTACAATCTTTTCCTTTTTTTTCCCACACGTTAGTGGAGGGTTCAAAGGAATATGTCGATAAAGGTTTATTCTCTTTTTTTATTTTATTTTTTATTTTTATTTTTATGTTATTTATCACAATACTTCATTACAGTAAGGGAAGGTGCAAGACCAAAAGCGACATTCTATTGCAATAGAATGGAAATGTTAGATCCTATGGCAATTAGCATAGGAAAATTAGGATTACAATGCTCAGTTTGGGCAATCCGGTGGACCATGGGATAAAGTCAATTGCGGAGGATGTGTTCTTGGAACACAGGCATGTTCGACTTTCTGGGTGAGGGGAAAATAGGGGATTTTTATTTGTATATATATATGTTTTTAAGCTCAGCTCTCAACGGGACCTCATTAATTGGATGTGCATCTATTGTAGCTTCATACTCCAGAAACATTACCAAAAACTACACGAAAACATGCATAGACTATGGCTAGTTTGAATATAATGGTATGGAACACCGGTGGGATAAACAAACAACACAAGCGCAAAAGCGTGCTCACACTGATGAAAAAAGAACATGTGGACGTGGCTCTATTAAGCGAAACGCACATTTTAGAGGGAGACATACATACGTTAGCGGATAACATATACCATAATATTAGTCACTCTTCTTTTGCTACGAGAACTAGAGGGGTAGCCATAGTCGTCAGACGCAAATTAAATATCGAATTGAAAGGGGTATGGTCGGATGCTGAGGGGCGCATAACTATAGCTAGGATTATACACAATAACAGGAAAATTGCATTGGCAGCGGTATATGCCCCGAATTTGTACGAAGTGGGTTTCTTCACTTCACTAACAGGAGAAATGTTAAACCATCCCGAGTACTCATATATAATAGGTGCGGATTTTAATGCCATTTGGAACCCAAGGATGGACAAAACTTACCTTTCCTTCTCCAGCGAACAAAAGAATTCATCTAAAGCATTAAAAGATTGGTCGAAATCAACAGGAGTAACTGATTTATGGCGTTCACTTAACCCCATGACCCGCAAGTACTCCTGTCGTTCGGCGAGACACAACACACTATCCAGAATTGATTACGTCTTTGCATCCCCGAGAATATTTGATAAATATGAAGTGGAAATGACACCCAATGCGCTATCAGATCACTGCTACTTAATCCTGAAAGCAACATTTGGTACACTATCTGCCCGGGCCCCAAGATGGCGTTTTAATTCGATGCTGCTTAACAACAAGGAATTCATTACACAAATTAAAGAAGCTCTCACAGTATTCCTACGGGATAATGCTAACTCGGTGCAAGATCCCAGAATATTATGGATGTCGGTAAAGAATATGATCAAGGATTTCTCGGATAGATTTACCTCCATATTGCGCAAAAATCAAAACACAAAACTGTCTGAAATGGAAACGCTTTACTCAACGCTTTTTAATTCTTTAAAATACAACAACTCTACTAGACTAGATAACCAAGTTAACATTCTAAAGACAGAGATCAAAGCAATGTACAGACAAAAATCGGAATTGCAAATACGCAGCACTAGACAACAGCAGTACTTCCAAGGTTCTAAACCTAGTCACCTATTAGCCATGCGACTAAGAATTAATGCAAAATTTGCAGATATAACTGCCATTAGGAAACAACAAGCTCTAGTAACAGAACCCAAAATAATAAACGATACATTCAAAGAATTCTACTCCGATTTATATAACTCAGAAACGACCTTTGATCAAGACAAATTAGACACATATCTTAATCAAATTACTCTCCCTAAACTTACGGAGGAAGACGCTAAACAGTTAGAAGTACCGATCACATTAGAAGAACTCAAGAAGGCCATATCCGGAATGAAAAACGGCAAAGCTCCGGGAATTGACGGTATCCCATCAGAAATGTACATTTCTTGCTGGGACATATTTGGACCCTTATTACTAAATATGATCTTATACTCAGTCAAAGAGGGAAGCTTCATTGAACACCAAAATACCGCACTCATTTCAGTTCTTCACAAAAAAGACAAAGACCCCACTGAGTGCGGTAGTTACCGTCCTTTAAGCCTCCTCGGAACCGATGTCAAACTGTACTCTAAGATATTAGCCATCAGATTGCAAAAGCATATGACGTCTTTAGTTCATCCGGACCAAACAGGCTTTATAAAAGGTCGCCTGATCAATGATAACATAAGGCGAATACTGCACGTACTAGATACAGACAAAGAGGACATCACACCTAAGGCGATACTATCCCTGGATGCTATGAAAGCATTTGACAGGTTGGAATGGTCGTTTCTATGGGCAGTATTGGAAAGGATGGGGTTAGGAAAAGGTTTCATTGATATGATTAAAGTACTATACAAGGACCCATCGGCCAGGATTACAACAGGCACATTCATCTCCGATATCTTTCCGGTATCACGCTCAGCCAGACAAGGTTGCCCTCTTAGTCCCGGACTATTCGATCTATCATTAGAACCTTTAGCACAATTTATAAGACAATCCCAACACATAGAACCAATAGTAATCAAGGGCACACATCATAAAATTAGTTTATATGCGGACGACGTAATATTGTTCATGCAAAACCCCAACAACACATTGCCGCTTATACTCAAGTTGATAGAGAACTTTGGTGATTTATCGGGATTTAAAATAAATTGGCCTAAGTCGGCTTTTCTTCCTCTTAACACCAGTGCAAAAAAAGAGACAACCCTCCCAGGTGCGATACCCATGGTCAAACATTTCAGATGCTTGGGTGTGGAAATATTTCCCACCATAAGACAAACGGTGAAGCACAATTACACAAAAATACAGAACAAAATCAAAGACGACCTGGACAGGTGGGCAAAACTTAAAAACTCAGTACAGGCAAGGGTATCAATAGTTAAGATGGATGTATTACCAAGAATCAATTTCTTCAGCTCAATGCTTCCGTTACCTCCTCCAGAGGGCTACTGGAAAAGATTACAAACCTCCACATACAAATTTATTTGGAATAACAAACCACCTCGCATAAAAAGATCCACCGCACAGAGAAATAAAGCAGACGGTGGCATGGCAGTCCCAGATTTTTTACAATATTTTAATGCCTTCACATTAAGACCATTGAAGAAGATATGGTTTGACCCCGAGGCTTTGGTATCTTGGAGAAAATTAGAAGAAAACATAGTAGCCCCACAGAGATTGAAAGACATAGCATACACTAAACTTTCAATCAAGCATTGTGAGCGAGAATTTGGCCCAATAATTACCCATGCAATCAGGACATGGCGGGAAACACAAAGGAAATTTCCTAACCCTCAAGTATGGCATAATCACACTCCCATATTCAATAACAATGCTCTCTTAATGGGAAAACGACCTATAAGATTCCCTATATGGGAAGAGAGAGGCATACACTCATTAGGGGATATTTTTAATAACAAGGGCCTCTGTAGTTATGTCGAAATATGCATAAAGTTTAACCTCACCGAGTCCACATGGCTTTTTTACATACAGTTACGACTTTGTATGAGATCTCACGGTGTTCCATTACACATACCAATTGAACACCACAGATACCACAAATTTTTCTATGAAAGAGATACATTGGGAGGTTTTGTATCAGGTTTTTATTATCAATTACTAACGTCCTCGTATGAAACCCTTCAACTAGACAATGTCTGGAGGAGGGATATACCAGACCTGGAAAATGACTTTGATTGGCAAGGAGCCTGGGCAAATGTCCGACTTACATCAAGGAACCCGGATCATCAACAAATCAATCTGAACTATATTCACAGGACATACTTGACTCCTATAAGGCTGTGCAAAATGGGGCTTATACAAGACTCCAAATGCTCCCAATGTACAAATGGGGACGAAGGAACATTTATGCACATGTATTGGGACTGCCCACCAGTTAAGGCATTCTGGAAAGATGTGTCCCAACAATTATCAATACTCGTATTTTGGAATATACCTGTACACCCCGCGGTATTGCTATTGAATGATGTTTTTGAGTTTGCAGTGAATCCACAACTAAAAAGATTGGTTTTATCGGGTATCACAGTAGCTAAAAAACTGATCGCATCACGTTGGTTTCAACCGGAAAAAATGTGCCGGAAAGTGTGGTTTCTTACATATCTCGATGTGATATATCAAGAAATATCTACAGCAAGAATTCTGGGGCTCAATGAATCCAAAATGTCAATGTGGTTAGAAGTGGTGGAGAGAATAAAAGCTAGCCTATAATGGTAGTGTCTGGTTAGGAGTGAGGGATAATGGAGGTACTATCCAAGAGGGGGTCCGGGAGGGGGGGGTTTGAGCTGGAGCATATGTGTGTAGGGTTTTAGAAAATAGGTATTAGGGGTATATTATATACTAACATTTATATAATTGTAACTTCGCTGGATATACACTGTATACGGTTAAAATGTTATTATTGACTATTTTTGTTTTATCCTGTTTCTGTACTTGCATATATTTTAACCACCTTTACTGAAAGTTTTATTATACATTGTGTGTTGAGTACTGACTTTTAATAAGTTTTGTTTTGCAATAATAAAAAAAAAAAAAAAAAAAAAATATATATATATGCCTGTCTCACACACACACACACACACACACACACACACACACACACACACACACACACACACACACACACACACACACACACACACACACACACACACACACACACACACACACACACACACAAACACACACAGACACAGACAGAGACACACACACTCACACACACACACACACACACACACACACACACACACACACACACACAGACACAGACACACACACGCACGCACGCACGCACGCACGCACGCACGCACGCGCACACACACACACACACACACACACACACACACACACACACACACACACACACACACACACACACACACACACACACACACACACACACACACGTCTCTGTCCCTCCATCTCTCATTTAATTCAGTTCAACTCCAACCAAAGCATAAATGTTAAAAGTTGTCTGTGATCCACTGATGACTCGACAGGTTCGAGCTTTTAAATTGCAGTGCTTCCATTAACTTATCGCAAAGATATAGAAAAAAACTTGTTCCCTCATAGCAACCGATAATAATAAGATACACAAACTACTTCTCTCAATGATCATATTCAAAATCAAAATAATTTCATAGTTTGTGACAATTCTACAATAATAAGACCATGGCTTTATGCCATAATAACTAACAACAAATCAGTGAGTGTTAACAGAGTCTTGGGACATAATGATGACAAGAAAATTATTGTATTGGAGAGACTGAATTATCCCTTTCACAGCCACACTACCAAACGGTTAACCCTTTCACTGCGACAATACACAGAAGGTTAACCTTTTCACTGCCACACAACAGCAGGTTAACCCTTTCACTGCCACACTACAGATATTTAATGAACATATATCTCATTAGCGCCACTCTCTGTCACTGCTGAACCCCCTGACACACACACACAAACACAGACACATTAATGACTTGACTTTTCTGGTTACAGCCGTGTACTGCAGTGAAAGGGTTAACATGTGCCTTTTCTGGTTACAGCCGTGTACTGCAGTGAAAGGGTTAACGTGTGCCTTTTCTGGTTACAGCCGTGTACTGTAGTGAAAGGGTTAACGTGTGCCTTTTCTGGTTACTGTCATAGTCACAGCACGAGCGTACTTCACTCCCCCTCCTTTTCCCCTCACATTCACCACACACTCCTCTTCATCCTCCTTTCCATCCACCACGCACTCCTCCTCATCCTCCCTTCCTCCACGGAAGCCTCACGCCCTTATATGGCCAGCATCCCTTCACTTCCCGTCACTCAGCCCAGCTGCACCTCATCCCCCTGATTCACACGCTGTCAGGCACCTCACTCCTCACAGCTGTATCCCATCCCCCGTTGATGAAGACCCTACTTCTACCAGATGACGTTGACCAGAAGTCGTCGTGGTGTTAAACATCACTACCTAGGTACGACGTCTCGGCCTGAAGCCCTGCTAACCTGCTCTTGTGATTATTCCTTGCTCTAATCTGTTTCTCTTGTGCCCAGGACCCCCGTTCCAGTGCACCTTCCTGCCTGGACATCTCGTACTGCACAAGGAGTGCTCTTGCTCTCTCTCCAGACACAGACCTGTGTCTTCTGCCCACAGCTGTCTTCAGCCCTGTCTCTCATCAATCCCTCTGTCGTCAGACTCCAGCTCCCCTCCCATATGCGGATTCACCCCTCCTTCCATGTCTCCCAGCTGAAGCCGGTGGTCTCCAGTCCCCTGTCTCCCCCTGCTCCGGAGCCTCCTCCTCCGCTGGTCATCGACGACCACCCGGCCTACGTAGTCCGGGAGTTGCTGGACGTGCGATGCCGCGGCCGCGGCTACCAGTACCTGGTCGACATTCTAACCCCTGTCTGTTGCACATTCCTGTTGTAATACTTGTCTGCTTGGGAAATACCATTAAAACCCCTTGAAACGCTCCATTCTCCTCTCCTGTGTTCAGCGATTGGGCTGTGTTCAAAACCCACTTCTCACAGAACACCACGACCAAGATGACAGAACCAGCTACACACGAGATCGAGGAATGGAGGAGATTTCAGAAGCAGTCCGTGAGTATTATCAACGGCCAGTCCGCTCGAGTAGACCAACTCGCTCTCTCCATAGACGCCGTCACTGCTCAGCTTACCGCTCTCACACTCGGCTCCGCGGAGCGAGATAGACAATACAACCGTTTCGAGGCATACGTCACGGCTCAGCAAGCCCCACCAGACTCTCCCCCCACTGCTGCGATTCCCCCGCACAGGGAGCCTCACGTCCCCGCGCCGGAGCGTTATGACGGAAGCGTCTCCAAATGCCGAGATTTTATCTTTCAGTGTTCGCTAGTTTTCGGACAACAATCACACACATTTCAAAGCGATAGGTCTACAGTAGCTTACCTGTCGGCTCTGCTCACGGGCGCTGCGCTGGAATGGGCAACCGCTCTCCACTTCAATAATTCTCCCCTCTGCGAGTCATACTCTGCGTATATTGACGACAAGCGCAAAGTCTTTGACCACCCTCCAGGTGGCTCGGATAGAGCCGCCGGCTTGTTTACGATCCGCCAAGGAAGTCGCAGTGTGAGCGAATACGCTATCGATTTTCACATCCTGGCAGCCGGCTCCAACTGGGGGGACACGCCACTGCGAGGGGCTTTCCGCCAAGGCCTGAGCGACGTTTTGAAAGACGAACTTGCGTCCAAAGAAAGACCAAATTCCCTAGACGAGCTAATCCATTTGGCCAGGGAACTGGACATGCGTCTCCGTGAACGCCGCCGAGAGAAGGCTAGCACCGCTCGTCCACCTATACCCTGCCCAACTCGCTCTCCCCGCGCCGTCCGCGCTGAAAGTAGGTCCCCCGAGCCCATGGACCTAGACCGCTCACGCCTCCCCCCAACGAACGCCGTCACAGGCTCGCTACGGGGGCATGCCTATACTGCGGCCAACTAGGTCACTCCGTTGCCTCATGCTCGCTTCGCCCAAGCAACGGAGCTCGACAGTGACGCTGGGCGTCTGTTCGAGTCTTGATATCGCTCCCAGCTCCGGTCCAAACATGCTATTTAGCGCCACGCTGGGTCTCAATGGCCAATCACTCCCGCTGTCCGCCCTGCTCGACTCAGGGGCAGACGAGAACCTCATCGATGCTGGGGTAGTCTCCCGCTACCACATCGCTACGGACGCCCTGCCGATACCCTGTGACGCCCGCGGGTTAAACGGAAAATTGCTCACGCGAATAACTCGCCACACCGTACCCCTCCGCCTCCTGTTATCCGGAAATCATAGCGAGAGTATTCGTTTTCATGTTACCAGCTCTCCCCACAATCCCATTGTCCTTGGCATGCCTTGGCTCAAATTACACAACCCCGTCATCAACTGGCCTACCGGCTTAGTCTCCAGCTGGAGCGCTCACTGTCACGTTGCATGCCTACAATCAGCTCGGCCGCCACTAGGGGTCGCTGGTTCCCACCTCCCCAACGAAACCATTGACCTGTCTGCTATTCCTCCTGTCTACCATGACTTAAAGGCAGTATTTAGCTAACAACAGGCTCTCTCCCTGCCTCCCCATCGCCAATACGACTGTGCTATTGATTTACTCCCAGGAGCGCCACTCCCCGCTAGTCGCCTGTTCAACCTCTCATGCCCAGAGAGGGAGTCGATGGAGAAGTACGTCCACGAGTCCTTGGCCTCAGGCATTATCACTCCCTCCTCCTCTTCTGTCGGCGCAGGAATCTTCTTTGTCTCCAAGAAAGATCGTTCCCTTCGCCCCTGTATTGACTACCAGGGTCTCAACAATATCACAGTCAAAAACAAGTACCCCCTGCCTTTAATTGACTCTGCTTTTGAGCCCCTGCAAGGTGCCACCATCTTCACAAAGCTGGACCTCAGGAACGCCTATCACCTTGTCTGCATCCGGGAAGGAGACGAATGGAAGACGGCCTTTAAGACACCACTCGGCCACTTCGAGTACAAGGTAATGCCCTTTGGACTGACCAACGCCCCTGCTGTCTTTCAGGCCCTCGTCAATGACGTTCTCTGTGATGTCCCCCTTTGAGTCCTCTTTGGGCTACCAACCCCCGCTGTTCCCTGCCCAGGAGGAGGAGATCGCTGTTCCATCGGTGCAGGACCACCTCCGCCGCTGCAGGAGAATTTGGGAGGACACAAGGGCCGTGCTTCTCCGCTCTACGGACCAGAACCGTCGCTTCGCCGACCGCCACCGGACCCCGGCTCCCGACTATCAACCAGGTCAGATGGTATGGCTCTCGTCTCGGGACCTGGCGCTCAAGTCCGTTTCCCGTAAGCTAACCCCCCGTTTCGTTGGTCCCTACAAAATCCTGTCTCTCATCAATCCCTCTGTCGTCAGACTCCAGCTCCCCTCCCATATGCGGATTCACCCCTCCTTCCATGTCTCCCAGCTGAAGCCGGTGGTCTCCAGTCCCCTGTCTCCCCCTGCTCCGGAGCCTCCTCCTCCGCTGGTCATCGACGACCACCCGGCCTACGTAGTCCGGGAGTTGCTGGACGTGCGATGCCGCGGCCGCGGCTACCAGTACCTGGTCGACATTCTAACCCCTGTCTGTTGCACATTCCTGTTGTAATACTTGTCTGCTTGGGAAATACCATTAAAACCCCTTGAAACGTGTTCTCCTGTGTTCAGCGATTGGGCTGTGTTCAAAACCCACTTCTCACAGTTACAGCCGTGTACTGCAGTGAAAGGGTTAACGTGTGCCTTTTCTGGTTACAGCCGTGTACTGCAGTGAAAGGGTTAACCGTTAACATGTGCCTTTTCTGGTTACAGCCGTGTACTGCAGTGAAATGGTTAGGTTTTGCTTGCGGTGGTTGCAATTCCCCCTACTCCTCGCAGCTGGACCCTTCTCAAATAAGCACAAAAAGGCTATAAGCTTCTAAAACGATTTAATAGGCTAAACTTCGTTTTAAATTCTTTAATTCACATTTGTTTATTTCATTTAATTTTTCCCGACATAATGCTACCTGCCCCGACCAGATCCGTGTCTCCGTTGCGATACAGATGAATTATCTTCTCAAAATAGTATAAGTGGCTATCTTGGCCCTGAGAGCGTTGCTCTCTGGCTATGCAGCTGGACCCTTCTCAAATAAGCACGAAAAAGGCTATAAGCTTATAAAACGATTTAATAGGCTAAACTTCGTTTTAAAATCTTTAATTCACATTTGTTTATTTCATTAAATTTTTCCCGACATAATGCTACCTGCCCAGATCCGTTACTCCGTTGCGATACAGATGAATTATCTTCTCAAAATAGTATAAGTGGCTATCTTTTATGAGTATTTTACCACTGGTTGAAAACCACTGCTGTAGATCACTGTCGGTAGGTGCGCTGGGGTGGCAAGCCTTTATCGCTACCGGGGAACATAGGACCTGGGGAACATAGGACCTTTATTTCAGCGGCATAGGATCCTTTTTTTGTTCGGGAGCGTTCAGGAGCTGGCGGGACCGGGGAACATAGAACCCTTATTTCGGGAGCGGGGAACATAGGACCCTTTCTTTAAAAAAAAAGCGGGGAACATAGGACCCGGGGAACATAGGGATGACCCCTGTACCACTACACTTTGCTAGCTTCATATCACAGCTGTATATGTCACACTACACTTTGCTAGCTCCATATCACAGCTATATATGTAACGCTATGCTTTGCTAGCTTCATATCACAGCTGTATATGTACCGCTACACTTTCCTAGCTTCATATCAGAGCTGTATGTACTGCTACACTTTGCTAGCTTCATATCACACCTGCATAATGTACCACTACACTTTGCTAGCTTCATATCGCAGCTGTATATGTACCACTACACTTTGCGGAAATTAATAGTATGTATGTATGTCATGTAATTTTATTTTACTTTTAAAAATAAATAAGGCATTTTATTACCTAAACATAAAATCCAGGTCACTTATTTGTCAAACACTTACCCCAAAGTTGTTGAAATGGTCCAACTTTTCACAATTTCAATGATGAGTCTGTCTGTTTACTGGGAGCTAACCTAACCACAAACTCATGGAGGAGCTAGACATAAGAAATTATCTATATGAATATACTATATGCCAGTGTTTATCAAATTGTGGTACATGTACCCCTATGGGTATGTTGGAGTACTGCAATACAAAATAAATAAAAACAAGAGAAAAAACGAAAAACAAAATTGTATATCATTAAAATCACAACAGCATACAATAATTACTATAAAGATCCATGGGGGGTTAGGGTCAGGATAAAGTGTTTTGTAGAAAAGGTTTAAGTTTAAGTTTCATATTTTGGGACTTAACATCAACCTTTTCTCATTCAAAACATTTTAAAGAACGTCTGAATGTATCGTTTTAATTTGACCTCAACACTGACGCAGTTTGTTGATACAAAACAAACGACAAAAGAGGACATTTCAAATATGTCTTAAATGAGGTTCATATATACTCCATATGCCCATGTCTTCTCTACTCCCCTATGGCCATCGACCATCACTCTCTGGTCTCCCGCTCGGAGAATGTGGTCACCATGTGTGGTCTGTGATGTCCACGGGGGCCTGTCCCGGTCCCTGGAGAGTCCACTGAGTGGCGTTACTTTGGACCTTTAACCAATAGAAGGTCAAGTGAGAGGACATAGTGCATGGCTCCCCCCGCGTCACCGGGCCAATCTGTCATGTCAGACCCCAGGTCCTCTCTCCCAGCCCGCCTGATGGGTATGGATCTGATACAAGAACAACACGCCTGGTCTGATATCCATCACCATCCATAAGGAGAACAGAGAACAGCAACAACCAGTAATACAAAGGAGTAGGAGGAGGAGAGTATGGTACCATCTGATCAGAAATCACTCTGATTGATCATCTGAGCCATGAGTCAGAGCCCACTGAACAGGCCCCTGGGTCCTGTGGACCAATGGTCCTCAAAGTGGGGTCCTCGAGGGACTACCAGGGGGCAGTGGCGTCGTCAGTGTTGGGAAAGTTCACTTTCTACATGAACTAGTTCAGTTCACAGTTCACAATTTTTTAAATTAACTAGTTCAGTTCATAGTTCATAATTCAACATTTTTAACTAAAGTTCATGGTTTCAAAAATGAACTAATTTAGTTCTTTTTAGTTCTTTTTTGAAAAAATATTTTTTGTATAGATTTTTCACGTACAGTTACTTACATTACAAAAACACACATTGGGACAAGGGGGGGGGGGGGGGGGGGGTCCTCCAGTTCATCTCTATGCCATCATCCACACCATAAGCAAGCAAAAACAAAACAAAAATAAAAACAAGCAAAAAGGAAAGCAAACCAAGACAGGCACTGTACAGTATTGCACTTGCCTCGAGCCCATTCACATGTAGACATACATATATTTATTTGTTCCTATCCTAGGTCTGTCCATACAATGGGGCACTGGGCCTTTAGACGGATCCAAGAAATTTCAGCAGGAAAATAGTCTAATAGTGGGGCCCACAAATCCTGAAAGGAAGCGTTGTTGCCTCTATGCATTGCACAATGTCTTTCATGGGGTAGCACACCAAAGATCTCTGTATACCACATTTGTAAAAATGGAGGCTCATCCTTAATCCAGTTTATCAGAATGCATTTCCGGGCTGAAAGTAGAAGTTTATCAAATAGTTTGAATTGTAAAGGGTGTCACCCCTCCTACCCAACCCCCCCCCCCACCCAACCACCTCCAATGTACAGTCCCCCCCCACCCCCCCAACCCCACCCCACCCCACCTACCCAACCTCCTCCAATGTAGTTTCTACGTCAAACGTATATACTCTCTTTTCTGGACTCTTTTTGTATCACAAACAGTACTGTATTTGCAAATCTGGTATGTCATAAATGTATAGATGTAGCAGTACTGTCTATCTGTATGTCATTATGTCATATATGTTATGATGAGTTGAAAATGGGGGACCCTGATGTAAACAAGACGAAAGTCTTTCTCTGGTCTGCTTCCCCTTAACAATTGTATGTTTGATTGATTGATTGATTGATTGAAAAGTTTATTAACAGATTGCAGAATGGGTACAGTACAGTACAGCTCAATACATACAATTGTTAAGGGGATGCAGACCAGAGAAAGACTTTCGTCTTGTTTACATCAGGCTCCCCCATTTTCAATTCATCATAACATATATGACTGAGCTGTACTGTACTGTACCCATTCTGCAATCTGTTAATAAAGTGTTCAATCAATCAATCAATCACTTGGCCCCAGAACCTGGATAAACACTTAGATTCCCAAAAGTAGTGATAGACTGTAGGTACCCAGGTCTGTTTGACATTTCAAACATAAAGGAGATATTGAATTTTGTTAGTTTGTTGTTTGTTAATTTTGTTAGTTCTTTTTTCTATACGTTGCTGCAAGCTATTATTTGTAAAAATGATTGAACCACAGACAGCAATCGGAATACTGGCATTTCCATAACGCTTTGCTGCCGCCCATTCAGTCCACACTAGTAGCAGCTGCAGCTTTCATCTCTACAGTATATTTTCAAAAACATGAGGAAAAACTTTGCTTGAATTGTCTTTATTATGAAAACTAAAACAGGACGTTTGCATATTCTCAATGTTGCTGTCGACGTCGATGTACGGACTTGCTTCTTCAAACCAGGTGGACAAAGTTTACAGACAAACGTTAGATTGTTTCCGTCTGAGTCAGTACTGACTTTAACGTTAAACTATTTTAAATGCTCATACGCCAACGTCTAGAGGTAGAGTCTGACTCTGAGCGAGTGCTGCTCTCGACCTGCTGCTGCAGCTCTCAGCTTCTGCTCGCAGATTCCGCTGGTCCACTGTTGTTGTGAGGAGTCTGATGACGTAGCCAGGGGTGACAGGCGCGTTGCTAGATCGGGTGGTTTTACGCATAAATTTGAAGCCTGTTTACAATGTGTTTTAAGTGGGTTTTCGGCTGAAATGCATATGAAATCTGGCACATCTTTGAATGCCGTTATAATAGAGTGCTGAGAATGAACGCACGTTTGAACGCCGTTATACAGCGCTGAGAATGAACGTGTTCTCAATTACGTTCATTTAGCGGATATACAGTACGTTCAGTTCACGTTCGCCCAAAATACGAACTCGTTCATGAACGATCGTTCATTGAACGTGTTCAGGTACATCACTGGGCGTCGTTTTGATATGGCAAGGTATATGGCACTCGCCATTCCTTGGCTTCTAGCCAAATTTCACATTTGAGTTATTTTTTCTTTTTTTACCCAGGGACAGTGCACATTAACAGCATCTTCAGTTTCCACATCAATGTAAATGTGCCAGAATTAGCTAATGAGATAGTTTTCATCTGTAGTCCCTGCCTACCATGCATGTCTTCATGGTGTGGGAGGAAACCAGAGTACCTGGAGGAAACCCACGCAAACACAGGGAGAGAACATGCAAACTCCACACAGAAAGGCCTCCTTCTGGGGTTCGAACCCAGGACCTTCTTGCTGTGAGGCAGCAGTGCTAACCACTGTGAACCCAGGACCTTCTTGCTGTGAGGCAGCAGTGCTAACCACTGTGAACCCAGGACCTTCTTGCTGTGAGGCAGCAGTGCTAACCACTGTGAACCCAGGACCTTCTTGCTGTGAGGCAGCAGTGCTAACCACTGTGAACCCAGGACCTTCTTGCTGTGAGGCAGCAGTGCTAACCACTGTGAACCCAGGACCTTCTTGCTGTGAGGCAGCAGTGCTAACCACTGTGAACCCAGGACCTTCTTGCTGTGAGGCAGCAGTGCTAACCACTGTGAACCCAGGACCTTCTTGCTGTGAGGCAGCAGTGCTAACCACTGTGAACCCAGGACCTTCTTGCTGTGAGGCAGCAGTGCTAACCACTGTGAACCCAGGACCTTCTTGCTGTGAGGCAGAAGTGCTAACCACTGTGAACCCAGGACCTTCTTTCTGTGAGGCAGCAGTGCTAACCACTGTGAACCCAGGACCTTCTTGCTGTGAGGCAGTAGTGCTAACCACTGTGAACCCAGGACCTTCTTGCTGTGAGGCAGTAGTGCTAACCACTGTGAACCCAGGACCTTCTTGCTCAAGTTCAAGTTTCAAGTTTCTTTAATAGTTGTCATACAGAAGTACAGAATACTTTTATACAAAATGCTTCTTACTGTTGCGCTCCAGAGACTGTGCAAGACAAGATAAGTATGAAATAAAATAACATAGTAAAATTAGAAGTAAAAAAATGAGGTCACAGTGTTCAGTTTAGACATATGTACAATGTTCGATGCAGAATAGACGTAGTTACCATACAATATACAATACTGTGCAGTGTACTAATATACAATACTATATAGTGCAAGGCAGAAATGGAGAAATGGGACGAGGTGCAATTTAGGTACAATTCACAGTAGGTGTACGAGTTGTAGTGCAAATCCTTTATCAATAAATATAAAGTGTAAGTGTGTTTGTGTGATCTAAAGTGTGGAGAGTGGGTGCTGCAGTGTGTTGTTTGTTTGAGTGAGTGTGTGCGTGTGGGTGTGTGTGCTGTGTGCATTAGATGGTTGTTGCATAGTGATTATTGTTCGTTTAGCGATTATTGTTCGTTTAGCAGCCTGATGGCCTGGGGGTAGAAGCTTCTTCTGAGTCTTTTTGTGCTCGCCTTAAGACTCCGGTATCGCTTGCCTGACCGCAGCAGTTCAAAGAGGCAGTTGTTCGGGTGGCTCGAGTCCTTAATAATTCTCTTAGCCTTCCCCTTGCACCGCTTGTTGTAAATGTTCTGGAGGGTGGGAAGCCCCCCTCCAATTGTGCGTTCGGCTGAACGTGTCACTCTTTGTAGTCTGCTACGGTCTTGTGCAGTGCTATTCCCAAACCAGGAGGTGATGTTGCCGGTCAGGATGCTCTCTATTGTACATGAGTAGAAGTTCCTAAGGATCTTCTGACTGACTTGGAACTTCCTTAGGCGCCTGAGGAAGTAGAGGCGTTGTCGTGCCTTCTTCACAACACTGTCAATGTGTGTGGTCCATGTCAAGTCCTCGGATATGTGGGCTCCGAGGTACTTGAAACTGTTCACTCTCTCAACCGGTGCCCCGTCGATGCTGAGGGGGCTGTAGTCCTTGACCCCCGACCTCCTGAAGTCCACAATCATCTCTTTTGTTTTGCTGACGTTCAGGGAGAGGCAGTTCTCCTGACACCACTGTGACAGGTTCTCTACCTCTTCCAGGTAGGCCCTTTCGTCGTTGGCAGAGATCAGGCCCACCACTACTGTGTCATCAGCAAATTTGATGATGGTGTTGTTGTTCCGCTGTGCTACGCAGTCATGTGTGTACAGGGAGTAGAGGAGGGGGCTCAGAACACAGCCCTGGGGGGCCCCTATGTTGAGCGTGATGGATGAGGAGGTGCAGTTGCCGGCTCTTACCACCTGGGGTCTGCCCGTCAGGAAGTCCAAGACCCACTGGCAGAGGTCATAGTTCAAGCCCAGGTCCCTGAGCTTGGCTATGAGTTTGGAGGGGACTATGGTATTGAATGCTGAGCTGTAGTCGATGAACAGCATTCTCACATAGTTCCCCTGCCTCTTGTCCAGGTGTGATGCTGCTGTGTGCAGCACATGGGCTATGGCGTCCTCCGTGGACCTGTTGGGGCGATATGCAAATTGCAGAGGGTCCAGGTTGATGGGGAGGGAGGAACAGATGTAGCCCTTCACTAGCTTCTCAAAGCACTTCATGGCTATGGAGGTGAGGGCTACAGGGCGGTAGTCGTTGAGGCAAGCGGGCGTAGATTTTTTGGGTACAGGGATGATGGTGGACTTCTTCAGACAGGTGGGGATGACAGCCTGTTCCAAGGACAGGTTGAAGATGTCAGTGAATACCGGGGCCAGTTGGTCGGCACAGACTTTTAGGACGCGGCCGGGGATGCCGTCCGGTCCTGCTGCCTTCCTGATATTCACTTTTTTAAAGATCCGTCTCACCTCATGCTCTGTTACCCTGAACACTGAGTCTCCATCAGCAGACCCCCCCCCCCCCATTGCCGTGGTTGTAGGTGTGTGTTATTCACGCCACAACCTCGCATAGAAGGAATTGAGATCATTTGCTAAGGAGATGTCACTGTTCAGTTTGAGGGGGGTGCCTTTGTAGTCTGTCATTGTTCTGAGGCCCTGCCACATGCCTCTAGAGTCAGCCTGTTCAAACTGAAGTTCAACTTTATCCCTGTAACGCCGTTTTGCCTCTATTACTGCTCTCCTGACGTTGTATCTGCCATCTTGTGTTCTTCCATGTTGCCTGTCACCAGCCCGGTGTTGTATGCTGATGTGCGCACTTTCAGAGCCTCACGGACGGATTTGTCTACCCAGGCTTTTGATTGGGTAGATTTAAATTTGGTGGAGGGATTGTTTCTTCTACCTGAGTACAGACATAGTCAATCACCGTTTCGGTGTATCGTTAATATTGGCTGTGTTATCACGGAATACACTCCAGTCTGTGCATTCCAGTGCAGCTTGGAGTGACTCCTCCGCTGTGAGGCAGTAGTGCTAACCACTGTACCCAGGACCTTCTTGCTGTGAGGCAGCAGTGCTAACCACTGTGAACCCAGGACCTTCTTGCTGTGAGGCAGCAGTGCTAACCACTGTGAACCCAGGCCCTTCTTGCTGTGAGGCAGCAGTGCTAACCACTGTGAACCCAGGACCTTCTTGCTGTGAGGCAGCAGTGCTAACCACTGTGAACCCAGGACCTTCTTGCTGTGAGGCAGTAGTGCTAACCACTGTGAACCCAGGACCTTCTTGCTGTGAGGCAGCAGTGCTAACCACTGTGAACCCAGGACATTCTTGCTGTGAGGCAGCAGTGCTAACCACTGTGAACCCAGGACCTTCTTGCTGTGAGGCAGTAGTGCTAACCACTGTGAACCCAGGACCTTCTGCTGTGAGGCAGTAGTGCTAACCACTGAACCCAGGATCTTCTTGCTGTGAGGCAGCAGTGCTAACCACTGTGAACCCAGACTCTTGCTGTGAGGCAGCAGTGCTAACCACTGAACCCAGGACCTTCTTGCTGTGAGGCAGCAGTGCTAACCACTGTGACCCCAGGAACTTCTTGCTGTGAGGCAGCAGTGCTAACCACTGTGAACCCAGGACCTTCTTGCTGTGAGGCAGCAGTGCTAACCACTGTGAACACAGGACCTTCTTGCTGTGAGGCAGCAGTGCTAACCACTGTGAACCCAGACCTTTTGCTGTGAGGCAGCAGTGCTAACCACTGTGAACCCAGGACCTTCTGCTGTGAGCAGCAGTGCTAACCACTGTGAACCCAGGGACCTTCTTGCTGTGAGGCTGTAGTGCTAACCACTGTGAACCCAGACATTCTTGCTGTGAGGCAGTAGTGCTAACCACTGTGAACCCAGGACCTTCTTGCTGTGAGGCAGCAGTGCTAACCACTGTGAACCCAGGACCTTCTTGCTGTGAGGCAGTAGTGCTAACCACTGAACCCAGGACCTTCTTGCTGTGAGGCAGTAGTGCTAACCACTGAACCCAGGACCTTCTTGCTGTGAGGCAGCAGTGCTAACCACTGAACCCAGGACCTCTTGCTGTGAGGCAGCAGTGCTAACCATGTGACCCAGGACCTTCTTGCTGTGAGGCAGCAGTGCTAACCACTGAACCCAGGACCTTCTTGCTGTGAGGCAGCAGTGGCTAACCACTGTAAACCCAGGACCTTCTTGCTGTGAGGCAGTAGTGCTAACCACTGACGCCACCGTGCCGCCCAGTACGGTAGAGAGAGAGAGAGAGAGAGAGAGAGAGAGAGAGAGAGAGAGAGAGAGAGAGAGAGAGAGAGAGAGAGAGAGAGAGAGAGAGAGGTGTCTTGATGAGGTCATCATCGGTTCCTGTGGGGGCAGAGATGTTGACTTCCTTCGAACCGCCGTGCGAAAGAGGACAGTGGACCCTCTGAGTACTAAGTGTCTCTCAGTAGCGTGACTGGATGTATTTTAGTGTGGACGGCCCTTATGGGAATCAAACCACCCTTAACCAGGAAGTGTTGCTGCTCTAAATGTTCTACCATGTAAAACACACTTCTACGCAGAGCTGTCTCCACGCCTGTACGTCACGAGTCTCTGTGTAGGAGTGTGTCGGGTAAAGCACACTGCTTTCTCTAAGAGAGAGAGGGAGAGAGAGAGAGAGAAGAGAGAGAGAGAGAGAGAGAGAGAGAGAGAGAGAGAGAGAGAGAGAGAGAGAGAGAGAGAGAGGGAGGAGATATAGAGATATAGAGAGAGAGAGAGAGAGAGATAGAGAGAGAGAGAGAGAGAGAGAGAGAGAGAGAGAGAGAGAGAGAGAGAGAGAGAGAGAGAGAGAGAGAGAGAGAGAGAGAGAGAGAGAGGAGAGAGAGAGAGAGAGAGGAGAGAGAGAGATATAGAGATATAGAGAGAGAGAGAGAGATAGAGAGAGAGAGAGAGAGAGAGAGAGAGAGAGAGAGAGAGAGAGAGAGAGAGAGAGAGAGAGAGAGAGAGAGAGAGAGAGAGAGAGAGAGAGAGATAGAGAGAGGGAGAGAGAGAGAGAGACACACACACAGGCACACACAAACACAGACACACACACACACAGACAGAGCACTAGAGGGGGAGGAAGATGATGACGATGAAGATGATGAGCTCGATCAGCTCCCGGCCACTTCACAGCTCCAGGGACCCCCCCTGGACCCTGGCCTCCTCCTCACGACAGGCTCCCTGCTCAGGGACAGAGATGAGCACTCCTTAAAGACCCAGAGGAGGAGGAGGAGGAGGAGGAGGAGGAGGAGGAGGAGGAGGAGGAGGAGGAGGAGGAGGAGGAGGAGGAAAGTAGAGGAGGCTCAAGCGCCTCAGGGGAGAGTGGTGACAGCTCTCTCCAGGAGATGAGGAGATTCTTACTCCTCCTGGACCAACTAAGATGTCCGTATGTGTGTGTGCATGTGCATATAAAGTGTGTGCTTATGTGTGTGTGTGTGTGTGTGTGTGTGTGTGTGTGTGTGTGTGTGTGTGTGTGTGTGTGTGTGTGTGTGTGTGTGTGTGTGTGTGTGTGTGTGTGTGTGTGTGTGTGTGTGTGTGTGTGTGTGTGTGTGTGTGTGTGTGTGTGTGTGTGTGTGTGTGTGTGTGTGTGTGTGTGTGTGTGTGTGTGTGTGTGTGTGTGTGTGTGTGTGTGTGTGTGTGTGTGTGTGTGGACAGGATATGTCAGAGGGTTAAGAGTTACTGTGAATACTTGGAGAAGTGAATGATGAAGTGTTTCTTTCCAATAGGAGAAATCCATCGTTTGCAAAAATGGGAACCTATACTCTCAGTGTTGTAGTCGAGTCACAAAATCTCGAGTCCGAGTCGAGTCGAGAGTCCCTGGTGTTCGAGTCCGGGTCCAAGTCTGAGTCACCAAAGAAGAGCCAGAGTCGAGTCTCCATTACCCTAGTCCGAGTCTCCAAGTCATCGAGGTTGAGTCCACTCCACTCTGGCAGTCAAGAGCTGACGTACAAATAAAAAAAGGTTAAACATAAATGACACAGCGGTCACCATTTCAAAAGGAGTTTATTTACTTTGTGACACAATAGCCAAACAAATGCACTAGCCATCAATATCTTATGGCAAATGATTAGGGCATATTACAAAATAAACAAATAACTATTCATCAATTAACATGTCCGAGTCTGAGTCTGCAACTTCCGAATGCAGCCAATGCTTGAGTCCAAGTCCAAGTCTGAGTCATCAGTGCTCAAGTCCAAGTCGAGACACAAGTCCTGAAAAATCAGTCCAGGACTCGAGACTTGGGTACTACAACACTGCCTACTCTAATAAAATTTAAACATGTTGAAAGACCTCCTGGGAGGGCCTCCTGCTGTCTGTAGAAGCTGACTGAAGACTTGTATAATCTACTCCACCATGTAGTAGGCCTGTCCCCGACTAATGATTTGGATAGTCGACTTTGATTGGCCGAAATTTACCCACAGTCGACTGGTAGTCGACTACCCCCCTGAATGCCAAAAAAAATGTGGGGGGTGCTTACTGTCTGAAGGAGTCGACTGAAGGCTTCTTGTCCTCTGCGAAAGCATGCAATTGGTCCACTGATGGAGACATCTTGATATTTGTCTAGTCTAGTCCCTGCCTGCTGTTTTTGAGCAGTTCAAGCCTGTCTCTCCCTCCTCTCTCTCTGACATAATTAAACACTTACGGCCCACAAACTGCCCCTCAGATAGCCTTCCCTCTCGCCTTCTAAAAGAAGTGCTCGATTCAGTCTTGCCCACTATTCTATTGCTGGTAAATTCCTCTCTCAGCTCTGGCTGTGTCCCAACCGCCTTTAAACACGCTGTGGTTCAACCCCTGATAAAAAAGAAAAACCTTGATCCCTCTATTTTATCTAACTTCAGGCCTATTTCCCAATTACCCTTCCTGTCAAAAGTCCTGGAGCGAGCAGTTTACCTCCAGTTAAAACAGTTTTTAGATATTTATCAAATCCACGAAAAGTTTCAGTCTGGCTTTAAACCGCGCCATAGCACTGAAACAGCCCTCCTGAGAGTTCAAAATGATCAAATTTTAGCTGCAGATTCTGTAAATCCCGCCATTCTCGTGCTTTTAGACCTCACAGCCGCCTTCGACACTATAGACCACACTATCCTACTGTCGCGCCTGGAAAAACATGTTGGCATCACAGGCGTCGCCCTAAGCTGGTTTAAGTCCTACCTGACTGACCGGAGCTTCTCAGTCCAGCTTGTAGAATTCTTCTCTTCAGCGGCCCCACTTACCTGTGGGGTGCCCCAGGGGTCGATACTGGGCCCCATCCTCTTTTTATTATATATGTTGCCCTTAGGCTCAATCATTGCAAAGCATAATATGTCCTTCCATTGCTTTGCCGACGATGTGCAGATCTATTTACCCCTACAAGCAAAAGGCAAGGTCACATTACAACCACTGTTAGATTGCCTGGCTGATATTAAATTATGGATGAGTGCAAACTTTCTCAACTTAAACGAGCGCAAAACAGAGATTATTTTATTTAGTAATGATTCACCTGACCCTACAGCCATTGCCCTAGGCCCCCTGGGCTCAAATATCCGCTCCTCTGTCAGAAACCTCGGAGTAATCTTCGACAGACATTTTTAATTTGATAAGCAGGTTAGTTTGGTGGTCAAAACTAGCTTTTTTCACCTCAGACTCCTAGTCAAGACCAAACCATACCTCTCCCAGAAGGATCTGGAGAGGGTGATCCATGCCTTTATCTCGACCCGGCTGGATTACTGCAATGCGTTGTATGTCGGCATTGATCAGTTGCTGCTCCGTCGCCTGCAACTGGTACAAAATGCGGCTGCCCGCCTGCTTTCCGGTACCAGGAAACGTGACCACATTACACCAGTTCTGGCTTCTCTCCACTGGCTCCCCGTCCGTTTCCGTATTGATTTTAAACTTTTACTGACTGTTTTTAAAGCACTACACGGGCTGGCTCCACTGTACCTAGCTGAGCTCCTACATCACCCCACCCCATCCAGAGCCCTAAGGTCTGCTGACCAGCTGCTGCTGGAGGTGCCTAGGACCAGGCTAAAAACCAGGGGAGATAGAGTCTTTGCTGCTGCTGCCCCCCGACTCTGGAACAGCCTCCCCCCCACATAAGATCTGCCCAGAGCCTAGAGGTTTTTAAATCCTTGCTCAAAACACACCTCTTCTCCCTGGCCTTTGACCAGAGCTAGCCCAGCATCTATAGCATCTATACATGACGTCCGCTGTCACTCTGCACTTTTTATCAAATTTTCTTGTCTCTTTTATTGCACTTTGCCCTTGCTTTCCTATATGTACTGTACTCTACCTTTTTTGTAATTCTAGTGTATTTTTATTGCATTGTATGTGTTTTTACCATGTTGTGAAGCACTTTGGTTTGGCTGTTAGTCATTTGTAAACGTGCTATATAAATAAAACTGACTTGACTTGACTTGACTTGACTAGTGTGTTCATTAGATGGGTGAAATCCTCTTTCAGTGCTTTCAGTGTTTTCTTAGGCAGTTAGCCTCGTTGGGATGCGCACCATTAGTGTTACCCACGCTTCTAGGCCTCTTTGCTTTTGGAAAGAATGATATAAAATTCAATAAAAAGCGTGTTATGTTATAAAAAGTTTTGATGAAAGCGTTCAACAAAAAGCGTGTTACGTTATAAAACCTTTTGATGAAAGCACTCAACAAAAAGCGTGTTAGGTTATAAAATGTTTCGATGAAAGCGCTCAGCAAAAAGCGTGTTACATTATAAAATGTTTTGATAAAAGCGCTCAACAAAAATCGTGTTACGTTATAAAATGTTTTGATGAAAGCGATCAGCAAAAAGCGTGTCACGTTATAAAATGTTTTGATGAAAGCGTTCAACAAAAAGCGTGTTACGTTCTAAAATGTTTTGATGAAAGCGTTCAACAAAAAGTGTGTTAGGTTATAAAATGTTTTGATCAAACCGTTCAGCAAACAGCGTTTTACGTTATACATTCTTTTGAGAACAGCATTCAAAAAAGCAGACGAGTTACGCTATATACAATGTGGTGACAGCTTTTAAACAGCGGAGTGCATCTTTAATGCTAAAATCCGTTCCTATGCTTTTAACCTACAGCATACCTATGGGCTCACACCTGTTACTTGACTGCGTTGTACGAGACTAAACACAGATGTGGGGTTTCCACACGTGGAGATGTGGTCTGCTGCAAGGTGACCCATCTTTCCTACACGGACCCCAGACATCCAGTGATCAGTCAATCAATGACAAAACCAAAATGTTGGAGCCCAAAATTGCACAGAATAATGGTTACAAAATTCGATCTTGACAAGTGCAGTGTTTTTTTTCCAATTGAATGAACTATCTGTATCTGTACATTTTTGCTGGTCATAAGCTCCCAGAATACTGGATTTTTTCCTCTACTAACTTATAGCGCTTATCCCTCATTCTCTCTATCTCCCTCCCTCTCTCTCTCTCTCTCTCTCTCTCTCTCTCTCTCTCTCTCTCTCTCTCTCTCTCTCTCTCTCTCTCTCTCTCTCTCTCTCTCTCTCTCTCTCTCTCTGATGGGAAACCCATTTTGCAAGTCATGCTTTAATTCCCGCCGATTCACCTTTGCCGTGTCCTACGGCCTCTTGATGGATAAAACAACTGTTAAACCTGTTCTCATTCCACGGTTCTCTGGCTTTTCTTTTGGTCACAGTCCGGTCGTACACACTGCACTGTACTGTCTTTGTGTCTCTACACGCCTTCCACGTGTCCCGTTCTCCATATGGGCAATTCCATGCAAATGTCAACCTCACCATAAAAAAATGTAAATAACATGATCATAACCAAACCAATTTCAAATGTATCATCAAGGTCTATATTTTGAAGTACAAAATAGATTTGATCGTAATATTTATGAGAATGCATATTTTTTCACACTACAGGAGGAGACACAATGATGTAAAAATGTATTTTTCGATTAACCTAACTTTCTGAATGGCCAGAATGTCAAAAAAAATCAACAGATATTTTTCTAACCTCACCTTTGGTTATGAAGGGCTGTTGTATCAATATGTGAATCAATTATGTACGTTGTGTCTTTCCATTGGCAGGTGAAGCATGCTGTTATAATGCCCAGCGAATGTAACATCCATAACGTTTTCCAGGAAAAGTTGTCATAAAACATGCATCTGGAATGCAATGTCAACCAAACTTCCTAAGCAAAGCTAACTTTTATAAAGATGACATATTAGCAACAATTAGTCATTCTGGTCTTATTTTTTGTATTCTTTACAAGTGTTATGGATGTTACCGTTATGGATGTTACATTGCAAGTGACGGATGTTACATTGCGAATGTGTGTTGTTAAATCCGATTATGACCCCTTTGTTTGAAGTATAATTTACACATTTTAGTTACACTTATTGAGATAAAGATGAGCCTGCAATAAGAAATGTTTTGACCTTTTGGATTTTGAGATAGGTGACAAAATACACAGCGTTATGCATGTTACGGAAATTGACAAGCTTTTTGGACTCACTGAACACATGATGAAAACTCTGTGAATATCTTTTTCAAAGAATAACATGTTTACTATCACTTTGTAGGGAAGGGTTTGAGGTACCCAAAAAGCACATTCAGGAAAACCTGGCATTTCCTCTCAAGGAATTAATCACAAAAAAGTGCTGTTATGGATGTAAAATGTTTGCATCATGGATGTTACATGTCTGAAATAGACAAAAACACGATCAAAAATGTGTGTTGTTAAGTCGGATTATGACCCCTTTGTTTGATTTAAATCAGAAGTATTTTATGACTCCTTGTTTGATTAAAATCCAACATATTTCCAGACACAACTTTTTCACACATTGTTCTAGGCAGAGCAGTGTCCACGTTAGCCTACTGCTAATCGGCTGCTGTCGGCCATCTCCCCCTTGCGTCTGCTCAGCCTACATGTGTATTTGTTATTGTTTGCCAAGTATCGTGACAAGAAACCCACCCAAAAAAACACAGAAACCCCAAATGAAACCAAACAGAAAGTAAATGAGTATTATTCCAGGGACGACATTTCAAGACAGGCCCCAGGAATGAAGGATGCAGTGACCATAAGAGAAGGAGTCAAGCAGAGGGTTCAGAAATGCCACATGTCCATGTCCCTTATGGAGGCTTACCGCTGCACTTCCAACCAAAGAGGACAAGTCCTGGGTCAGTTTTGATCAGATTCGTGAACACGTCAATCCTCACATGGATAACAGAGGGAGATACCATTTCTCTGAACCAGTCCAGGCAGAGTAAATTGGACTTGATTTTTTATAACTTTCTTTTTCATGGTGAGGTTGACATTTTCATGGAATTGCTCCAAAACTCATTTTCTGATTTAACCGATATTAATATTGCTGTTCTCTGTATAGAAAACAATTTTTTTTATGTTAATCAAATAAAGAGCTATTTTCCAAAAACGTTTTGTAATTTATTTTCAGAAGTGACTGATATTTTGAAACTATTTAGGACCAAAAATTGTGATTTTTGTGATGTCACAGTATGATGTCATAATAGAACATTCTAGAATATTTGTGATGTCACAGTATGATGTCATAATAGAACTTTCTAGAACATTTGTGATGTCACAGTATGATGTCATAATCAAACATTCTAGAACATTTGTGATGTCACAGTATGATGTCATAATCGAACATTCTAGAACATTTGTGTTCTATATATATTCAACAATTCTGGCGATGAGATGGAGGGTTCCCCCTCTTGGGGGGGGCCCTCCAAGAGAGGAGATGATGTTTGTATTGTGATTGTATGACAAGAGGAGCAGAGAAGAAGGAGACAGAGACGATAGAAATGTGTTTTGAAGATGAGAAGAAGAAGAAGAGGAGTGTAAACTTTCTCAAGTTTGGGCGAAGCAAGAATTGTGGAGGGCAGTAATACGCCACGATGCGTCTACACTGCCGGAAATTCAAATAAGAAGAAGAAGAAGAAGAAGATCTCATTGAGTTTGGCCATATAGCTACCACGTGTAGGAAGGGC
The DNA here is from genome assembly GCF_963971535.1 of Notolepis coatsorum. Taxonomy (NCBI): domain Eukaryota; kingdom Metazoa; phylum Chordata; class Actinopteri; order Aulopiformes; family Paralepididae; genus Notolepis; species Notolepis coatsorum. The sequence goes on along the minus strand of NC_140179.1, from coordinate 55,257,054 downwards.
CTGAGGTGCGCTAGGTGTGGTGGGGAACATGAATATGGGAAGTGTGGAGAGGGAGTGAAGCCGATGTGCTGTAGTTGTGGTGGGGAGCATAGTGTAGCGTTTAGGGGGTGTGAGGTGATGAAGAAGGAGGTCGCGGATCGGAGAGTGAGAAGGGAGGGTAAGTTGTCGTATGCTGAGGCGGTTAGCAGGGTAGGACAGGGCAGCCAAGAAAGGGTGCAGGGGGTTGAAGGAGGGCATTTGGCAGAGAGGGTAGAGCAGGTGGAAAGAGAGAGGGGAAGGGAGGAGAAATTAGGTATTGTGGCCTTCGTGGCAGGGGTAGTTACTGGTATGGCAGAGGCTAAGGGTAAAACAGCGATGGTGAAGATGATTGTTAGGATAGCGGTTCAACATCTGGGATTGGAAGGTCTGGACTGGGAGGTGGTGCTTAGGGAATTGGCTGAGGGGGCTGCGAGGGTCAGAAAAAGCAGCCCAGAAAAAGATCGCAGGGGGCAAGGAGGGTCCCACGGAGGGGGGCTCAGGCAGGAAGTAGCAGCGTTAGCTGCACTCCAATGGACAATGTAGTTGATGACGGGGTCCAGTAGAAGAAGAAGAAGAAGGTGAAGTAGAAGAAGACGAAGAGCCCATACAAAGAATTGCGGAGGGCAGTAATACGCCACGATGCGTCTACACTGCCGGAAATTCAAATAAGAAGAAGAAGAAGCATTTCCTGGCATTTTTTCAGACTACAACATGAATCCAGACTGGTTTGACCCTCAAAATGGTCCACCGAAGTCAAACACATGTGGGTAAAGCCCTATTTTATAGTGTTTTTTGTCTATTTCAGACGTGTAACATCCATAACGCAAAAATGTAACATCCATAACGGCACTTTTTTGTGATTCATTCCTTGAGAGGAAATGCCAGGTTTTCCGAATGTGCTTTTTGGGTACCTCAAACCCTTCCCTACAAAGTGATAGTAAACATGTTATTCTTTGAAAAAGATATTCACAGAGTTTTCATCATGTGTTCAGTGAGTCCGAAAAACTTGTCAATTTCCGTAACATCCATAACGCTGTGTATTTTGTCACCTATCTCAAAATCCAAAAGGTCAAAACATTTCTTACTGCAGGCTCATCTTTATCTCAATAAGTGTAACTAAAATGTGTAAATTATACTTCCAATTCAAATCGATGCCTTGTCAATGTTAAGTTAAGTTTCCAATGTTCTCTCCGAATGTAACATCAATAACGCTGGAATTGCCCTGCAAAGTCACAAATAACATTCTGTATAGTCAAATTCACAAATAACATTATGTATAGACAAAGTCACAAATAACATTCTGTATAGACAAAGTCACAAATAACAATCTGTATAGACAAAGTCACAAATAACATTATGTAGTCAAAGTCACAAATACCATTCGGTAAAGTCAAAGTCACAAATAACATTATGTATAGACAAAGTCACAAATAACAATCTGTATAGTCAAAGTCACAAATAACAATCTGTATAGACAAAGTCACAAATAACATTATGTAGTCAAAGTCACAAATACCATTCGCTAAAGTCAAAATCACAAATAACATTATGTATAGACAAAGTCACAAATAACAATCTGTATAGACAAAGTCACAAATAACAATCTGTATAATCAAAGTCACAAATACAATTCTATATAGTCAAAGTTACAAATAACATTCTGTATAGTCAAAGTCACAAATAACAATCTGTATAGTCAAAGTCACAAATAACATTCTGTATAGTCAAAGTCACAAATACCATTCGGTAAAGTCAAAGTCACAAATAACATTCTGTATAGTCAAAGTCACAAATACCATTCGGTAAAGTCACAAATAACAATCTGTATAGACAAAGTCACAAATAACATTCTGTATAGTCAAAGTCACAAATAACATTCTGTATAGTCAAAGTCACAAATACCATTCGGTAAAGTCAAAGTCACAAATAACATTCTGTATAGTCAAAGTCACAAATACCATTCGGTAAAGTCACAAATAACAATCTGTATAGACAAAGTCACAAATAACATTCTGTATAGTCAAAGTCACAAATAACATTCTGTATAGTCAAAGTCACAAATAACATTCTGTATAGTCAAAGTCACAAATACCATTCGGTAAAGTCAAAGTCACAAATAACAATCTGTATAGTCAAAGTCACAAATAACATTCTGTATAGTCAAAGTCACAAATAACATTCTGTATAGTCACAAATAACATTCTGTATAGACAAAGTCACAATTAACATTCTGTATAGTCAAAGTCACAAATAACATTCTGTATAGTCAAAGTCACAAATACCATTCGGTAAAGTCACAAATACCATTCTGTATAGACAAAGTCACAAATAACAATCTGTATAGACAAAGTCACAAATAACATTATGTAGTCAAAGTCACAAATACCATTCGGTAAAGTCAAAGTCACAAATAACATTATGTATAGACAAAGTCACAAATAACAATCTGTATAGTCAAAGTCACAAATAACAATCTGTATAGACAAAGTCACAAATAACATTATGTAGTCAAAGTCACAAATACAATTCTATATAGTCAAAGTCACAAATAACATTCTGTATAGTCAAAGTCACAAATAACATTCGTATAGTCAAAGTCACAAATACCATTTGGTAAAGTCAAAGTCACAAATAACATTCTGTATAGTCAAAGTCACAAATACCATTCGGTAAAGTCACAAATAACAATCTGTATAGACAAAGTCACAAATAACAATCTGTAGACAAAGTCACAAATAACATTCTGTATAGTCAAAGTCACAAATAACATTCTGTATAGTCAAAATCACAAATACCATTCGGTAAAGTCAAAGTCACAAATAACAATCTGTATAGTCAAAGTCACAAATAACATTCTGTATAGTCAAAGTCACAAATAACATTCTGTATAGTCAAAGTCACAAATAACATTCTGTATAGTCAAAGTCACAAATAACATTCTATAGTCAAAGTCACAAATAACAATCTGTATAGATAAAGTCACAAATAACAATCTGTATAGTCAAAGTCACAAATACAATTCTGTATAGTCAAAGTCACAAATACAATTCTGTATAGTCAAAGTCACAAATAACATTCTGTATAGTCAAAGTCACAAATAACAATCTGTATAGTCAAAGTCACAAATACAATTATGTATAGTCAAAGTCACAAATAACATTCTGTATAGTCAAAGTCACAAATAACAATCTGTATAGTCAAAGTCACAAATAACAATCTATAGTCAAAGTCACAAATAACAATCTGTATAGTCAAAGTCACATATATATAACAATCTGGGTACAAATGGGGACGAGGGGACATTTATGCACATGTACTGGGACTGCCCACCAGTTAAGATATTCTGGAAAGAAGTGACCCAGCAATTATCAAATCTCTTAATTCTGAATATACCTGTACACCCCTCTGTATTACTGCTGAATGATGTTTTTGAGTATGCAGTACCTATACAGCTAAAGATATTGGTTTTATCTGGTATTACAGTGGCTAAAAAACTGATAGCATCACCGGATTCAACCAGAAAAAAATTGCCGAAAGGTCTGGATTCTTACATATCTTGATGTGATTTATCTAGAAATATCTACAGCAAGAATTTTGGGTCTCAATGAATCCAAATTGACAATGTGGTTAGAAGTGGTAGAGAGAATTGCGTTCGTCACCAGCCCCGGAGCTGAGCTGGATTTGCCTGTTCGAATCCAGCTCACAGCTCCGGGGTTGTCACCAGCTTGGCTGGCCGTCTGCACTGATACAATTGGCTGTATCAGAGGGTGGGAGAAGCTGGCGGGGTGGGTCCGGGTCGTTGTAAACAGCGACTCCTACAGTTCGGTCGGGGCGCCTGCTAAGCGCGGATTGGACGTGAGGGGGATAGTGTGGTCCTCCCACACGCTACGCCCTCTCAATGAGAATCCGCGCTGCCAGGTGAAAAGAAGCGGTGATTGGCTGGACGTGTGTCGGAGGAAGCACGTGGTAGCCTCCACTCTCCCAGATGATCTGACTGTAGGGGGTAAGTGCGCAGCGACCAGGAAGGGACTGGGAATTGGCATACGACTAACATTGGGATGGGAGAAAATCGGAGGAAAATGGAGGGGGAAAAAGACCAAAAAAAAAAAAAAAAAAAGTGGTAGAGAGAATAAAAGCTAGCATATAATGGTAGTGTCTGGTTAGGAGCGAAGATAATGGATGGATTATCCATTGGGGGGTCCAGGGTGGGGGGTGCGAGCAAGAGCATATGTGTGTAGGGGAATAGATAGCAGGTATTAGGGGCATATCTTGTATACGACATTTATCTAAACAGTGATTTAATTTGATGTGCACTGTTAACAATGCTGTATATCTAATTGTGTGTTGTCATGTTTGTTTATATGTTTGTTTAAAAAATAATAAAAAAAATAAAATACAAAAAAATCTGTATAGTCAAAGTCACAAATACCATTCGGTAAAGTCAAAGTCACAAATAACATTATGTATAGACAAAGTCACAAATAACAATCTGTATAGTCAAAGTCACAAATAACAATCTGTATAGACAAAGTCACAAATAACATTATGTAGTCAAAGTCACAAATACCATTCGGTAAAGTCAAAGTCACAAATAACATTATGTATAGACAAAGTCACAAATAACAATCTGTATAGACAAAGTCACAAATAACATTATGTAGTTAAAGTCACAAATAACAATCTGTATAGATAAAGTCAAAAATAACATTCTGTATAGTCAAAGTCACAAATAACATTATGTATAGGCAAAGTCACAAATAACAATCTATAGTCAAAGTCACAAATAACAATCTGTATAGTCAAAGTCACAAATAACATTATGTATAGTCAAAGTCACAAATAACAATCTATAGTCAAAGTCACAAATAACAATCTGTATAGACAAAATCACAAATAACAATCTGTATAGTCAAAGTCACAAATACAATTCTATATAGTCAAAGTCACAAATAACATTCTGTATAGTCAAAGTCACAAATAACAATCTGTATAGTCAAAGTCACAAATAACATTCTGTATAGTCAAAGTCACAAATACCATTTGGTAAAGTCAAAGTCACAAATAACATTCTGTATAGTCAAAGTCACAAATACCATTAGGTAAAGTCACAAATAACAATCTGTATTGACAAAGTCACAAATAACAATCTGTAGACAAAGTCACAAATAACATTCTGTATAGTCAAAGTCACAAATAACAATCTATAGTCAAAGTCACAAATAACAATCTGTATAGACAAAGTCACAAACAACAATCTGTATAGTCAAAGTCACAAATACAATTCTATATAGTCAAAGTCACAAATAACATTCTGTATAGTCAAAGTCACAAATAACAATCTGTATAGTCAAAGTCACAAATAACATTCTGTATAGTCAAAGTCACAAATACCATTTGGTAAAGTCAAAGTCACAAATAACATTCTGTATAGTCAAAGTCACAAATACCATTTGGTAAAGTCACAAATAACAATCTGTATAGACAAAGTCACAAATAACAATCTGTAGACAAAGTCACAAATAACATTCTGTATAGTCAAAGTCACAAATAACATTCTGTATAGTCAAAATCACAAATACCATTCGGTAAAGTCAAAGTCACAAATAACAATCTGTATAGTCAAAGTCACAAATAACATTCTGTATAGTCAAAGTCACAAATAACATTCTGTATAGTCAAAGTCACAAATAACATTCTGTATAGTCAAAGTCACAAATAACATTCTGTATAGTCAAAGTCACAAATAACATTATGTATAGTCAAAGTCACAAATAACAATCTATAGTCAAAGTCACAAATAACAATCTGTATAGATAAAGTCACAAATAACAATCTGTATAGTCAAAGTCACAAATACAATTCTGTATAGTCAAAGTCACAAATACAATTCTGTATAGTCAAAGTCACAAATAACATTCTGTATAGTCAAAGTCACAAATAACAATCTGTATAGTCAAAGTCACAAATACAATTATGTATAGTCAAAGTCACAAATAACATTCTGTATAGTCAAAGTCACAAATAACAATCTGTATAGTCAAAGTCACAAATAACAATCTATAGTCAAAGTCACAAATAACAATCTGTATAGTCAAAGTCACATATATATAACAATCTGGGTACAAATGGGGACGAGGGGACATTTATGCACATGTACTGGGACTGCCCACCAGTTAAGATATTCTGGAAAGAAGTGACCCAGCAATTATCAAATCTCTTAATTCTGAATATACCTGTACACCCCTCTGTATTACTGCTGAATGATGTTTTTGAGTATGCAGTACCTATACAGCTAAAGAGATTGGTTTTATCTGGTATTACAGTGGCTAAAAAACTGATAGCATCACCGGATTCAACCGGAAAAAAATTGCAGAAAGGTCTGGATTCTTACAAATCTCAATGTGATTTATCTAGAAATATCTACAGCAAGAATTTTGGGTCTCAATGAATCCAAATTGACAATATGGTTAGAAGTGGTAGAGAGAATAAAAGCTAGCATATAATGGTAGTGTCTGGTTAGGAGCGAAGATAATGGATGGATTATCCATTGGGGGGTCCAGGGTGGAGGGTGCGAGCAAGAGCATATGTGTGTAGGGGAATAGATAGCAGGTATTAGGGGCATATCTTGTATAAGACATTTATCTAAGCGGTGATTTAATTTGATGTGCACTGTTAACAATGCTGTATATCTAATCGTGTGTTGTCATGTTTGTTTATATGTTTGTTTAAAAAATAATAAAAAAATAAAATACAAAAAAATCTGTATAGTCAAAGTCACAAATAACAAGTTCAAGTTTCAAGTTCAAGTTCAAGTTTCTTTATTATTTGTCATACAGAAATACAGAATACTTTGCATGAAATGTTTCTTTCTGTTTTGCTCCTGAGAGTGTGCTAGATAATAACAAGATAGTATAAATAAGTATAATAAGTATAAAATAGAAAGTCAAGAAGTCAAGTAAAAACAAGTGTAAACAACAATTGTTCAGTATAGCTCTATACAGTATGTACATCAGGTACAAAATGGTGTGGTATAGCTTAACTTGTGGTGCCACCTTGTGGTGGTAAGGTGCAATAAGGAATAAGGAATGAGAGATGTGCAATTCCCTTACCAAAAATATAAATATAAAGTGTAAAGTGTAAAAGTGTAAAGTGTGGTAAAGTGGGTGCTACAGTGTGTTGTTTATTTAAAGCAGGGGTCTCAAACTCAATTTACCTGGGGGCCGCTGGAGGTAGAGTCTGGGTGAGGCTGGGCCGCATCAAATATAAAAAAAAAGGGTTTCAAGTATTCCAAAAAAAAGTACAACTGATCCAATCTTCTCAATCTTTAGCAACAATCTTTTAGAACATGAACAGTTCTTCAGAACATGAACGATTCTTCAGAACATAGGCTTCTCTTACCTACTCCTTGCTGCCAGAGACTTGGCAGCGCTTCCTCTTATGTCTTCCCCCCTTGTGTGTCCTCTGAGGTTTGTCAGTCGCAATACATCTTCAACAAACTACCCCTTTGCCTCATCATAAAACCTCACAAACACCAGCATCTGAGCATTCTCAGTTGTGTCAGTGGACTCATCCACATCTATGGAAATGCGCTGTTCATTTTTTTTATTCTATCACAAAGCTGTTTAATCAAATCACCAGCCAGTATTTCAGTTATTCTGGTTGCTGTGCTGAGGGGTGTAGAGGAGCCAAAGCTATATATTTAGGTTATTGTATTATATGAATGTTTATATGTTTATTTTTATACCCTTACATTGAAACGGCATTAGGAATATTGATTGGATTTAGATAAAATCATTGAACCGGCTTATTTGTCATAATAGAACATTCTAGAACATTTGTGATGTCACAGTATGATGTCATAATCAAACATTCTAGAACATTTGTGATGTCACAGTATGATGTCATAATCAAACATTCTAGAATATTTGTGATGTCACAGTATGATGTCATAACCAAACATTCTAGAACATTTGTGTAAAGAATTGCGGAGGGCAGTAATACGCCACGATGCGTCTACACTGCCGGAAATTCAAATAAGAAGAAGAAGAAGAGCTCAGTGTGCATCTTGAAACAGTGCTGAGCAGTACTTAACAGATAGACTAAACAACATAGATTGAAGCCTGCATTTATAGACCAGGGTGCCAAGCCTACCGGTTGGCTGTGGAAAGGAAATCATCGGTTGCAGTCCCCCCACCGGATCTCTCCCTTGACCCCGGTGAGCTGAGGAGAGCTGACCACCGCAGGGGCCTAAGCCTTTGAGGCCCTTATTTCATCTGATTGAGTCTGTTCCATTTGGACCGTCAAGATGGTGTTAGCCGACCTAGGAAAAAAGATCACATCGGCGCTGAGATCTCTCAGCAATGCCACCATCATCAACGAGGAGGTCCTGAACGCCATGCTGAAGGAGGTGTGCACCGCCCTCCTGGAAGCCGACGTCAACATCAAACTGGTCAAACAGCTCCGAGAGAATGTCAAGGGAGCCATAGACCTGGAGGAGATGGCGTCTGGCCTGAACAAGAGGAGGATGATCCAGCACGCCGTCTTCAAGGAGCTCGTCAAGCTGGTGGACCCCGGTGTCCAGGCCTGGACTCCGACGAAAGGCAAGAACAACGTCTTCATGTTCGTCGGTCTGCAGGGCAGTGGGAAAACCACCACCTGTTCCAAGATGGCATATTACTACCGAAGAAAAGGCTGGAAAACCTGTTTGATATGCGCTGACACTTTCAGAGCTGGTGCTTTTGATCAGTTGAAACAGAACGCTACCAAAGCCAGAATTCCATTCTATGGCAGTTACACAGAGATGGACCCTGTGGTCATAGCAGCCGAGGGCGTTGAGAAGTTCAAAACGGAGAACTTCGAGATCATCATCGTTGATACCAGTGGCCGTCACAAACAAGAAGACTCTCTCTTTGAGGAGATGTTGCAGGTTTCAAACGCAGTGCAACCGGACAACATCGTGTACGTGATGGACGCCTCCGTCGGACAGGCCTGCAAGGCCCAGGCCAAGGCCTTCAAGGACAAGGTGGACGTGGTGTCCGTCATCGTGACCAAGCTGGATGGACATGCTAAGGGTGGTGGAGCTCTCAGCGCTGTGGCTGCCACAAAGAGTCCCATCATCTTCATCGGTACAGGAGAACACATTGATGACTTTGAGCCCTTCAAGACACAGCGCTTCATCAGCAAACTGCTGGGTATGGGAGACATTGAAGGTTTGATAGACAAAGTCAACGAGTTGAAGCTGGATGACAACGAGTTGATTGATAAACTGAAACATGGTCAGTTCACACTCAGAGACATGTACAAGCAGTTCCAGAACATCATGAAGATGGGACCGATCGGACAGATCATGGGAATGATCCCAGGCTTTGGGACTGACTTCATGAGTAAAGACAACGAGCAGGAGTCCACGGCCAAGCTCAAGAAACTCATGACTATCATGGATAGCATGAATGACCAGGAACTGGACAACCAAGATGGAGCCAAACCGTTCAGTAAACAGCCCAACCGGATCACGAGAGTGGCTCGTGGAGCGGGCGTGGACACAAAGGATGTCAAGGAGCTGCTCACGAGGTACACCAAGTTCGCCCGCGTGGTCAAGAAGATGGGAGGCATCAAGGGCCTGTTCAAAGGAGGCGACATGTCGAAGAACGTCAACCCCTCTCAGATGGCCATGCTCTACCAGGAGATGGCCAAGATAATGGATCCTGGAGTTCTGCACAAAATGGGTGGGATTGCCGGCCTCCAGTCAATGATGAGGCAGTTGCAGAAGGAATGATGGGCTTCAACAACATGTGAACACAGTCGCACACAAGACACACACGCATACACACACTGACCAGCCTTATTACGTGCTACAAAAGATGGAGATCCACCTGTTTTTAGAAATAAATGATACAGATGAAAATACAGATGCCCTGCGGTGTTTGTGGAATGACTGGACTCAAGGTGACAAAATACAAGTGTGGAACTCTAAACCAAGGTTAAGCAACTTATTTACTTTCACTTAATTTATTTCCTAGATGAATACTTCCACTTGTACCATTAAAAAAAACAAAAAAACAAGGCTTTTGAGGTGATGAAATCACTGCGCCCAGGCAGCAGTGTTTCGGCCAAAAATAGTTCAGAGTATAATACGGTATCTGGTTAGAAAACGAAAATAAATGTTTTTACTTTTTTTATTTCTCCACGTGGTAAATACACAGGTCACAACATGTTTACAGGAACGTTTTGGAGTTGTATTTGGAGTGTATTTCATGACTGTTGGGAACTAGGCTACACTGGCACACCTACTTCCAGTGAATGATGCTAAGCTAGGCTAACGGAGCGGCTGTTCCCTAAGCCTATGCATGCACAGAGAAGAAAAGGGTATGTATCTGCTTGTCTAACTCAAGGGTAGATGGCAAATAAGCTAATTTCTTTAAAAGTTGGCATGTTCCTTTAACATGTTCTATATTGAATAACAATTTGTATAAATGGGTATTTTCCACCAGATTGTTCAATAAACTACTGAAAAATGCTTAGTCAAGTCAAGTCAGTTTTATTTGTATAGCACATTTCCAGGCAGCGGCAGCTGACACCAAAGTGCTTCACAAGCAAGTTGATAAAAACAAAATAGTGTGAGGCAAGGTATAAGATAAAAAAAAAAAAAAAAAAAAAAAACATAGCAAAGCAATGAAAGCAACAAAAACAAAACAATATGGTGCAAGATATAGGATTAAAAACATAATAGCAGCATCTCTATACCTTTATCATAATTGAGATGCAAGGTTCTATGAATATGCTAATTAAAACAAGCACCCATTTATAATTAATTCCAAGTCAGCAGCTTATGTTCTTTCAAGACATAATTATTATAGTAATTATTATTATTACCTACTCAGCTTTCGGTGTAGCTGAAGATAAAGGTGTCAAGTTACCACATATTGGACCTTGAGAGGTTCAACCTATTAGTGGCATCACACATGCAACTACAGAGAAGTTCTCCCTCTGGTCACAAATAACAATCTGTATAGTCAAAGTCACAAAGAACATTCTGTATAGTCAAAGTCACAAATAACATTCTGTATCCTGCACGTTCTTCTTCCACGTCCTCTTGTGTTTATTATGCACACTTCTGCTTTTTAATATTTAATAATCATAGAATGTGCACTATCCTCTTCGGGGGTAGACGCATGTTTATTAGGTCGTTTTGGGAACACAACGTGCAACATATTTAACCCTTTCAATGCCACACTACCAAAGGGTTAACCCTTTCACTGCGACCATACAGAAGGTTTTCACTGCCACACAACAAAGTGTTAACCCTTAAATAACCACACTACGGACAAATTTGTAGTTAATTTGAATAGAATATTTGTTGACCCTACTTAACAGGAACTGCCCAAGTTTATTATTATTATTATTATAGCATTGATGCCCAATTTTTGGCCCACGCTCCCTTTGTTTCGACTGCCATGGCATTTGACAAGCTGTAAAAACCCAACCGTAATGACTACAAAACGTACACTTTGTACAGCAAAATAATACTAGCTAAAAATAGTTTTTATGGCAATGTACCATACAGCACAGTGCTACTTCCCTATTAACGCATTCAGCGCCAGTCACGATGATAGTCGGGTTAACTCGCCATCGCTTGAGTGCCAGACCCGAGTATAGTCGGGTTTTAATCGTTATTTCTTTTATTAGCGATATCCATTAATTTTCCTCCATCCAGCCTGATGTTATCGTTGGGAATGGGTCTGAGCTCGCAAAAGGGCAAATACCGCCGCCTACGCCTTCCAGTTGGTATTGCACCCCATTGGGAATGGTCTAGTTTCTTTTCTGGGACAATCCAAGCCATGCCGGCGGGGTTTAAATACTCAGGCGAGGTAGGCAGATACACAGATGCATCTGCGAGGCCCCCCCCCCCCCCTCAATATGCAAAGCTGTTGAACGTGGCACGGACCTCCGCACCCAGTACTTCAAATGGCGATGAGATAATTGGATTATTTCTTTTGTATTACATCAGATACAAGGTATGGGGGCAGCGGTGGCCTCAGGGAACAAAATAAGTACCAGCCAACCGCCAATGGCTGGTAAAAAATCTGCCTGGCTGGTAGTTTTTAAAATCTACCAGCCAAATGGCTGGTGAGTCAAAAAGTTAAGTTTGTTCCCTGAGAGCAGAGCTACACAGCAGTGCGCCTATTTTGCGAGCCGAAATAAGTCTGTGGTTTTTTCTTCTTCTCACAACGGGTCAAATGCATCTAACATGCATTGCATCGTCGCCATTCCTTTATGCCCACATCGCCCGAAATGAACGTTATGTTAGCGTAAGCTAACAAGCTAATCCTGATCAGCGGCAGAGCCATAGAGAACAGCAGACAGTGTGGACTGGGGAAAGAAAGGGAAATGGGGGGGGGGCACTCTCCCTTTCTCTGTGTGTGTGCGTGCGTTTGGAAAGACGATGAAGTCACTAGTCAGGACTCAGGAGAGGAGTATATTGTAGTAAACTGAGGATTACTGAGGATGCACAGATAATGTTGATATTCAAATATAAAAAGGTTTCGAGAGGAGTGGAAGTTTGAAGACAGACTAGACTACAATATGATGCGGGGGTGGTGAGTTGAAACAGTGTGTGTGTCCCCGACCCCACTTCTATGTTTCAATAAATTATTTGCATTTAAAACTATTAACGCTGACTCATTCCTTCAGTCCACTCAAAATTATGCTAATATTCCTTATGTTGTTTATGATATTAATTGAAAATAGCATATGAGAGTATTATATAGTAATAATAACACATGGCGATATACTAAAAAGCTATTTTTAATTTTTGGCTGGTAAAAAATCTGCCTGGCTGGTAGTTTTTAATCTACCAGCCAAATGGCTGGTAAGTCAAAAAGTTAAGTTTGTTCCCTGGGTGGCCTAAAGGTTAGAGAAGAGGGTTTGTGACCGGAAGGTCGCCGGTTCGATCCCCGGGACCGGCAGGAACACCAACCGCTGACGTGCCCTTGAGCAAGGCACTTAACCCCCAACTGCTCCAGTGGAGTTGCTCAGTGTCGACTGTGGTTGTACTGGGCAGCACCCAGGTGTGAATGGAACTGTGTGAATGTGAAGCAGGGAGTTCCTGAAAAAGAGCATCTGTGCTCAGCGAACCTACCCTGGGTAAATAAAGGTTAAATATAAATTTGATCGTTGATCTGATATGTCTTTCTACCGCGATCGCGGCTGTGTGTGTGTGTGTGGCTGTGTGGCCTTGAGTTTGAGGAGGCTGCGGCGGAGCCCCGCGGTCTAATGCTCTTTTCATGTATGCACGAGGAAGGATAATAATGATAATCTAGCGTTGATTTCAGGAAGATACGATAATCAGGCAAAAAATTACAACGTGTTTAGTGTATTCCACTAAAATGCTATTATCCGTCTTTCTCTGGAATTACTCAGAGGCACCCAAAGTTATACTCATATTCAAAAGGCTATAAAACGGAAATGTACAGATGAAAAAACAATCCGTTTTGTACATGCTGGATGCAACTATCTGATAACCGACGGGTGTATTAGACCCATAGCTATACTTTAGGATATATTTTAAGGACTCGCAAATCTCGCAGTCCCCCCATTGACTTAGAGCGGTGGGGCACTAGCGCCATCTCGTGGATTAAGCGGTGGCGCTGAATGAGTTAAAATACGTACAGGTATGTAATTTACGAGGAATCGTTGGCACATTATCTCGTTATTCTGAATCCTGTACAACATACCAGAATGCCTCGCAAACTCTGACATGGTTGTGATTTTCCACCTCATTTCACAACTTGGAAAGAAGCAGCTCATCTTCAAGGGAACACACGCAGATTTATTTCCGTGCGGACGGACGGACCGAGGACCAGCATGTCATCGCTCTGAGCCCCATCTCCAGTTCATTCCAAGTCCACTTGTGTCCCGAGCATTTCTGCCTCAAGCCGTCAATGATCTGTGACGTTTGTTGGGGTCGTCTTGGTGAGACGTGGAAAACAGTGTTTAATCCTGGTCCAGGAACCGTGAACCCCTGCCTGGCTCTTCTCCTGGGCTGATTGCATTAAGGATGCTATGGGTAATCTTTGTAAGATTAAAGCAGTGAACTTTCCCATCAGTTTGGACAGAGTGATCCAACATTTCCCACACACCACTGACTTTACCCCTCCCACTTACAGCTGTGCTACATGACTGTATGAGGACGTTTGTTCTGCGAACAGGGAATCACATCCAGCAAACTGTGGTCCTGTGTAGCTCAATAAGTAGATTAGATTGATTAGATTAGATTAGATTGTACTTTATTATCATTATATTTGGATACAACGAGATTTGGGACTCAAACTTAAGGTGCAGTAATAAGTAATAAAATAGAAACACAAAATACTATACAGAAACATAAATACTATACAAGAAACATAAAATACTATACAAGAAAGATAAAATACTATACAATAAAACAATGTTACAATGTTACAATACAATATACAAAATAAATGCAATATACAAAATAACAGTAATAGAGCTAAGGGCCCGGCTGTATCTATTAGGGGTCTATGTACACTGTACAGTATATCTATACAGCAATATATCACATTATTTTGCATGCCGATGTTATATCAATACAGTACCAAGTACTGTATATTTTATCTATAAACAATATCATTTTTTTGTTTGCTCAACAATCCCAATTTTCTATAAAACATTTTGGAATGAGGTGAACACACTGAAAACGTTATCTTATTAAATACAACATGATGTATATATATATTTGGATTGCAGATGTTACATTTTCCATTTGGGGACATAATTTGCAGTTGAAAAAAGGTAATACATCGCAATATATTACAATATCGTGATACAATATTGTGACTTTAGTATCATGATAATATTGTATCGTGGAGCCTCTGTTCATTCCCAACCCTAGTGTGTTATCAGACTTCTGTTTTTAAAAATTTTATCCTGCCAGACTTGTGTCCGCTTTGATGGACAGAAAGGTTCAAAGAGGACGCATTTTTAGAACTGATGAATACATCACCGTATTAACACTTTCTCCGCCAATAACGTCATAGAACGGGTTTCAAGTTAATGCGAATTCTGCCAGATCACGGCGTACAACCTTATTCTGATCATATTTCATATTTTCGCCATGGTATTCATATTTCACTGACGGATCCTTGTCTGATGCTGTCTGAGCCGGCACAACTCTGCAACGCTTCAATACTGCCACCTGGTGGCTGATCGGCGAGTTGCCAAACTGGATATGCTCGTTGGAGCTCGGTCCGTCCCCTAAATCCGTCCGGCCACTCGTTTATCATCCCAGGACTCTAGCCACACACCGTGGATATGGATCGCTGCCATAACTCAATAATCCACATGATTTGGGCTGTTATTATTATCATACAAACCGGAAATGGATCGCCTCGATCCCCATTACATAACTGCGATCTGTTTGCTCCAGTATCATCGCCCAGCGCTAAGAGGAAGCTGCCGTGAGTTTCAGCGTTTTTGTTTATTATTATCCATACAAACTGCTCTGATCTATATTATCACCCATACCATTGAAGCATTTAACGACGATCACGGAATTATAAACGACCCCCCCCCCCCGTTCACCCGCGCATGATCAGTCATAACGTGGGACCATGTACAGTTGACATTTTTAATATAGCGTCGATCGGTATCAAACGGCATTTGATAATCTGGCATTTATGCCTATATCTCACGTTCTATGAATTACTGCAGAAAACGATAAAAACATATTTATACTCTAGACGGTATTTTCGTATGAATGTGTGAATGAAAAAGTCAAACGTTCCTACATCCTGAACGATAGATAATCGATGTTGAATGGGCCATAGTAATGTAAATTTAGCAATACAATTTAAAAGGTTATAGCCCTGCAAAGAAGGTAAACATCTCCATAGACTTACATTGCTGGCAGTGATCAAACATTGATGGATATAAGCATGGCAGTTAATGTGTTAAGCTAAGCTGTCATTCCTGCAAAGGCAAGATTTAAAAACAAACCCAACGGACAGCAATACCTTAATGGTTTGTTTTATCTCCGGTTATGCGATGGATCAATGTAGCCGGGCCACTAACGGTCCACCAAATGGTGTATGTATCATCCAGAGCTCGATGCAAATCGGCTACAAAACCTGTATACCTAATTTTCACTGGGTTATATTCATGCGTGAAAGTGTTGTTAAATCATCTTCATTTACCTGTTCCACCCCACAGGGTCGGTACCGACCCCAAAAATGACATCTGGTCATAAATCAATATTTTTCAGTGTTGCATTTAAGTTGCAATTTTTTTATCAAACGTGTTCAAGTATTAACATCACTAACATGTCACAAAAGCATGTAGAATGTATATTATCATCAATGTGTTAGTTTAGCAATAGGTTAAAAGTGCCATTAGATAGTTTTAAGTTTGCGATTTTCTGAAGTCTATTGCAAGACGGAAACGGAAATGGACATTTTGAACCATGGGAATTGTAGTCTCCCGTTTTGTAGAGGGGGTGCATAGCTGTCGACCAGCGTTGGAATTTTTCCGAACTACACTTCCTGTCAGATACTGTGGGATTTCAAAGTTCAGCGTTCTGAATGAATCATATCAACTCAAGTCAAGTCAAGTCAAGAGTTTTATTTGTCACGGCATACAAGTATACAATGAAATGCAGGTGGTCTTGCCCGCAATGATGTGCAATACAGTAGTAACAACATATAATAGAATCCAATAAAACAACATTGTGCAATAAACAAGTAACATAGTAGGGCATATCGGTATTTGTACATAAGTTATTTACAGAGCATGGAGGACATGCTGGGTCCTTTGGTAGTGCAATACACTGGTAGCTACAGATGAGGCACTGGGTCTTTCTGTACATGCTATTTTATACAATCTCAGGTTATACTATACTATTTTTAAAGTGACCTTTCCTTAGTTGCCATAAGTGTGGGTGTGTGCAGCATGAGTGTGTGCTTGCTCATGTTAAAGTGGCTGCTAGTGTGTGAGCGTGTACAGTGTGTGTGTCGTGTGTGTGTTCATGTGTGCTTGTGTATGGAGAGTTCAGTGTTCAAGGCTCTGATGGCCTGGGGGAAGAAGCTGAGCCGAAGTCTCTCTGTCCTAGTAGCTGGGGTTCGCAGGCGTCTGCCTGACCTCAGCAGCATGAACAGGCTGTTGTTGGGGTGGTGTGGGTCTTTCATTATTCTGCAGGCTCTGGATTTGCACCTCTTGTTGTATAGAACCTGCAGGGGTGGTAGTGCAATACCCGTGGTACGCTCGGCTGAGCGCACCACTCTCTGTAGGGCCTTCTTGTCCTGTGCCGTGCTGTTTCCATACCAGGCAGTGATGTTTCCAGTCAAGATGCTCTCTACATCTCCGGAGTAGAAGGACTGGAGTATCTTCCCAGATACTCTGAACTTCCTTAACTGTCTCAGGTGGTAGAGGCGCTGCTTCGCCTTTTTTTACGACTGAGTATGTGTGTTGTCCATGTCAGATCCTCTGAGATGTGGACCCCCAGGTACTTAAAGCTGCTCACCCTGTCCACGGTAGCCCCGTTTATCCTCAGTGTTATGATTCGCGATAATAAGCCACAAAAGGTAACGTTTTTGACAAATATTGAAACGCAGTTAGTTTCTCCTCCCTATTGTTAGCATGTAGGAACAATTAGATGTGAAATTAGTTTCAAAACGGTTGCACTGTGGGGAAAATTAAAAAGTACAGTAGATCATTATCTGTTCTTATGCACGCCTGGTGATACTAAATCCAAATTGAACTCGGGCATTTGAAAGATAATATATGTATATAAATGTGCGAATTGGCTATAATAAGGTAATGTATAAGCATCATATTCTATATTCTATAATAATATTTCAAATTGCATTGGTCCGGATGGGAGAATTCAGTACTGTATCTACAGAACCTTCGGTTTAATCATCTTCCCTTTATTAATTTCCTTAGATTTTGTGTACACATGATCTCAAGAGGGTACTGAACGAGATCAGTGGCAGTTTTTTAAGTTTGGTCATTATTATTCACTGTCAAAAATGCAAAGAAAAATCATAATTCATATTCTCCTTTGTTTCATCACAATTTAAGCAAGCCTATAGACACAATATTTCTGACACTGTGAATACATTCCCTGAGGTCCATAGATGTACCTAGATACCAATAATATGCAAATAGCCCTTGTAGAAGTGGAGCAATATTCCATTTACCTAGGTATATATTTTAGGCAGATTTTCACCACGTGTGGAATTAATCCCCTTGGGATTTATTATTATTATTAAGAGTCCGACAGTCCTAACGGTTCTCAATTCACCAGCCGGCTACCGGCAAAAAGGACTGGCCGAGGCGGTTTGTGGTGTGTCGTGGGGGGATAAGTCTATGGCTGAAAGTCCTCCTCATTTTGGCTAGTTCCTCATAGAGGGGGTGGGAGGGGTTTTCCAGTATAGAGTCCAGCCTCGTCCCCGTCATCTTCTCGGCCACCACGGTCGAGGTCAAGTTGGTGATTGAAAATCAGGCGTGTAAAGTACTTGAGTAATTGTACTTCGTTACAATACTTAAGTATTGTTTTTGGGGATTTGTACTTTACTTGAGTATTATTAGGTTTCTATACAGTACTTGTACTTTTACTCAATTACATTTCAGAGAAAAAAACATACTTTTTACTCCTTACATTTAAAATGCAGACCTACAAAGTACAAAGTACAAATCTCGCAGGTCCAACAATTTGAATTAGTATATTTGTTTCTCTGGCCGAACTAACGTTAACGTTATTAATCGTGCGGCCGCAAAAAAACAGCCAATCAAATCCCCATCAATGGAAAATGAACCCGCCCATACCCATGCTGATTGATCCTTGTGCGAGACTGGAAAGCGGGGATTTTTTATTAAACACCTGCTATCAGAAGAATAGACAGTCAGAAATGTATTTTGTGCTTTTACTTTTTAGTACTTAAGTACATTTAAAAGTATAAACTTTTTGACCTTTACTCATGTGTGTTTTTAGCCAGATACTCTGACTTTTACTTGAGTAACATTTTGAGACGGTACCCATACTTTCACTTAAGTATAATTTCTGGGTACTTTTTACACCCCTGTTGAAAATACCGATGGGCATGTATACGTACTACTGTATAGGCGGTGACTCAGCAAAGTTGTATTAATAAAGTTCACTCTAAGTTCAGCGTAAAGTAATTCTTTCTCCCCATCACAGCCACCCGGCACAACGTCAGTGAGAACACACCAGCAAGCACTATAGATCTTCAGTTGAGATTCATGCATATTTGATCAACCTTAATGTATCTAAAGCTCATCAGCATGCAAAGACCGTGTCTAGAACTTGAATTGTTTTGGTTTTTCAATAAATCTCTGTGCAATTTCTTGTTTTTCCTTCTCACCGTGAAACCCGGAGAAGTCAGGCTGGATGGTGGCCGCTGAAATATTTATACACAGAGTACTGTCATCTCCGCATGAGCGAGCCCCCTCAAGACGAGACATCTTCATAGATACAGCTAATTTGAGCAGAAAATACATAGTCTATTAATATGTGTATATACCATGAATATTTGAACGCTCCTCTCGGTTGTATCCGACATACACCGGGGACGGCGCTAACGTGCAGCGTGAAGGGTCGTGTTACATGTGAGAACGAGAAGCAGTACACGCTGTGTCACGTGTGTGTGTGTTAAAGCTGCCGTAAGTCATCGCGAGCGGAATTCCTTTATCATAAATTATAGTATTGATTATCGTAAATTATATGTTTTACCTCAATTCAATTCAAACATTTATTTATTCTTAATTTTTTGTACAATATAATAATAATAATAAATAATAATAATAACTCTATATATTATAGCACTTTTCACACATGGACCGCAGCCCAAAGTGCCCCACAGCAAATAGCATACAATTAACATAGGCCTTTTATTTTCTCACAACATCACTGCATGTGTGTAGACACCAAGGGTAGGGCTGGGACGTCTACCGAATATGAAGATATGCGGTCAAGGATCCTTGCAAAGTAATGCATTTTTACTATAGCTATACTGCACTAGTACACCGTGTATGATAACAGATATATGCATACTGCAGCAGTGTTGAAGAAAAAGGAAAGAAAATAGACTATTTAGAATGAAATAGCATGAAAATTGTATTACAAGATGAAAGAAATATGTCATATTACATTGTAAGTCATACTGAAAAACATCTACTGTCAAATACCGTCAGAACTAAGAAAGACTTTGTGATATTTGAATATATATATTTTTTTGGCATATCGCCCAGCCTTAGTATGATATACAATATATGCCAACCCTAAGCCACCACTGGGCTTAATGATTGAAGGACATTATGTGATGGCTATGCTCTGCTCATTTGGATGTACACTTGTGTGTATACAAGTTTTTATATTATTGGAATATTTATTCTCCTATAATATATATTGTTACAGATAAGAAGGATATATAGATGTTTTGACCCCCTTCTTTTTTACCTCTTTTGGGGAGTGGGTTGTCTTTCATATTAGCTATATTTGAGGGGGACACATTTACCTCTTCTCAATATTGAGGGGGACATGTCCCCTGCAACCCCCCCCCCCCAAGATATGCCTATGTGTGGTCATGTATGCCTTTTTATAATTATGAATGTGTTCATGTTCTCTGCTCCCATCGCTTCACAGAGGACATTGAAGTTGTTCTAATCCGATCCAATCTAATCACTGGCGGAGGACTGGACCCAGCTAATATAAAACATACCAACACACACAGCCCCCCCGGGTCCCTCGAATGAGATTAAAGACCTTCACATATGGTCCCTTAATCCGCCTGATTTAAAGGCCAGTTAAAGCATTTCCCTTTACGTAATTCCATTTCCTATTAGATAAAGCCTTGTTATATCTCACTATTTACTGGAGGCAAAGACGATGTCCTTAAGGCCTTAAGTGTTGAGTCTTAAGAGCTCATCGGCTTGTGTGTGCATTGTGTACTGCGCAGGAACTGCGTTTGATGCAGAAATAAACCATCAGCTTCTGCCAAACCCATCTCGCCTGACAGCAGGCGGATCCTAAAAGGTCGTATAATAGCAAGTTGAATATTGGCTGCTGAGACACAAGTTTTAGAATGAGAAGAGAATGTAAAATAAATGTTTATAATGGGGGACCATTCACTCACTCACCGACAGTGGAGGCCGACCATGCAAGGTGCCAACCTGCTCATCAGGAGCAGTTAGGGGTTCAGTGTCATGGACACCTTCGACACTCTGCCAGGAGGAGCCGGAATCTAACCGGGGAACCTTCCGCTTACCAGACAGCCACTAAACATCCTGACCCACTGTGGCCCCGATTAGGAGGACTGAGTGACATCATTAATGGGGGCAGCCATAGAATAAAAATGTTGTTGTTTCCATGGCCTAAGACAGTTCAATCAATATTTGTGAACATGAGCTACTCTCTCTCCCAAAGGCAGAAACCAGAGAAGTAAGAATCAAACATGAACTAGGCCTGTCCCCGACTAAGGATTTGTATAGTCCAAAATTGTCCGATAGTCGACTGGATATATATATTTGTTTTATCATTCCATTTGGACTGTGGGGGGTGCTTCATGTCTGAAGGAGTCGACTGAAGGCTTCTTGTCCTCTGCGAAAGCATGCAATTGGTCCACTGACGGATACATCTTTGTTCGTACTTTGGTGGAACAAACAATCCCCACTACCATAATTAGAGTTTACCCAAATCAAAAGCCCTGGGTAGACAAATCCGTCCGTGAAGCTCTGAAAGCGCGCACCACAGCATACAACGCCGGCCTGGTGACAGGCAACATGAATGACCACAAGGTGGCGCGATACAACGTAAGGAGGACAGTAATAGAGGCAAAACGGCGCTACAGGGATAAAATGTAACTTCAGTTTGAACAGGCTGACTCCAGAGCTATGTGGCAGGGCCTCAAAACGATGACTACAAAGGCACCTCCCTCAAACTGACAGTGACATCTCCTTAGCAAATGATCTCAATACCTTCTATGCGAGGTTTGAGGCTGGGAATAACAACACCAGCCTACAAGCCACGGCAATGGGGGGGGGGGGGGTCTGCTGATGGAGACTCAGTGTTCAGGGTAACAAAGCATGAGGTGAGGTGGACCTTTAAAAAAGTGAATATCAGGAAGGCAGCAGGACCGGACGGCATCCCCGGCCGCGTCCTAAAAGTCTGTGCCGACCAACTGGCCCCAGTATTCACTGACATATTTAACCTGTCCTTAGAACAGGCTGTCATCCCCACCTGCCTGAAGAAGTCCACTGTCATCCCTGTACCTAAAAAATCCAAGCCTGCTTGCCTCAACGACTACCGCCCTGTAGCTCTCACCTCCATAGCCATGAAGTGCTTTGAGAAGCTAGTAAAGGGCTACTGTACATCTGCTCCTCCCTCCCCATCAACCTGGACCCCCTGCAATTTGCATACCGCCCCAACAGGTCCACGGAGGACGCCATAGCCCATGTGCTGCACACAGCAGCATCACACCTGGACAAGAGGCAGGGGAACTATGTGAGAATGCTATTCATCGACTACAGCTCAGCATTCAATACCATAGTCCCCTCCAAACTCATAGCCAAACTCAGGGACCTGGGCTTGAACTATGACCTCTGCCAGTGGGTCTTGGACTTCCTGACGGGCAGACCCCAGGTGGTGATAGCAGGCAACTGCACCTCCTCATCCATCACCCTCAACATAGGGGCCCCCCAGGGCAGTGTTCTGAGTCCCCTCCTCTACTCCCTCTACACACATGACTGTGTGGCTCAGTGGAATAACAACACAATCATCAAATTTTCTGACGACACAGTAGTGGTGGGCCTGATCTCTGCAAACGACGAGAGGGCCTACCTGGAAGAGGTCAAGGTCCTGGCGGGATGGTGCCAGGAGAACAGCCTCTCCCTGAACATCAGCAAAACAAAGGAGATGATTGTGGACTTTAGGAGGTCGGGGGACAGGGACTACAGCCCCCTCAGCATCGACGGGGCACCGGTTGAGAGTGAACAGTTTTAAGTACCTCAGAGCCCACATATCCGAGGACTTGACATGGACCACACACATTGACAGTGTTGTGAAGAAGGCACGACAACGCCTCTACTTCCTCAGGCGCCTAAGGAAGTTCCAAGTCAGTCAGAAGATCCTTAAGAACTTCTACTCATGTACAATAGAGAGCATCCTGACTGGCAACATCACCTCCTGGTTTGGGAATAGCACTGCACAAGACTGAAGCAGACTACAGAGAGTGACACGTTCAGCCGAACGCACAATTGGAGGGGGGCTTCCCACCCTCCAGAACATTTACAACAAGCAGTGCAGGGGTAAGGCTAAGAGAATCATCAAGGACTCTAGTCACCCAAACAACTGCCTCTTTGAACTGCTGCGGGCAGGCAAGCGATACCGGAGTCTCATGGCGAGCACAGAAAGACTCAGAAGAAGCTTCGATCCCCAGGCCATCAGGCTGCTCAACGAACAATAAACACTATGCAACAACCATCAAATGCACACAGCACACACATCCACACGCACACACTCACTTTAAACAAACAACACACTGCAGCACCCACTCTCCACACTTTAGAACACCTAAACACACTTTATATTTATTGGTAAAGGATTTGCACTACCTCATCCCATTCCTGCTTTGCACTATATAGTATTGTATATTAGTACATTGCATAGTATATTGTATATTGTATTGTATGGTAACTCAGTTACTTCTATTCTGCATCGAACATTGTACATATGTCTATACTGAACACTGTGACTTCTATTTTTACTTCTATTTTTAACATGCTATACTATTTTATTTCATACTTATCTTGTCTAGCACAGTCTCTGGAGCGTAACAGTAAGTAGCATTTTGTATAAAAGTATTCTGTACTTCTGTATGACAACTTTAAAGAAACTTGAAACTTGAAACTTGATATTTGTCTAGTCATCTAGTGTTCATTAGATGGGTGAAATCCTCTTTCAGTGTCTCTGTGCCCGTTTTCCTAGGCAGTTAGCCTCGTTGGTATGTGTGCCATTAGCGTTAGCCACGCTTCTAGGCCTCTTTGCTTTTGGAAAGAATGATGAAAAAATTATAATTTATATATACATTTGTATTTATTATTATTATAATTTTTTTGCATTCGACTAAGAGGTTGGCAGTCGACTACGGCTCCTTTTGATCGATTAGTCGACTATTCGACAAGTCAAGGTCAGCCCTAACATGAACACAGAGCGATATCGGTGTGGCAGACAAAGTCTGCTAATGGAATAAATTATTCAATCAAACAAACGTGTACATATTGTATTCCACACATGGCCTGTTTTAAATACACTGTCAGAATTGTAACTCATATGTAATGTCATAACAACCAAAGAAAGAACAAACTAAATCACAACATTTGATCTACTTTGAATGATTTTAAGAGATTTGTATTTTTAATACAATATGCGTAAGACAGTAGGGACCAGAATCGTGGTTGGGACAAACCGAAGTCAATCAATGACCCTGACATGGGAAAATGTACATCTACGTTTAAAATCTCTACTGCTAGTTTACTGACAAGTAGTGTAATATTTTCAGTGCTATTCAGTCAATTTGTGTCATTCAAAGACACCTACAGCCAAACTAACACACCGGGCTGCCCATAGCTTTCCCATTGTCAATCTCCTAGGCTAGTTGGATTTGGTTATATTACCTTATCTCCTGTATCTCCCCTACTCTGTCTACGTCTCAGCCACCCTACTGTCTCAATAAAGAACCTTCTCTCCTGTGTCTGCCCTACTCTGTCTCCCTCTCAACCTTCCTACTGTCTCAATAAAGAACCTTCTCTCCTACTGT
This sequence comes from Notolepis coatsorum, assembly GCF_963971535.1. NCBI lineage: Eukaryota > Metazoa > Chordata > Actinopteri > Aulopiformes > Paralepididae > Notolepis > Notolepis coatsorum. Next base: position 55,232,188 of record NC_140179.1, on the reverse strand, counting down.
ATGTCTCCCCTACTCTGTCTCCCTCTTAGCCTTCCTACTGTCTCAATAAAGAACCTTCTCTCCTGTGTCTCCTCTCCTGTACTCTGTCTCCCTCTCAGCCTTCCTACCGTCTCAATAAAGAACATTCTCTCCTGTGTCTCCCCTACTCTGTCTCCATCTCAGCCTTCCTACTGTCTCAATAAAGAACATTCTCTCCTGTGTCTCCCCTACTCCGTCTCCCTCTCAGCCTTCCTACCGTCTCAATAAAGAACCTTCTCTCCTGTGTCTCCCCTACTCTGTCTTCCTCGCAGCCTTCCTACTGTCTCAATAAAGAAACAGAAAAGTAACCTGTAGGGGAATTTTAGAACAACAAAGCTCTCATCCCTGGCCTCTTATTATTCAGCCTTTCATCCCGGAGACTCAGAAGTTCTTCTTCTACGTTTCCTTTCCTCTCAGGAACTTGTGTAGGATGTGCTCCTCAGAAGGCGGATCTCTCGACCTCCTTGGGAAACAAGTACGCCATTCTTTCACAATGTAACATGCTTTGGTTTTTACGAGCTGCTAATCTGAATCTCCCTTTTGAGTTTCCCAGCGGAAGGTTATTGTGCCTGAAATGTGGTTTACACCTGAGAACAATGAAACCCCACTGGGCCACAAAGTGGACGTCACAGGTTCAATCCCATGTGACAGCCAACATGCCCTTGACCAAGACATGAACCCTGTATCTACAAAACCTCCTGTAAATCATCTGCCCTTTATTCATTTGCTTAGATTTTTTGTACACATGATCTCAAGAAGGTGCTGAATGAATTTCTCACGTCTGGTCAATGTTAGCATGGTGTTATTCACAGTCAAAGATGAAAAATGTATTCTCCTTTGGTTCATTACAATTTACTCAAGCCTAGTAACAGACACAGGGAATTTCTGACACTGGGAATACATTCCCTGAGGTACATAGATGTCATTGGATACCAAGAACATGCAAATGAGCCTTGTAGAAGTGGAGCAATTTTACATTTACTTGGGTATGTACTTTTAGTCGCATTTTCTGAAAATATGACTAGGGCTTAGGAGGTTAAAATAAATTTGTTTCATAGCATACACTAGATTCACAAAAAATTGTCAAAAGACATTGTCAAGAAAAGGCTGGCGGCACTAGTGTTAAGCATAGATGTTGCATTTTAAAAGCATAAGATCTGACAACATGGAACTGCTCAACCTTGCGCAATGAGGCCTCATCAAAATGCCTCCATGACTAATACCCTTTCAATGGGTGCCCTGGAGGCAGGGATAGAGAATACTTGTGTGGTTAATGTGGATCTAATAGAGGGCTGGGAATTTGGATTTGTTTGGTGCCCAAACCTAAGGGATGGGACTGAGTCCTTCTGAACCCATCATCTACACTCACTGCACACACATCCACATGTACACACTCACTTTAAACAAACACTCACCTTACCACTCACTTTACTCACTTTAGACACTTTAACACACTTTATATTTATCTATTATTAAAGAGATTTGCACTACATTCATACCTCATTTGCACCCTACCCTAAGTTTTGTACCTCATCTCATTTCTGCATTGTACCTCACTGTTACTCATTTGACTCTGTATTCATGGTATATATATGTATATTGACTGAACATTCCTTTACTTACTTTTTACTTACTTCTTAACCTGTTAATCTGTAAGCCGTATTTCGCCTAAAGGTACATGCCTAAGTAAATGGAAGATTGCTCCACTTCTTGGTATCTAGGAACATCTAGGGACCTGGGGGTATGTATTTCCAGTGTCAGAAATATTGTGTCTGTTACTAGGCTTGATAAAATTGTGATGAAACAAAGGAGAATATAAATTATGATTTATGATTTTTGCATCTTTGATCAAAAATGTATACGGGTAGGAGAAAATGCTCACTGAGCTCATTCACCACCTTATTGAGATCATGTGTACAACAAATCTAAGCAAATGAACCACGGGAAGATGATTAAACAGAAGGATTTGTAGATACAGTAATTAATGATAATCGATTTTAATTATAAATTCATATTTGACCTTGAACTTGACCTTGACCTTATTATGGCCAAATCATACACCAATGGATAGGGAAAATGCTCCTCTTTCCAATGGCAGGGTTGAATCTGGATTTAGTAATTTCCTTGAGTTTTTTACGATAATTAGCATTTTTCGATAAATTTGTATTTCCGATAAATCGTATAAAACATCGGTAAAAATAAAAATATACACTTTGACTACTGTTTTTGATAGGGTTATGGTCTTTACTCTTGGCTACAATTTTTATTTTTTTTAAAACATTGACCTCTTAACATCCAAGGGCCCACATGTGGACGATTCTTTGCCGACCTCTAGTGGATTGCTTTTAATACAATATATAGATAGAATTAAAGCCCTATTTGTTGCCTGTCAGCGGTTCTCAAGTTACATGCCGATATGTGAGGCGTGCCCCAAAGTACGCAAAAGTACACATTACCACCCCTGATTCCCGGGGCTGGTCATTGGCTTTCCAATGATACCCCATGATATGATAATTGTGGATCTAATACGGTCTCAATTGATCGATTTATGATAAAGAAAAGAAAAGTCCCCTATAGGGGGACCTTAAGGCTTAACAATAACCTTTTTTAATTTTTTTACTTACTTTTCTTTTTTACTGCATGTATCACACTCTCAGGCGCTCATACAGAAACAAGCATTTCAACATAAAGTATTCTGTATTTTATTATGACAAATAATAAACACACTTGAACTTGAACTTCTCAGCGATCAAGGTATGCAGTCCACTGAACCTGGACCAACGGCTTCTTCTCTGCGGAGGACCGAGTCCTGCTATAGTGCTGTGGGAGAACATCCTCAACTGCTTCTTAGGAGGACACTCTGAAACATCACCTTCCTCTGGTCCAGGTGCTGCCGCTGGGTCTGCTGCTGCTGCTTGTCACCCTTTGCCTTTATACTCTGAAACGAGGGGAGGCAGGGGGGACTCATTACTAAAACACGGTGCAGCTCAATACATTTGAATATCGTGGAAAAGTTATTTTATTTCAGTAATTCAATTCAATTCAATTCAAAAAGCGAAACTCTCATAGATTATAGATTCATTACACACAAAGTGAAATATTTCAAGCCTTTATTTGTTTTAATTTGGATGATTATGGCTTACAGCTCATGAAAGCCCAAAATTCAATATCTCAGAAAGTTTGGATATTACATAAGACCAATACAAAATGATATAGAAATGTCGGAAATGTTCATGTATGTTCACTCAGTACTTGTTTGGGGCTCCTTTTGCACAAATTACTGCATCAATACAGTGAAATATATAGACTTTTCCACGATATTAAAATTATTTGAGCTGCACCTGTGTGTTATTGAACTAGGCCTATATGACAAATGGCACTCTTATGTGCTTTATTGTAACACCTTCAATGATATAAACATCACAACAATCAAATAGTTAATCACTTTTAACTAATGTTAATAAAAAAACATGTCTCACCTTTAATCTCAGTCTTCAGCTCATCTTTGATGTCACTGTCTAGCTGCACATCATGTTCTATAGCCACTGGAAACCAAATGCTGGTTCCAACACAGATGCGATGAAGTAGGCATTGGTGAAAGGAAATTTGGTGGGGCCTCTCCCTTCAGCTGCCTCACATCACTCCAAATGTCTGTGGTAACAGCAACACACAATGATTCTGCCAGCTTTATCCGTTCTTTCTTGACTTCCACCATTCTTGGAATGGTCACAGAGGAAATGGTGGATCTTGCTATGGGCTTGTACTGAGGGTCCAGGACATGCAGGAAGTGCATGAAGTCCTCGTTGTCAACGACGGAGAGAGGCAAGCAGCACTTAATGATTAGATATATTACAAGGGCATCACTTATAGCCTTCTGACATGGATGTTTGAGATCCTACATCCTTTGCTGTCCACCACGGAAAAATTATGTGATGGTCTTCTGATCTGAAGCAGTGAAGACATGGTATTCTTGGAACCTAGGAGAAGATGGGATGCACACTTTAGCTTGCTGATGCCAAACTGTGTCAAGTAATTTTTCTCACAGCAAAAAATGTGTATGGCTAGCTATAATAATATGTAATAACAATACAAATTATACACATAGCAGTTTGAATCATTACCAGTTAAGTTACATATTATCTAGGCTAACTAGCATGCCCATATTAGTAGATTAACTAATGTAAGCTAGCTGGATGAATGACAAGTATGAATCATTTATATGAGACTGACAGGACATGGATTAATGAGCTAAACCTAGTCATTGGTTTAATTATGTTGCATGCTACCTAGCTGAGCGTTAACTCTATCCTCTGTGAGTCTACATGTTTATACTGTAGTTGGGTCATGGATAGTGTGATATTGTTAGAAGACAGAGCCAGACCATACTAATCAAAAGCTATGCATGTCTATTTTTAGAATTTGGTACTCCCAATGCTGCATATATGCAAAGAAAAGTATCCACATATTTACAGTCAGCCAGCCAGCTAACAATCCAAGTAACAACGTTACTGTAGCTATTTTCTGTATGCATGTTGTGTGGGCGACAATGTAAAACATAGCTAGCTTTTAATACAGACTGTATTGATTGATTTGTAACATGAAATACATCTCGGACCGGTATTGGAAAGCTATACCCGTATAACTTAGCTAACATTAGCTAGCTATACCCGTATAACTTAGCTAACGTTATAACGTTTGCTAAGTTATACGAGTATAGCTTGCCAATTTGTGTACCATCAGTGTCAGTAGGTAGCTATAAACAGAATCATAAAATTAGAACCAACTTATTTATTTATAGATGACGTTCTTTTTTAAAACCCCTTAAGCCCGATTGGCCCGATACCGGTCCGAGTTGTATTTCACATTAGCTAACTATTACATCTCACTTACTTTTCTGGGTGCATCCTTGACAGATATCTGTTGAAGTTTGAGGTTGTCCCGGTCTTCTCATCAATAGTTTACATAACGAACATCTAGCAGTGCTCTTGCTGGAATTTGATGTAAAATCCGCGTAAGAAAAGTGCACGATTCGGGGCGTCTCTTTAGGGCCCGCGTCCACTTGGCGCATATTTCTGACCGCACGCATCTGTTTTCAATGTATTCCAATGGGGAGGGAGCGCATGCGGCCGCATGCGGCCGCCTCTAGGAAGTGCGCTGCCGTCGGCTTCTTTTCTCAGCTTTTTTGTGCGGCCGAAAGTTGAAACTTTCTGAACTTTCAGAGCGATGCGCTGGAGCTCATTTTCAGACAACCAATCACAGCCATTCATCTACCACTCTGTTTGTAACCTGACACCGGAGCTGCCTGCCTGTCTGGCTGTCTCCCACAGACCATTGAGATTCGCGACAAAACTAATAATAATAACTACACGAATACACTACTAAAAAGCTAATAAAAAGCAAAGGGCGAACTGTGGTGTCAGGCAATAACTATATATATAATTAATATACAATAAAGTTATTCAAATATGCTATAATATGTGCAAAACCGCGGCATGGCTGTAGATTTCTTTCTGTCATCTACAAGATGCGCTTCAAGCCAGCTCTGCCGGCGCACTCCCAGCATGTTTCACGGAGAAATATGCGCTAGGTGGACGCGGGCCCTTAGGCATCTATAGTACTGAAAATGAGGGTATCGATGTGAATCTGCATGTAGGTGGAACACACATGTCTGACCTTGCACAAAATTAAATTATGTTACGGTATTAATATAGCCATCAATATCTTATGCCAAATGATTAGGGGCTATTACAAAAAAATGTCTGAGTCCTCATCTGCACCTTCGGAGTGCGAATGCAGTCAATGCTCAAGTCCAAGTCTGAGTCATCAGTGCTCGAGTCCAAGTCGAGTCACGAGTCCTGAAAATCAGTCCAGAAAATCACTTGAGTACTACAACATTGCCTTGTCGTAACACATGAGTCATACATCTCTATTAAGTCATCTTCTATTAAATGTAATGTCTTTTGTTTTCCAGAGATGTACTGTATCATGTTTGCATTAATACTTTGAGCGCCAGCTATTATCCTCATCCTGTAGTCAATGGGCCACGCTAAAAGATAGGCATTTTCACTGTGCGTCACGATGTTTGCAGAGCTATATCTATATTCTATATTATAGCTATGGAGACAATACTGTGGCTCATTTGACAGTCACTATCTCTCGTCCAACATGTAGAATATTTTTGTATGTATACGTTCGCGTGTTATCCCATGGTGAATATTGTATAGTTTCAGAGTGATCCAGGCTAATTCCTGAAAGCTGAGTTATGGAGCGCTGTGGGAATTTAACTAAAGTCGCATTGCTCGCCTGGACACGTTACGATTTCAAAATCAAAGGTATATAATAGGTATTATGTTTCATCATGAATGCATCAAAGGGGGGGGGGGGGGTAGTTTTTTGATGCTCTGATCGTCAACAACGGCATATGTTTTGAATACTACATACGTTGATCGTTGCGATCAATGTGAAATCATTGTTGGATCAAAGTAGGATTGATGTCATATAAGGTATCCCAAAATGAATATTCTAATTGTCTGATCGTCATTTCCAGTATTGATGTCCATCGGGTCCCTGACATGAAATGGCACAAAATATGCATCACGTGTGCTGAAAGCGTTCCAAGGTGCTCGGATGAACCGTTTCACTTGCTCTGGTCCAAATTTTCCGCCCGGATCATATAAAATGTAATACACAGTGTGAAATAAGGTTTCAAAGTGTTGTGGAAAATGTGTATACGAGGGTGGAGGTAGGAAAGGGGTTAGTCTTGACTAGTTTAATATAGGTCAACTAGCAGGGCTCAAAGACACTAGGGCGACAGTCTGGCTGATGTTCTTAAAACAGCCTCAAGATAGCAGATGGACATTTCAGTACATCATATCGTGTGCTCTAATCTTGTGTCTTTTCTCTCTTACACACATACACAGCACACACACAGACACAGCACACACACACAGACACACACAGTCACACAGACACACACACACACACACACAGACACACACAGTCGCACAGACATACACACCGACACACACACACATTCCCTGTGTCACAATACACACATACAATACACACACGTCTGTACACAGACGCACACACACAGACACACACACACAATACACACATACAATACACACGTCTGTACACAGACGCACACACACACAGACACACACACACATACACACACACACACACAAACACACACACACACACACACATCTCACTCTCTCTTCGATGTTCTTAATGTTTTACATCATATCGTGTGTGGATATCATATCTTGCTTATCTCTCTTCATGTTCTCTCTCTCTCCGATGTTAAATCTACGTATCATCTTAATGTACGTCATGTCAGATCTGACATGATGTGATACGTCATGATATCTGTCATGGGGGGGCAGGACTGAGAGGGGATTTAGGGACAGGCAAAGGGATCCAGGACAGAGTGTTTTTTGTTCAAGCTGTGGCGATCCTCTTTGACCCATAGCTCTTGCTGTTAAAGAACTTCTTTTCTTAAATAAATTACCTATTTGTTACAATTGGAAATATCGTCTCCTGCTGTGTTAAACAACCTTTCCACAACATTTGGTGACCCTTGACCTGTAGACCGCCCTGCCGGGCCCCCTCACACGGCCAGCTCCGGACCTCTCCCGTAGAAATTCTGACGGTTGTCGACAAAAAAAAGGTAAGCGTTGAGCTTGTTATATAAATATCCGTCAGAGTTTTTGCGGGAGGGAAAAGTTGAGCTGACTGTGTTGACGAGGTCTGGGAAGGACGGCTAAAACGAACACGGTGAGGTGTTTTACACTGGGGCGACTCCTTTTTTAACAAGTGGCGGCCACTAATCGATTTTAATTGCATGTTTTCGACCTCTGGTCAAATTTTTCTCTCCATCTCCCTTTTTCCTGATTTCTTTACACGACACTCTCCACATATACACATAACTGTGCCTTTCTGTCCTCTGTAGATAAGACTCTCAAGTTTTCAAAATAAAAACTGCTGAAGATAGCTCATTCTGGGCGTTCTGCCAAGAGAGATAGCTCTCTCTCTCTCTCTCTCTCTCTCTCTCTCTCTCTCTCTCTCTCTCTCTCTCTCTCTCTCTCTCTCTCTCTCTCTCTCTCTCTCTCTCTCTCTCTCTCTCTCTCTCTCTATTCAATTCAGTTCAATTCGGGTAGGCTTTGTTGGCATGAAATATCAACATACTTTTTGCCAGGTCAGGTCCAATATACA
>NC_140179.1:55181450-55218950 GCF_963971535.1 Notolepis coatsorum | reverse complement strand
TAATGGCCGCGAGTTCATCGACAAGGTGGTTAAAGGGCTGATGCAGAAATTAGGTATAAGACAGCGCCTTTCCTGTGTCTATAGTCCCGGGTCGCAGGGGAAGGTGGAAAGGGCCAATCTGGTCATTAAAAACAAACTGTTGAAAATCTGTATGCAAACTAAGCTTAACTGGATTGATGCTTTGCCACTTGCTCTGATGGCTATTAGAAGCAGCGTAAACCGCCAAACACAGCTAACACCGCATGAAATGCTTACAGGCCGCAGCATGCCAGCACCGCCATTTAGACACCTGGCTAGGGGCCCGGCATTCGATATTTTTGAGCAAGATCTGAAAAAATATCTTCAGCAAGTGACTAAAATACATGAAGCTGTGTTTCGACAGGAGCAGAGAAAGGAGAGAAAGGGGGAGAAGGAGGCGGAGAAGGAAGCCACCAAACCGAGACTGATCCCTGGGGACTTGGTCTTCGTAAAGGTCCACAAGAGAAAGTGGTCATCACCCCGGAGAGAGGGCCCGTACGAGGTGATCCGATCGACTGGAACGGCAGTCCAAGTCAAGGGATCAGCGACCTGGTTCCACTTCAATCACTGCATAAAGGCCAGCGGCGATCTCTTGGGGGATACAATCGATCGCAGTTATGCAGAACCCGACATGGAGGGTCCGAGACGGCAACTGGAAGGTGCAGTGCCTGCTGATGCTCCCGCAGATGTTGGCAGCAGTGTGCGGACGGTCGGCCGGGCACAACGACGTCATTAAGAACCGTCACGGTCGACCCGTCCTTGAGGATGACGGGTTTGAGTGGGTAGGAGTCCCACGGGGTCCCGCTCAGGCTCAAGTACCAGCAGACTTTCATGACCAGGCTCAGAATCAGGCGCCCCCTTTTCCCTCCATCGAGGAAGGGGGGGAGAAGATAAGACTACAACCAAACGGGGTGTTTCCCGTAGGACCGCAAGGGCATGTTTTTGATTTTGACCATTCCCCCGTTACAGGCGGGGATACTTACCATTATACTAACGAGCATCGGGTTGTGGGGGTAGATAGGAGAGTTGGGCCTGTCCCGAACCAATCACAGGGGACAGGGGTGAGGGGAAAAAGGGAGGTCAAGGACACTGAGTCGGAAGAGGTGGGGGGACAGGATATGTTCCAGAGGACAGCCGGAACGTTGAGGGATTCAGTGGGCTCACTCTGGGCCAGGTTGAGGGGTTTGCTTCCTTCCGGGGAACAGGATGGGGGCGACTATGACTATGACGAGGAAGACCCGGAGGCTGACCCGATGTATAGGGCGGCTTTAGGGAATGAGTGGTTTAAGTGGGTCCAGTACACGAGCGCGCAGAATCAGATAGAGGATTGTTATGTCTGCTCCAAGGCACGTCCGGATAGGCTGCTGGTGAAGGGCACGAAGTTCAGTTGGGCTCAGTGTGACAGGGACGCAGAGGCATGGGAGGGGCCCCATAATAGTCGCCCTTGGTGCGAGGCAGAGTGTTTGGGGTTTCTCGGCTCTAGTCGTTTTAAGGCGGCAGGAAACGTCACGGATTTCAAGGATGTCACTATGCGGGAACGTTGTAGGAAATTGGATGTACGTGTGCAGGGGGTAGCGACGGGGTTGCCAATACCCAGAGGTGTCAAACTATGGCTGACCAAGGATTTCGAGTGCTTGCAAAAGGAGGGGACCCGGGATGTAGGGGAGGTGGCAGAGGGGCGGTGCACTACTATTTGGAGCATCACGACTAACTGCACGAAAGAAGGAAAGTGTGGACACGGGGTCGTGTTAAAGGGAGTGGATACCAACCCACGGCCTGTAGCTTGCCCTTTTCATGTCCAGGATATGGCACTGGCGGACCAATACTGGCTCTGCGGCGGTAGGAGGTTGAGGAATACACTTCCTTTAGATTGGTCAGGTAGATGTGCCCGGGTTCAGGCGATCATGCCAATGGTGGTCCTACCATTATCAGTGACGGAAGGACCTTCTGAGTCTCCTATCTCTCGAACGAAGCGTAGCTACAAGGCAGACCCAAGGGTGTATCTGGACAGCATAGGACAGCCAAGGGGCATTCCAGCCGAGTTCATGGCTAAGAATGAGATTGCGGCAGGGTTTGAGTCTATTCTGCCATGGATATCGGTCAATAAGAACACCGGGTGGATCAACTATTTGTTTTACAATCAGCAGCGGTATCTCAATTACACCGAGGAGGCGTTGGATGCAATGGGGGACCAGATGCACGCGACCAGTACGGTGGCGTGGCAGAATAGACAGGCTCTGAACTGGTTAATGGCGGAGAAGGGTGGAGTCTGTTCCATGTTTGGACAGTACTGCTGCACATTCATTCCGACGAATGTGGGGCCAGGGGGAAAGTTCTCCGAGGCCATGGCTAAGCTGAAGGATTTGAGGGAGGAGTTGAGGGGGAATTCTGGCCGGAATGAAGAATGGTGGGGGAGTGGGGTGTTGGAAAGATTGGGACAGTGGGGAAGCATAGTGATGCAGACGGGGATATCCATCGGGGTGGCAGGGTTGATATTGGTTCTCCTTTTCTGTTGTGGTATGCCTCTCTTGGGTAGGCTGGTAACTTCACACGTAACGAGCCAAATGCTGATGGTGGGACAGAAAGAGATTGAGCCACAAATCGGGCCATATCCTCAGCTTTATGCTGCCTTAGAGGGAGACGAGGGGATAGAGGATTAGGGGTATGGTGAGGTAGGGACATTTTCTTTTTGTTGGTTCTTTCCTTTAAGAGTGACGGGGGATGGTCTGAGTGGTTTATTCCTTTAACTAGGAATTTTAGTCTGATTTTCTAATGATCCTTCGGCATAGAGATTGCAACCATTGAAAATCATTGCATTGTTTTTTATTTTTTTTATTATTTTTTGTTTATTTTACTTGTGGTCCTGGTCAAACCGGAATGGGAAGGGGCATCGGCAGAGTGTCGGTTCTGAGCCTGAGGAAGCATTGAGAAGAAGTGGTCTGGGGATCGGTTCTGGGGACTGGAGGGACAAATGGGGGGCTAACGCAGTGGGCAAGATGGGCACCTCCCGTCGAAGATGGGGGGACACGTGGTGAGGTCAGTACCAGTGCCTCCCGTCCAGGCATGGGGACATGCTTCTACGGGGACTGGAGGTGTGGCGTGGTGGTTGCTGTATTGGCAAAATGTGACTTTTGGCAATACGGTGAGGAGACTATGGCGTGGGCATGGAAGGGGGGCTGAGCGATGGACACTGGGGCTCAATGTTATGGAAGAGACAATGTCATTTTTTTTGGGAGGGATGTTCTATGTTTAGTTCTGACGGTCAACTTCTCCTTTCCCTGATGAGAGTCGCGGTTTCCGGCCGGAACTGTGGCTCATTTGGTAAGCGGTGGAGGTTGGGGGGATTTGTCTGTCAGGTTAGGATTATAAATTGGGGTATTTTGTTGATGTTTTATTATTACTCTTGTTTGGAACGGTTTTGTGTTTTGGTAAGAACGGTAGTCAGCCTTTGTTGGTCCGTTAGGGGTCCAGTGAATGAAGTAAGGTTTCTGGTTTAGATTAGGCATTTAAACTTTTATTATATAATTGTGGTTTCTCGTTTAGTTAGACGTTCACATTTTCTTGGTTATATGATTTGGGTGGGACTAGGGATAGCCCCAAATGGGGGAATGTTGTGGAAAATGTGTATACGAGGGTGGAGGTAGGAAAGGGGTTAGTCTTGACTAGTTTAATATAGGTCAACTAGCAGGGCTCAAAGACACTAGGGCGACAGTCTGGCTGATGTTCTTAAAACAGCCTCAAGATAGCAGATGGACATTTCAGTACATCATATCGTGTGCTCTAATCTTGTGTCTTTTCTCTCTTACACACATACACAGCACACACACAGACACAGCACACACACACAGACACACACAGTCACACAGACACACACACACACACACACAGACACACACAGTCGCACAGACATACACACCGACACACACACACATTCCCTGTGTCACAATACACACATACAATACACACACGTCTGTACACAGACGCACACACACAGACACACACACACAATACACACATACAATACACACGTCTGTACACAGACGCACACACACACAGACACACACACACATACACACACACACACACAAACACACACACACACACACACATCTCACTCTCTCTTCGATGTTCTTAATGTTTTACATCATATCGTGTGTGGATATCATATCTTGCTTATCTCTCTTCATGTTCTCTCTCTCTCCGATGTTAAATCTACGTATCATCTTAATGTACGTCATGTCAGATCTGACATGATGTGATACGTCATGATATCTGTCATGGGGGGGCAGGACTGAGAGGGGATTTAGGGACAGGCAAAGGGATCCAGGACAGAGTGTGTTTTGTTCAAGCTGTGGCGATCCTCTTTGACCCATAGCTCTTGCTGTTAAAGAACTTCTTTTCTTAAATAAATTACCTATTTGTTACAATTGGAAATATCGTCTCCTGCTGTGTTAAACAACCTTTCCACAACAAAAGGGTAGGCGATACTGCCACCTAGCAGGATTCGGCCGGCATTGCACTTGCGAAGTCTCAGAAAAATGATCTAAAAACTTAATATTACATGATTGCTGCTGAAAGTGTTTCTCTCACATGTGTATTATTTAATAGTGAGGAAGAGGAGGCTGTGAGGAGATGACATAGTGTGTCTCCTGCAGTGTGTTGCAATAAAACATCATGCAAAGCATCTTGAACAGGATGGGGGCGACTATGACTATGATGAGGAAGACCCGGAGGCTGACCCGATGTATAGGGCGGCTTTAGGGAATGAGTGGTTTAAGTGGGTCCAGTACACGAGCGCGCAGAATCAGATAGAGGATTGTTATGTCTGCTCCAAGGCACGTCCGGATAGGCTGCTGGTGAAGGGCACGAAGTTCAGTTGGGCTCAGTGTGACAGGGACGCAGAGGAATGGGAGGGGCCCCATAATAGTCGCCCTTGGTGCGAGGCAGAGTGTTTGGGGTTTCTCGGCTCTAGTCGTTTTAAGGCGGCAGGAAACGTCACGGATTTCAAGGATGTCACTATGCGGGAACGTTGTAGGAAATTGGATGTACGTGTGCAGGGGGTAGCGACGGGGTTGCCAATACCCAGAGGTGTCAAACTATGGCTGACCAAGGATTTCGAGTGCTTGCAAAAGGAGGGGACCCGGGATGTAGGGGAGGTGGCAGAGGGGCGGTGCACTACTATTTGGAGCATCACGACTAACTGCACGAAAGAAGGAAAGTGTGGACACGGGGTCGTGTTAAAGGGAGTGGATACCAACCCACGGCCTGTAGCTTGCCCTTTTCATGTCCAGGATATGGCACTGGCGGACCAATACTGGCTCTGCGGCGGTAGGAGGTTGAGGAATACACTTCCTTTAGATTGGTCAGGTAGATGTGCCCGGGTTCAGGCGATCATGCCAATGGTGGTCCTACCATTATCAGTGACGGAAGGACCTTCTGAGTCTCCTATCTCTCGAACGAAGCGTAGCTACAAGGCAGACCCAAGGGTGTATCTGGACAGCATAGGACAGCCAAGGGGCATTCCAGCCGAGTTCATGGCTAAGAATGAGATTGCGGCAGGGTTTGAGTCTATTCTGCCATGGATATCGGTCAATAAGAACACCGGGTGGATCAACTATTTGTTTTACAATCAGCAGCGGTATCTCAATTACACCGAGGAGGCGTTGGATGCAATGGGGGACCAGATGCACGCGACCAGTACGGTGGCGTGGCAGAATAGACAGGCTCTGAACTGGTTAATGGCGGAGAAGGGTGGAGTCTGTTCCATGTTTGGACAGTACTGCTGCACATTCATTCCGACGAATGTGGGGCCAGGGGGAAAGTTCTCCGAGGCCATGGCTAAGCTGAAGGATTTGAGGGAGGAGTTGAGGGGGAATTCTGGCCGGAATGAAGAATGGTGGGGGAGTGGGGTGTTGGAAAGATTGGGACAGTGGGGAAGCATAGTGATGCAGACGGGGATATCCATCGGGGTGGCAGGGTTGATATTGGTTCTCCTTTTCTGTTGTGGTATGCCTCTCTTGGGTAGGCTGGTAACTTCACACGTAACGAGCCAAATGCTGATGGTGGGACAGAAAGAGATTGAGCCACAAATCGGGCCATATCCTCAGCTTTATGCTGCCTTAGAGGGAGACGAGGGGATAGAGGATTAGGGGTATGGTGAGGTAGGGACATTTTCTTTTTGTTGGTTCTTTCCTTTAAGAGTGACGGGGGATGGTCTGAGTGGTTTATTCCTTTAACTAGGAATTTTAGTCTGATTTTCTAATGATCCTTCGGCATAGAGATTGCAACCATTGAAAATCATTGCATTGTTTTTTATTTTTTTTATTATTTTTTGTTTATTTTACTTGTGGTCCTGGTCAAACCGGAATGGGAAGGGGCATCGGCAGAGTGTCGGTTCTGAGCCTGAGGAAGCATTGAGAAGAAGTGGTCTGGGGATCGGTTCTGGGGACTGGAGGGACAAATGGGGGGCTAACGCAGTGGGCAAGATGGGCACCTCCCGTCGAAGATGGGGGGACACGTGGTGAGGTCGGTACCAGTGCCTCCCGTCCAGGCATGGGGACATGCTTCTACGGGGACTGGAGGTGTGGCGTGGTGGTTGCTGTATTGGCAAAATGTGACTTTTGGCAATACGGTGAGGAGACTATGGCGTGGGCATGGAAGGGGGGCTGAGCGATGGACACTGGGGCTCAATGTTATGGAAGAGACAATGTCATTTTTTTTGGGAGGGATGTTCTATGTTTAGTTCTGACGGTCAACTTCTCCTTTCCCTGATGAGAGTCGCGGTTTCCGGCCGGAACTGTGGCTCATTTGGTAAGCGGTGGAGGTTGGGGGGATTTGTCTGTCAGGTTAGGATTATAAATTGGGGTATTTTGTTGATGTTTTATTATTACTCTTGTTTGGAACGGTTTTGTGTTTTGGTAAGAACGGTAGTCAGCCTTTGTTGGTCCGTTAGGGGTCCAGTGAATGAAGTAAGGTTTCTGGTTTAGATTAGGCATTTAAACTTTTATTATATAATTGTGGTTTCTCGTTTAGTTAGACGTTCACATTTTCTTGGTTATATGATTTGGGTGGGACTAGGGATAGCCCCAAATGGGGGAATGTTGTGGAAAATGTGTATACGAGGGTGGAGGTAGGAAAGGGGTTAGTCTTGACTAGTTTAATATAGGTCAACTAGCAGGGCTCAAAGACACTAGGGCGACAGTCTGGCTGATGTTCTTAAAACAGCCTCAAGATAGCAGATGGACATTTCAGTACATCATATCGTGTGCTCTAATCTTGTGTCTTTTCTCTCTTACACACATACACAGCACACACACAGACACAGCACACACACACAGACACACACAGTCACACAGACACACACACACACACACACAGACACACACAGTCGCACAGACATACACACCGACACACACACACATTCCCTGTGTCACAATACACACATACAATACACACACGTCTGTACACAGACGCACACACACAGACACACACACACAATACACACATACAATACACACGTCTGTACACAGACGCACACACACACAGACACACACACACATACACACACACACACACAAACACACACACACACACACACATCTCACTCTCTCTTCGATGTTCTTAATGTTTTACATCATATCGTGTGTGGATATCATATCTTGCTTATCTCTCTTCATGTTCTCTCTCTCTCCGATGTTAAATCTACGTATCATCTTAATGTACGTCATGTCAGATCTGACATGATGTGATACGTCATGATATCTGTCATGGGGGGGCAGGACTGAGAGGGGATTTAGGGACAGGCAAAGGGATCCAGGACAGAGTGTTTTTTGTTCAAGCTGTGGCGATCCTCTTTGACCCATAGCTCTTGCTGTTAAAGAACTTCTTTTCTTAAATAAATTACCTATTTGTTACAATTGGAAATATCGTCTCCTGCTGTGTTAAACAACCTTTCCACAACAAAAGGGTAGGCGATACTGCCACCTAGCAGGATTCGGCCGGCATTGCACTTGCGAAGTCTCAGAAAAATGATCTAAAAACTTAATATTACATGATTGCTGCTGAAAGTGTTTCTCTCACATGTGTATTATTTAATAGTGAGGAAGAGGAGGCTGTGAGGAGATGACATAGTGTGTCTCCTGCAGTGTGTTGCAATAAAACATCATGCAAAGCATCTTGAGCTGACAGAAGCAGGCCTGTGGCTGAAAGGATGCTAGTTCAAATCCACCCACTTACGCCCGCTGAGGACATATATGCATATGAGTAGGCACACACGCACGCACGCACAAGCACACGCACACGCACACACACACACACACACACACACACACACACACACACACACACACACACACACACACACACACACACACACACACACACACACACACACACACACACACACACACACACACACACACACACACACACACACACACACACACACACACACACACTCACTTTGTTCAAACAGTGAGACACGCTGAGGATAGAACATATGTAACATATTAAAGCCAGGAAGGAAGGGACCAAGACAAAAGCCCTCACACACACACACACACACACACACGGACAGACATACGTACATACACACACATGGACAGGCATACGTACATACACACACATGCACACACACGGACAGACATACGTACATACACACACACGCACACATGGACAGACATACGTACATACACACACATGCACACACACACGGACAGACAGCCATACATACACACACACACATATACATATGAACACACACACACACGGACAGACATCCATACATACACATACATGGACATACACGCACACACACGCACACACACACACACACACACACACACACACACACACACACACACACACACACACACACACACACACACACACACACACACACACACACACACACACACACACACACACACACACACACACACACACACAGACCAGGTGGTCTCAATCCACTCATCTGTTAATTGATTCCATCTTCAGAACATTGTTCTGCTGATAGCTCATCAGCCCTGTGGCATCGGCCTGGCGACGGCGGACACATGTCAGATCAATAACACACAGACACGCGTCTCATCGGGCTCGGCAGGTGCTGATGGGCAGAGCAAATCATTTCAAGGATAAAATATGATAAGAGCCTGCAACACTCATTTGCGGTATTTGATCGCAGACATATTGGGTCGCAAGACAACAGGTGATTGTAATCAAAGAACAGGTGATTGTAATCAAATACCAGGTGATTATCATCAAAGAGGCATTTAGAGTGATTTATTCTGATTGCTTTTGTTCTGTTGTGAGCAGGGGTGTAAAAAGTACCCAGAAATTATACTTAAGTGAAAGTATGGGTACCATCTCAAAATCATACTCAAGTAAAAGTCAGAGTATCTGGCTAAAAACACACTTGAGTAAAAGTAAAAAAGTTTCTACTTTTAAATTTAAGTACTAAAAAGTAAAAGTAAAAACTTTAACTTTATGATGGAGATAGGGCCATGGGTGCTTGTCTTGTCCGTCCACGCCGACCGCTTCGTCCTCTTCATCACTCGTACTATCGTTTGTTATCTTCTGTAGCTTGTCACTCTGACTGTCTATTCTTCTGATAGCAGGTGTTGAATCAAAGATCTCCACTTTCTAGTCTTGTACAAGGACCAATCAGCATGGGTATGGGCAGATTCATGTTCCATTGATGGGGATTTGATTGGCTGTTTTTAAATAAAGTGCGGCCGCAGGATTAATAACTAAGGATGTTCGATATTGGCTTTTTTACCGATATCCGATATACCGATATTGTCCAACTCTTAATTTCCGATACCGATATCAACCGATACCAATATACCATATTTCCTCTAATATTGGACGGGTCTTGTATTTACCTCAGCTGCAAAGAGCACCAGGCCTTTATTAGAGAGAGGCTTATATAAGAGGCAGGCCTTAATTTCACAAACTGGCCAATTGTAATTGTGAAACTATGGTGGATTAACGTAATTCACACACTGAAGTTGGAACTGTCTATAGGTTGCGGGGTCCGCATGGACAATTTAGCGTGTGGTACCTTCTCGACACTACCTGAGTCGAATCGAGTTGATAACATGCAGTAGCTTTATCTAACGCTATCATAGCCATCATGATATGTAATGTCAACTGGACAACGCCAGCCCCGCCTGCCAACGCCATATAGATAGCGAACGTTGCAAAACAAAGCCAACGTCATCCAGCCGACACCACAGATCTAATGCTAACGCCAACGAAGTGAGAGTAGGGAACGGTAGAGAGAACGGTAGAGAGAGGCAGCACTTAATTTGCATTGGCAAGAGTTTATTTCATTCTATATCACGGCACAAAAAAAAAAAAAAAACGTTTTTGCGACCTTGTATTGGAAGCAGGCCTGTATTTGTCTGCATGTATCAAACCCCCGTCCATTATTAGAGGCCTGTCCTCTATTTGAATACCCTCCACTATTAGAGGATTTATGGTATGCGGGGTTCCCCCCCCCCAAAAAAACTTAATAATTTCAGGTAACATTACATATCTCTTGTTGTGGAATTAACACAACATTATGCATACTTTTGACAATAAATAAAATAAGAATTTGTTCTTACTTGCTTGCCTGGTTAAATAAAGGTAAAAGAAATGTAAAAATTATTTTTAATTTAAAAACATTTGAAAACCGATACCGATATTCTCCGATATTACTAATGCCAATATCGGTAGGCCAATAATATCGGACATCCCTATTAATAAAGTTAACGTTAGTTTGGCCAGAGAAACAAATATGCTAATTAAAATAGTTGGACCTGTGCGATTTGTAGTCTCCATTTTAAATGTAAGGAGTAAAAAGTATGTTTTTTTTCCCTGCAATGTAATTGAGTAAAAGTTCAAGTATACAAACATAATAATACTTGAGTAAAGTACAAATCCCAAAAACTGTACTTAAGTATTAAGTAACGAAGTACAATTACTCAAGTACTTTACACCCCTGCGGATAACCTACCGACGTGTTCTGTGTCTCAAGAGCTCGGCCGCGAGGTCATTTATTTTATTCTGGAGACACTGAACATGTTTAAAAAAAAAATGTATCTGTTGCTTTGTTTATTCGTACTAAGAGTATATATATGATGTATACAGTCTCATTTACAGGCACTATCATTAGACAACTGTTGGTTCCCACGAGGACCTGTCGTCATGTTCACTACTGTGGGGGGCGACAGTGGTTCGGGAGGTAGAGCAGTCGTCTGGTAATCCGCAGGTTTCCGGTTCGATTCCTGCTCCTCCCATGTTGAAGTGTCCTTGAGCAAGACACTTAACCCCTAACTGCTCCCCTAACTGCTCCCGATGAGCAGGTTGGCACCTTGCATGGTTGCCTTCGCCATCGGTGTGTGAATGTGTGAGTGAATGTGAGGAAAAGTTGTAATGTGCTTTGGATAAAAGCTGCTATATAAATGCACCATTTACCATTTACTGTGCATGTGCCAATAAATCTACCTCTTCTTACCTCTGCCACAGTCCTGAGTAGACATGTATTTTTGTTCGGTCCGCCAGCTAACTCTATTGTGTCTATGTAGGCTAACACAATTAACATGTGTGTAGACACTCTGCAAGATTATGGATAACGTAACAGGTTATGGG
Source organism: Notolepis coatsorum (assembly GCF_963971535.1). Lineage (NCBI taxonomy): Eukaryota > Metazoa > Chordata > Actinopteri > Aulopiformes > Paralepididae > Notolepis > Notolepis coatsorum. Next base: position 55,207,298 of record NC_140179.1, on the reverse strand, counting down.
CCCAGTGCTATGTCTAGCCAGCGATCCAACCGGCTATTATTCAACGGTGACGAAAGGAATTACGAACTATGGGAAACCAGATTCCTCGCACACCTAGAACAATGAAAATAAAGGGCAGATGATTTACAGGGGGTTTTGTAGATATACAGTAGTGAATTTTCCCATCCGGAATCATTGCAAATTGAAATATGAATATAGAATATCAGTCCTATAAATTACCTTATTGTGGCCGAGTCATACATCTATGGATGGAGTTAAATCTGGATTTAGTATCACCAGGCACCTGTTACAGGGCAGCAAAGACTGTGAATGAAATCTACTTTAAGTACAGTCACTTTTGCATAATGTCCATAGCGCCACTATTTTTCACCAGATTGAGACACGGTTTTTAAGATGTTTTCTAGACGTTCACAGAAAGGTGAGTGTCCATCGAAAGCCATGGGTCTCCTCTTTCTTAGGATTACAACGGTTTCATGACAGCTTCCTTTATTTCCATCTAATTCATCCGGTTTCTGATCCAATGCGCTGTGATTTCTATAAACTCATATTTAGCTAATAAAGGGGCTATAGATAGCCTTTTTATGGAGAGTAATTCTTTTTTTTTCAATAATACATCCACAGAGCTTTTAGAAAAGTGCAGAATAAAGATACCCCCCCCCCCCCCAAAAAGAATATCGATTAATGAATACATTGTTTTATATGCGTGTAAAATGTAAGATTTAAAACAATTTTAATAGAAATTTTTTATTTGTTTACATGGAATGCACCTGATTGGATAAATTACACGCTGGTGCTCTCATGCGACATCTAGCGGCTGAATGTCATCTATAGCAACATCTAGCGGCTGGACGTTATCTCTATAGCACCATCTAGCGGCTGAACGTTATCTATAGCACCATCTAGCGGCTGAATGTCATCTATATAGCACCATCTAGCGGCTGAACGTTATCTATACTATAGCACCATCTAGCGGTTGAATGTCATCTATAGCACCATCTAGTGGCTGAATGTCATCTATAGCGCCTTTTAAATATATATTTATTGGGAGCCTCGAGGTAGTAGAGTAGGATCGAAGGCTTTTATTTCTTCCATGTGGCAATAAGCCCATTATACCATCTACCATTTCCTGCGCTAACTCAGCCGGCATTTCCTGCTATCAAAAACCCCATAGAAATGAAAAATGGCTTAACAATAATTACAGTCACACATATTGTTAATGGTAATCCGATAACTCATAATATGCTTCTTTTCTCCTTCGGACCCCAGTATGTTTGTTTGTATCAAATTATATATTTCTGTTTCGTCCAATTTCCTGCGTTTAGTGGTCCGTCTCTCCTACAGCAGTTCAGCGGTTTGGTCATTAAAAAAGTAACAATGACACACACACACACACACACACTCACCCAAACACATACTCACACAAACATCCAAACAGTGCTGGCACTGCAGAGCAGAGCCCAGTGGTCAGCCGGTTCCTGGCAGGCAGGCAGGCAGCTGGCCTGATGAGTGGCTGGTTTTGGGGCTGGTTTGGGGCTCTGGGTGCTGACAGGGATCACATCCTGGCCACAGGCAAACACTTCCTGTCACTGTCTGAGCGTTGAAGGGGGAGAAGAGCCATCTGGCTAGGCCCTCAGGCGCCCACAGGCTAACCGGCCCCAATTATACACACAGTACATAGACATATACAGTAGCACACACACACAAACACACACACACATGCACAAAAACACACACACACATGGACAAAAAGCATACACACAAGAACACATACACACACAATATGCACAGAAGCTAAAATAAAAAACAAGATTCTCACTTAATAATATACACAGGCGCAAGCACAAACATAACATAATGTTCCGTGTGCGGGGTGTCAGAGAGGGTGAACAGGTTGGCATGCCAACGGGCTAACGGGTAGTTCCCTATGTTGAGTGTGATGGATGAGGAGGTGCAGTTGCCTGCTCTCACCACCTGGGGTCTACCCGTTAGGAAGTCCAAGACCCACTGGCAGAGGTCATAGTTCAAGCCCAGGTCCCTGAGCTTGGCTATGAGTTTGGAGGGGACTATGGTATTGAATGCTGAGCTGTAGTCGATGAACAGCATTCTCACATAGTTCCCCTGCCTCTTGTCCAGGTGTGATGCTGCTGTAGAGAGAATAGGGATACGGTAGCTGTCAACTTATGCAAAACACGCCCATTTTAGTTTGATTGATTGTAGCCACGCCCCTTTTTGGAATTTGGAGCGTTCTGATTGGCCGAGAGGTTTAAGGGGGCGGGACTTAGGGTAGGTTATTTTGAGATGATTTATGACCCCCTAGGGCTTCTCTGATTGGTCTAGGATGTAAGGAGGCGGGACATCCGGTTTTGAGGGAGGGTCATCCGGTTTTCGGAAGGGGAGGAGTTTTTTTTTTATTTTATTTTTTTTTCAAAAAGAGTGTATTACCATGGTTTTACAGAATATGTATTTCTGTATTTCCAAACGTTTTCAGAATATATCATCACAATTAAGTTTTACAAGGTTGAATACATTATGTGTATTCCAAAGTCTTAAGAATATATCTTCAGAATAAAATACAATGTGTGTTTTCTTCAGAAAGTGCATTTATTTCAAATGCTAAATGTAAAATACATTTAGTGTGTTTTCTTCAGAAAGTGCATTTATTTCAAATGGTGAGTGTATCTTCAGAAAGTGCATTTATTTCAAATGGTGAGTGTATCTTCAGAATGTGCATTTATTTCAAATGGTGAGTGTATCTTCAGAAAGTGCATTTATTTCAAATGGTGAGTGTATCTTAAGAAATACCCTCTCTCAAATGTCTCTCAGTAGACTGAATATTTCTCCCTCTGTCTAACTGCAGCTTCTCTGAAAATTCTGATAGTGACATCCCCCGTAGATGTCATAGGAGGCTGGTGAAAGACTAGGACCAATGAGATGACTCAAAACCATCTGCCAAAAGCAGATTTATGACTCTGCGACTTCCCGTTTCTGTAGAAAAACGGCCCCCAAGGTGTCTGTGTGTGTTTTCTTAATGCCAGATGCCAAATGTCACAATCTTTAGATAAGTGTATTCCAAATTACAAATGTAATGTGTCTAATGTGTTTAAGCAAAAGTCTAAATAAATGTAAAATAAATTTTTTTTGTATTCCAAATTACAAATGTATGTATGTATATTAGTTTCATGGATAAAGACATAATCTTCACTTGTGTTTAAGCAAAAAGAAAATTACAAATGTAATTTGTAAAATTAAAAGTGCACCATTACATTAGCATGCAAGGTTCTAGGGTTTGAATTATTTGAATTCTAGATTATTTAAAAAGGTTGCATTACAGTGCACATTATGCACATTAATTATTTTAGAGTTATTATTAAAAGAGTTGGGCTGAAAATATAAAGTACAGAAAAGATGAGGTGTGAGGTGTGTGTCTCTGATCGGGGGTGTGAACAGGGCGCTCTTAGGTGCTAAAACACAGCATGGGAGGCGTGAAGATTAGGGGACAACTCAATACACATTTACAGTCATCATTCAAATGGTTTATATCTTTGTAACATGTACAAGTAATGTACAACATTATACTCATAGCATATTTTTTAAGATTAAGATCACACATATTTTAAAAGATTTCCCCATAAACATGCATTATGTCCTAATAAACTAACCTACACTATAACATACAACACTTTGATGAATATTGTTACACCGCTGACAGAGATGTATTATAATTATAATTTGGATAAAAACGTCAACTAATTGACTAAATGTAAAAGTAATACCAACTATTTGACAGTTTGGGTGGTGATTCTTATTTTCTTATTTCGTAAAACTAAAATTAAAAGGCTACAGATCATAGAAAAACGTATGTCTTGTTTACATCAGAGTCCCCCTTTTTTCAATACATCCAGACATTTAGGACATAGCAGATTTACAAATACAACACTGTTTGTGAAAACAGTCCAGAAAATATCTGTCCAAGCTGTTTTAACTGTTTCAACCATCTTTAATTAAGACTTATTTTGGATATAGATCACTTCAAGGCCTGAATGTCCATACACTGTAGCAATGGTAAGCATGCATTTTCAGGTCAACTTCCCTTACCAACATGCACATCTAACCCCTCTTTTAATGTCACAGTAACCTGAAATAGCACAGAGTGTGGGGAAAAGGCCTTATTCAAAATAAAAAAACTTTGAAACTGTACCCATTCTCCAATCTGTTAATAAACTTTTCAATCAATCAATCAATATATGATTAGGTATAAAAGTTAAAGACATGATAGATTAGAGTTGGGGCGAAAATATAAAGTGCTGTAAATATCTATCTTTTTGAGGATCTGGGTGTGAACATGGGGCCCTGTTATAGGTGTCAAAATGCTGCAAGGAGGTGTGAAAGATTAGGGACCAAACAACCTCTGTATATTTGCTTGTAATACTCTGCATTTACTCTAAACAAAACTAATAAAGTCTGTATTACAGCTAACTCTTTAAGTTTCAATAGTTTGGATTTAATACATAATTCATTGGTATGTTCTCTTGAATCTACATTGTGAACTATTCTTACTGCTCTCTTCTGTAATATAAATAAGGGCTTTATGTTGCTTTCATACGTGTTACCCCACACTTCCACACAGTAACTCAAATATGGTAGGATGAGTGAACAATATAATATTCGCATAGAATTATAATCAAACACATTCTTTGCCTTGTTCAAAACAAAACACTCTTGGCTACCTTATTTTTTTTATGTACATTATATGTGGCTTCCATGTCATTTTCTCATCCAACATAATCCTTGGATTCCTTTGTCAATACATAATGCCACATTGTCCTTCTCTCGATTAGTAAATATCATACATTTCGTTTTTCCAAATTTAGGGATAGCTTATTGTTATTAAACCATATCTTAAGTTTACACATTTCATTTGTAATTTGGAATACAGAAATTTGTATCGACAGCAAATAAAACAAATTGCAATATGTTTGACACTTCACATATATCATTAATATATAAAATAAAAAGTATGGGCCCCAGGACCGAACCTTGAGGGACAACACATTCAATATAGTTTGCTCCACCTCAAATGTAATGTTCAGAAAATGTGTATTTTTAGGTCTTTGCTGTTGCTGTCATTTTGACCATCTAGCTAAAAGAGGGGTCAATGATCGCAAATGAATACATGGTAAAAAGGTCTACCAATTGTCATGCAAGAATGCACTTCTAATATGTTACACACTAGTAATTCAGCCATAATATTTCCAAATAGTATTGTTCTAAACAGTGTATTACAAATACAGTGTATTTGTAGCTAATGTAGACAATAGGCAATTATATAATTGTCACCTGAAAACATATTGTTGTCTATTTTCAAGATAGCTACTTAACCAGTTCATCGCCACCTCTCTCACACCGCATGTTTGTAATTTAGAAATTAAAATGTGATGATAAATCGTATCAAATGCTTTTTTAAGTGTATTTCCTATTCCTATTGTGTAATTCCTTTCATCTACGGTTGTGGTTATTTCTTCATATATATTCATTAAGGCTAAGGCTGTTGATCGATTTGCCCTGAATCCATACTGACTCTCACTCAGAATCTAAGAATCTAAGAATCATGAATCAAGAATCTTGAAAAATTGTGAAAGCAAAGACACTGGTCTGTAGTTGGTAAAACTGTGTTTGTCCCCAGATTTAAATAGAGGAATAATAATTATTTGAAAAAATTAATAGAAATTTCCCACAGGGATAAGGTTTATCTTATCTAAGTGTGCTAGTGTTTAATAGTGTATAGGGACATAGTGTGTAATAGTGTAATATTGTCATAGGGTAGTCATATAATAGTATGTAATAGTGTTATATAGTGTAATATTGTGCAAATGTGTAATCATGCAATAGTGTAATAGTGTGTAATACTGCAATAGTTTAATACATTATTTTGTTTCCTCAAACAGACATGTTCATGTAACATGCATCAATCCAGTTTTCAGTCACCTTTTCAGTCACCTTTCAGCCAACTGTGTTGAAGATTTGTAGCATGGTCCTAGGATAAACATAAATTATAGACATCTAAAATCATGAAACAGGTCGATTTTTAGTAGATTTAATCAATAGTCAGAAGGATAATGCTATTTTAGTCAAGGGTTGAGATATATCACCCCCATGACACATCCCTATTTTGTAAGACAACCAGTTTGATGTTGTAATTTCAGTGATTAGGCTCGTTTGTCTGTATACATTTTTAACAATCTGCTTTTGGTGTATTTTTAGGTGTTTGGTTATGTTTTTATCTGTCATTTTGATCAGGTCTAGCTAAAAGAGGAGATTTATGATCTCAAATGACTAAGGTTTACCAATTGTCATGCATGAATTTCAACTCTAACGTGTTACATAAGTAAAACAGACTATTTGCAAACACCATTGTTCTAAACAGTGTATCTACTACAGTTTGTATTTATATTTTAGCTAAATGTAAAAAAACATGAGAACACAATCCTAGTGAATTCTGAATTTGATGTTTATTGGTTGAATAAACATAAATTATAAAACACCTAAAACCATGAAACTGACTGATGCACTTAAAACAGACATGTCAACATAGTTTTTTTTACCTGTTTGCATAATGATAAGGTATAAAAACTAAGTGCTTCAATACAAATGTATTTTTTTGAAGTTTAGTAATATCAACCCCCAAAATGTATTTTCTTTTAAACTGATCTAAGGTACATTATACAACTCATGTATGAATTACTTTGCAACGTCTCGTTTTTTTTATCCCCCCAGAGTTTTATGCTCTCAATATTATGGATATGCATTAAATCCTACACACGATAGGAAATATTCAATCAACTCAAAGATGATGGTTCTAAGGTAAATAAAATGTAATTCAGTCAACATAGTTAGTGTATAGTGTGGCTAACATGTATGAAAGTTGTTGATACAATATTATAATTCATAATTCAATTCAAAATAATTACAGGCGAGGTTGTTTGATTTTTGTCCCGATGATTGAAGGAAATTCATTTTTAAGAACTATTTAACATGAAATATCTTAAAGATGTATTTTTATTCATTATAACCATGAAAATAATGCAATGTTAGGTTTTACCGTGATTTTAGTGTTCACAGATAGGAATGTATCATTCACATTCAATTATCCAAATGTACTCTGAACAGACTTGTGAAGTTAGAGGTAATGTATTATTCACATTCAATTATCCAAATGTACTCTGAGTAAAATTTACTCTGTGAAATGTACTCTGCGAAATGTACTCTGCGAAAGTTCCCTGCGAAAGTTCCCTGCAATATGCAGGGTTTTACATAGACTACTAGCAAAAACAATTCATATTGTTTCAGTGATGGCCTGGTTGATAGCTACATTGTCGACATGTCTTATTTTTTATTCTTATTTCATTGTATAGTGAATCCAGGGGTATAGTGGAGCGATTATATTTTGTTTTTATAATATTTTATAATATCAAAACATGTCTTATGTTCTATAACATGTTCTTATATATCTACAAGTCTTATATAGAATGCTGTAAAAAGAGTCCTACTAATATATTTCACTTAAAAAACGTGTACAGAAAGATAAATTTCCGACCCCCGGAGCCCTGTCAGAGTGTATACAGGTTCTGTACAGTATACCATATGCAAATCCCATATGGTCTAGCGGTAATGATGCCCTGCTTTCATCAGGGAGACGCGGGTTCGACTCCTGCTATGGGAATAACACTTTTTTCTATACATAACAAATGTGTTGGTATGTTTTATTGTAACTGTTTGACTGTTTGACTGTTTTTAGTGCAACACTACTGTCACCAACATCTAAGAAGGGTCTAGGGTTATCTCCTCAACACTAGGTCGGAGATGCATTTAAGTCCTATAGTTTTTTCCATACTTTTGCAAGGATATGTATGACTGTGTTGCATTAATTTATTTTTAAATTTGGTGGACTTTATGGTATTTTATGGTTTATTTATGATTGTGATACTTCTTATTGAATTGTTTAAAGAATATGTGTTTAACCAGAGTATAGTAGGACCTTACCAATTTGATTTGATCCCAACAACTGGTGACATTTCGAAGTCTTTAAGGGATCACATTCACATAGCTGAATATAGTTGCACAACTGGATAATATTTGTATTATTACTAGGATGAACTTAAAATCATTCAAAACAATTATTACATAACAATTATTACAATGAAGCGTAGTTGTGTATATTATAAATGTTTTTTTATTAAAGAATATTACAAATCATGCTGCAACCTTTTTTATCAATAATATAAGCGTGCATAACATCAATAATGTATCCTTGCAAAAGTATGGAAAAAACTATAGGACTTAAATGCATCTCCGACCTAGTGTTGAGGAGATAACCCTAGACCCTTCTTAGATGTTGGTGACAGTAGTGTTGCACTAAAAACAGTCAAACAGTCAAACAGTTACAATAAAACATACCAACACATTTGTTATGTATAGAAAAAAGTGTTATTCCCATAGCAGGAGTCGAACCCGCGTCTCCCTGATGAAAGCAGGGCATCATTACCGCTAGACCATATGGGATTTGCATATGGTATACTGTACAGAACCTGTATACACTCTGACAGGGCTGTCAATAGCCTGCGCTTAAGGCTTTTTGAAAATATGTTGAAGCTGGTGAGAGAGAGAGGCTTGTTAAATAATTGGCAATATATGATAGAGACACTCTCAGAGGATGAAAGTCTTCTATCTGAAAACGGCTTAGTTACTATTTTAGATCATATGAATGGTCATTTTAACAGAGCACACCTGTTGTGTTTATACACCGTAATAGTGGATGTTACGGCTTTTAAGCTGAAAAATCATAAGTGTTTAGAAACTTTAGATATTAATCACATTATTGATGTTATGCACGCTTATATTATTGATAAAAAAGGTTGCAGCATGATTTGTAATATTCTTTAATAAAAAAACATTTATAATATACACAACTACGCTTCATTGTAATAATTGTTATGTAATAATTGTTTTGAATGATTTTAAGTTCATCCTAGTAATAATACAAATATTATCCAGTTGTGCAACTATATTCAGCTATGTGAATGTGATCCCTTAAAGACTTCGAAATGTCACCAGTTGTTGGGATCAAATCAAATTGGTAAGGTCCTACTATACTCTGGTTAAACACATATTCTTTAAACAATTCAATAAGAAGTATCACAATCATAAATAAACCATAAAATACCATAAAGTCCACCAAATTTAAAAATAAATTAATGCAACACAGTCATACATATCCTTGCAAAAGTATGGAAAAAACTATAGGACTTAAATGCATCTCCGACCTAGTGTTGAGGAGATAACCCTAGACCCTTCTTAGATGTTGGTGACAGTAGTGTTGCACTAAAAACAGTCAAACAGTCAAACAGTTACAATAAAACATACCAACACATTTGTTATGTATAGAAAAAAGTGTTATTCCCATAGCAGGAGTCGAACCCGCGTCTCCCTGATGAAAGCAGGGCATCATTACCGCTAGACCATATGGGATTTGCATATGGTATACTGTACAGAACCTGTATACACTCTGACAGGGCTCCGGGGGTCGGAAATTTATCTTTCTGTACACGTTTTTTAAGTGAAATATATTAGTAGGACTCTTTTTACAGCATTCTATATAAGACTTGTAGATATATAAGAACATGTTATAGAACATAAGACATGTTTTGATATTATAAAATATTATAAAAACAAAATATAATCGCTCCACTATACCCCTGGATTCACTATACAATGAAATAAGAATAAAAAATAAGACATGTCGACAATGTAGCTATCAACCAGGCCATCACTGAAACAATATGAATTGTTTTTGCTAGTAGTCTATGTAAAACCCTGCATATTGCAGGGAACTTTCGCAGGGAACTTTCGCAGAGTACATTTCGCAGAGTACATTTCACAGAGTAAATTTTACTCAGAGTACATTTGGATAATTGAATGTGAATAATACATTACCTCTAACTTCACAAGTCTGTTCAGAGTACATTTGGATAATTGAATGTGAATGATACATTCCTATCTGTGAACACTAAAATCACGGTAAAACCTAACATTGCATTATTTTCATGGTTATAATGAATAAAAATACATCTTTAAGATATTTCATGTTAAATAGTTCTTAAAAATGAATTTCCTTCAATCATCGGGACAAAAATCAAACAACCTCGCCTGTAATTATTTTGAATTGAATTATGAATTATAATATTGTATCAACAACTTTCATACATGTTAGCCACACTATACACTAACTATGTTGACTGAATTACATTTTATTTACCTTAGAACCATCATCTTTGAGTTGATTGAATATTTCCTATCGTGTGTAGGATTTAATGCATATCCATAATATTGAGAGCATAAAACTCTGGGGGGATAAAAAAAACGAGACGTTGCAAAGTAATTCATACATGAGTTGTATAATGTACCTTAGATCAGTTTAAAAGAAAATACATTTTGGGGGTTGATATTACTAAACTTCAAAAAAATACATTTGTATTGAAGCACTTAGTTTTTATACCTTATCATTATGCAAACAGGTAAAAAAAACTATGTTGACATGTCTGTTTTAAGTGCATCAGTCAGTTTCATGGTTTTAGATGTTTTATAATTTATGTTTATTCAACCAATAAACATCAAATTCAGAATTCACTAGGATTGTGTTCTCATGTTTTTTTACATTTAGCTAAAATATAAATACAAACTGTAGTAGATACACTGTTTAGAACAATGGTGTTTGCAAATAGTCTGTTTTACTTATGTAACACGTTAGAGTTGAAATTCATGCATGACAATTGGTAAACCTTAGTCATTTGAGATCATAAATCTCCTCTTTTAGCTAGACCTGATCAAAATGACAGATAAAAACATAACCAAACACCTAAAAATACACCAAAAGCAGATTGTTAAAAATGTATACAGACAAACGAGCCTAATCACTGAAATTACAACATCAAACTGGTTGTCTTACAAAATAGGGATGTGTCATGGGGGTGATATATCTCAACCCTTGACTAAAATAGCATTATCCTTCTGACTATTGATTAAATCTACTAAAAATCGACCTGTTTCATGATTTTAGATGTCTATAATTTATGTTTATCCTAGGACCATGCTACAAATCTTCAACACAGTTGGCTGAAAGGTGACTGAAAAGGTGACTGAAAACTGGATTGATGCATGTTACATGAACATGTCTGTTTGAGGAAACAAAATAATGTATTAAACTATTGCAGTATTACACACTATTACACTATTGCATGATTACACATTTGCACAATATTACACTATATAACACTATTACATACTATTATATGACTACCCTATGACAATATTACACTATTACACACTATGTCCCTATACACTATTAAACACTAGCACACTTAGATAAGATAAACCTTATCCCTGTGGGAAATTTCTATTAATTTTTTCAAATAATTATTATTCCTCTATTTAAATCTGGGGACAAACACAGTTTTACCAACTACAGACCAGTGTCTTTGCTTTCACAATTTTTCAAGATTCTTGATTCATGATTCTTAGATTCTTAGATTCTGAGTGAGAGTCAGTATGGATTCAGGGCAAATCGATCAACAGCCTTAGCCTTAATGAATATATATGAAGAAATAACCACAACCGTAGATGAAAGGAATTACACAATAGGAATAGGAAATACACTTAAAAAAGCATTTGATACGATTTATCATCACATTTTAATTTCTAAATTACAAACATGCGGTGTGAGAGAGGTGGCGATGAACTGGTTAAGTAGCTATCTTGAAAATAGACAACAATATGTTTTCAGGTGACAATTATATAATTGCCTATTGTCTACATTAGCTACAAATACACTGTATTTGTAATACACTGTTTAGAACAATACTATTTGGAAATATTATGGCTGAATTACTAGTGTGTAACATATTAGAAGTGCATTCTTGCATGACAATTGGTAGACCTTTTTACCATGTATTCATTTGCGATCATTGACCCCTCTTTTAGCTAGATGGTCAAAATGACAGCAACAGCAAAGACCTAAAAATACACATTTTCTGAACATTACATTTGAGGTGGAGCAAACTATATTGAATGTGTTGTCCCTCAAGGTTCGGTCCTGGGGCCCATACTTTTTATTTTATATATTAATGATATATGTGAAGTGTCAAACATATTGCAATTTGTTTTATTTGCTGTCGATACAAATTTCTGTATTCCAAATTACAAATGAAATGTGTAAACTTAAGATATGGTTTAATAACAATAAGCTATCCCTAAATTTGGAAAAACGAAATGTATGATATTTACTAATCGAGAGAAGGACAATGTGGCATTATGTATTGACAAAGGAATCCAAGGATTATGTTGGATGAGAAAATGACATGGAAGCCACATATAATGTACATAAAAAAAATAAGGTAGCCAAGAGTGTTTTGTTTTGAACAAGGCAAAGAATGTGTTTGATTATAATTCTATGCGAATATTATATTGTTCACTCATCCTACCATATTTGAGTTACTGTGTGGAAGTGTGGGGTAACACGTATGAAAGCAACATAAAGCCCTTATTTATATTACAGAAGAGAGCAGTAAGAATAGTTCACAATGTAGATTCAAGAGAACATACCAATGAATTATGTATTAAATCCAAACTATTGAAACTTAAAGAGTTAGCTGTAATACAGACTTTATTAGTTTTGTTTAGAGTAAATGCAGAGTATTACAAGCAAATATACAGAGGTTGTTTGGTCCCTAATCTTTCACACCTCCTTGCAGCATTTTGACACCTATAACAGGGCCCCATGTTCACACCCAGATCCTCAAAAAGATAGATATTTACAGCACTTTATATTTTCGCCCCAACTCTAATCTATCATGTCTTTAACTTTTATACCTAATCATATATTGATTGATTGATTGAAAAGTTTATTAACAGATTGGAGAATGGGTACAGTTTCAAAGTTTTTTTATTTTGAATAAGGCCTTTTCCCCACACTCTGTGCTATTTCAGGTTACTGTGACATTAAAAGAGGGGTTAGATGTGCATGTTGGTAAGGGAAGTTGACCTGAAAATGCATGCTTACCATTGCTACAGTGTATGGACATTCAGGCCTTGAAGTGATCTATATCCAAAATAAGTCTTAATTAAAGATGGTTGAAACAGTTAAAACAGCTTGGACAGATATTTTCTGGACTGTTTTCACAAACAGTGTTGTATTTGTAAATCTGCTATGTCCTAAATGTCTGGATGTATTGAAAAAAGGGGGACTCTGATGTAAACAAGACATACGTTTTTCTATGATCTGTAGCCTTTTAATTTTAGTTTTACGAAATAAGAAAATAAGAATCACCACCCAAACTGTCAAATAGTTGGTATTACTTTTACATTTAGTCAATTAGTTGACGTTTTTATCCAAATTATAATTATAATACATCTCTGTCAGCGGTGTAACAATATTCATCAAAGTGTTGTATGTTATAGTGTAGGTTAGTTTATTAGGACATAATGCATGTTTATGGGGAAATCTTTTAAAATATGTGTGATCTTAATCTTAAAAAATATGCTATGAGTATAATGTTGTACATTACTTGTACATGTTACAAAGATATAAACCATTTGAATGATGACTGTAAATGTGTATTGAGTTGTCCCCTAATCTTCACGCCTCCCATGCTGTGTTTTAGCACCTAAGAGCGCCCTGTTCACACCCCCGATCAGAGACACACACCTCACACCTCATCTTTTCTGTACTTTATATTTTCAGCCCAACTCTTTTAATAATAACTCTAAAATAATTAATGTGCATAATGTGCACTGTAATGCAACCTTTTTAAATAATCTAGAATTCAAATAATTCAAACCCTAGAACCTTGCATGCTAATGTAATGGTGCACTTTTAATTTTACAAATTACATTTGTAATTTTCTTTTTGCTTAAACACAAGTGAAGATTATGTCTTTATCCATGAAACTAATATACATACATACATTTGTAATTTGGAATACAAAAAAAATTTATTTTACATTTATTTAGACTTTTGCTTAAACACATTAGACACATTACATTTGTAATTTGGAATACACTTATCTAAAGATTGTGACATTTGGCATCTGGCATTAAGAAAACACACACAGACACCTTGGGGGCCGTTTTTCTACAGAAACGGGAAGTCGCAGAGTCATAAATCTGCTTTTGGCAGATGGTTTTGAGTCATCTCATTGGTCCTAGTCTTTCACCAGCCTCCTATGACATCTACGGGGGATGTCACTATCAGAATTTTCAGAGAAGCTGCAGTTAGACAGAGGGAGAAATATTCAGTCTACTGAGAGACATTTGAGAGAGGGTATTTCTTAAGATACACTCACCATTTGAAATAAATGCACTTTCTGAAGATACACTCACCATTTGAAATAAATGCACATTCTGAAGATACACTCACCATTTGAAATAAATGCACTTTCTGAAGATACACTCACCATTTGAAATAAATGCACTTTCTGAAGAAAACACACTAAATGTATTTTACATTTAGCATTTGAAATAAATGCACTTTCTGAAGAAAACACACATTGTATTTTATTCTGAAGATATATTCTTAAGACTTTGGAATACACATAATGTATTCAACCTTGTAAAACTTAATTGTGATGATATATTCTGAAAACGTTTGGAAATACAGAAATACATATTCTGTAAAACCATGGTAATACACTCTTTTTGAAAAAAAAATAAAATAAAAAAAAAACTCCTCCCCTTCCGAAAACCGGATGACCCTCCCTCAAAACCGGATGTCCCGCCTCCTTACATCCTAGACCAATCAGAGAAGCCCTAGGGGGTCATAAATCATCTCAAAATAACCTACCCTAAGTCCCGCCCCCTTAAACCTCTCGGCCAATCAGAACGCTCCAAATTCCAAAAAGGGGCGTGGCTACAATCAATCAAACTAAAATGGGCGTGTTTTGCATAAGTTGACAGCTACCGTATCCCTATTCTCTCTACAGCAGCATCACACCTGGACAAGAGGCAGGGGAACTATGTGAGAATGCTGTTCATCGACTACAGCTCAGCATTCAATACCATAGTCCCCTCCAAACTCATAGCCAAGCTCAGGGACCTGGGCTTGAACTATGACCTCTGCCAGTGGGTCTTGGACTTCCTAACGGGTAGACCCCAGGTGGTGAGAGCAGGCAACTGCACCTCCTCATCCATCACACTCAACATAGGGGCTATGTTCTGAGTCCCCTCCTCTACTCGCTATACACACGACAGTGTGGCACAGTGGAACAACAACACAATCATCAAATTTGCTGACGACACAGTAGTGGTGGGCCTGATCTCTGCCAACGATGAGAGGGCCTACCTGGAAGAGGTAAAGAATCTGTTGCGGTGGTGTCAGGAGAACTGCATCTCCCTGAACGTCAGCTAAACAAAAGAGATGATTGTGGACTTTAGGAGGTCGGGGTCAGGGACTACAGCCCCCTCAACATCGACGGGGCACCGGTTGAGAGAGTGAACAGTTTTAAGTACCTCAGAGTCCACATATCCGAGGACTTGACATGGACCACACTGACAGTGTTATCAAGAAGGCACGGCAACGCCTCTAGTCAGAAGATCCTTAAGAACTTCTACTCATGCACAATAGAGAGCATCCTGACTGGCAATATCACCTCCTGGTTTGGGAATAGCACCGCACAAGACCGTAGCGGTGCAGAGAGTGGCCCGTTCAGCCGAACGCACAATTGGAGGTGGGCTTCCCACTCTCCAAGACATTTACAACAAGCGGTGCATGGGTAAGGCTAAGATAATAATCAAAGACTCCAGCCACCCAAAGAACTGCCTCTTTGAACTACTGCGGTCAGGCAAGCGATACCGGAGTCTCATGGCAAGCACAGAGAGACTCAGAAGAAGCTTCTATCCTCAGGCCATCAGGATGCTAAATGACAATCACACTATGTAACAACCATCAAATACACTCACAGTACACACAACCACACGCACACACTCACTTTAAAGGGGAACTATCTTATAAATGGCCTTTTTGAGTGTTTAGCATTGTTTCCTAGCTATGTGAACTTATATTAATATGATCTATGTCTCAAAATTCTCATATTGGCGCATTCTTCCAATTCTCCTCTCACAATATTCACCCTCACTGAACTGAGTCATTTGAAAATGTGCCTATATGTGATGTCATAAAGACACCGCTGCATGTTAATGTTCAGGCGAAGACGACGCTGCGCAGTGGTTTAGGAGCCCAGGCTCAAAACAGCTCGAGATCTTGAGGTAGAAAAATGCTGTTTTTGAGGACTTGATTAGAAATACAAAACAATGAATAAAAAAATATATATATATTACAGAGGTGTTCCATAGACTCACAGGAATTGTGTAAAAGTGCCCAAATAGTGAAAGAAATAGTAAAATAGTTCCCCTTTAAACAAACAACTCACTGCAGCACCCACTTTACCCACTTTAGACACTTAACACACTTTATATTTATTGGTAAATAATTTGCACTACAACTCATACCTCATTACACCTTACTGTAAATTGTACCTAAATTGTACCTCATCCCATTTCTGCATTGTACTGTATATTATTGTATTGTAACTCAGTTACCTTTCTACTCTGCATTGTATATTGCATATATGTATATATTGAACACTTTTGTCTACGTACTTGACTTCTATTTTATACTTATTATACTTATTTTATACTTATCTATTTTTATCTAGCACAATCTCTGGAGCAAAACAGAAAGAAGCATTTTATATAAAAGTATTCTGTACTTTTGTATGACAACTAATAAAGAAACTTGAACTTGAACTTGAACACATAGCAATGATGAGAGTAGTATCAAATAGCAATATTGAGAGTAACATATCACATAGCAATGATGAGAGAAGTATCACATGTCAATTCTGAGAGTCTAGACATCTCTACCTCCTGAGCCACTGTCTCTAGACCACTCTACCTCCTGAGACAGTCTCTAGACCGCTCTACCTCCTGAGACACTGTCTCTAGACCGCTCTACCTCCTGATACACTGTCTCTAGACCGCTCTACCTCCTGAACCACTGTCTCTAGACCGATCTACCTCCTGAGCCACTGTCTCTAGACCGCTCTACCTCCTGAGTCACTGTCTCTAGACCGCTCTACCTCCTGAGCCACTGTCTCTAGACTGCTCTACCTCCTGAGATACTGTCTCTAGACCGCTCTACCTCCTGAGATACTGTCTGAAAACTACTCTACCTCCTGAGACACTGTCTCTAGACCGCTCTACCTCCTGAGACAAGGTCTCTAGACCAGTGGTTCTGAACTGGTCTAGCCTCGGGACCCAACATTTTCCTTAGTCATTAAGTCGCGACCCAAATTTTTTAACCACTATGATTTATTAAATTTTTTAATTTTTTTTCAGTAATACGCAATCTTTCATGCACTGTTAACAACATGAAATAAACACAAAAAAGTGCATCAAAAGTGCAACTAGGGCTAAAAACCCAATGAAATAATATTATAATAAATAATATACTTCTTAGCAGATTTCTTAGCTTAACATAACAGACCTAAGTTTGGGGGAACTAATGGGATAACTGGGGTTGCAACAAAAGTGCAACTAGGGATAAAAAAAACCAATGAAATAAAATAATAATAAATAATTATGCTTCTTAGCAGACTTCTTAGCTTAACATAACAGACCTACAGTAAGTTTGGGGGAACTAATGGGATAACTGGGGTTGCAAAAAAAGTGCAACTAGGGCTAAAACACAATGAAATAAAATAATAATAATAATAATAATAATAATAATAATAATAATAATAATAATAATAATAATAATAATAATAATAATAATAATAATAATAATAATAATAATAATAATAATAATAATAATAATAATAATAATAATAATAATAATAATAATAATAATAATAATAATAATAATAATAATAATAATAATAATAATAATAATAATAATAATAATAATAATAATAATAATAATAATAATAATAATAATAATAATGATAATAATAATGATAATAATAATGATAATTATAATGATAATAATAATAATAATAATAATAATAATAATAATAATAATAATAATAATAATAATAATAATAATAATAATAATAATAATAATAATAATAATAATAATAATAATAATAATAATAATAATAATAATAATAATAATAATAATAATAATAATAATAATAATAATAATAATAATAATAATAATAATAATAATAATAATAATAATAATAATAATAATAATAATAATAATAATAATAATAATAATAATAATAATAATAATAATAATAATAATAATAATAATAATAATAAGAAATAATAATAATAATAATAATAATAATAATAATAATAATAATAATAATAATAATAATAATAATAATAATAATAATAATAATAATAATAAGAATAATAAGAATAATAAGAATAATATAATAATAATAATAATAATAAGAATAATAATAATAAGAATAATAAGAATAATAAGAATAATAAGAATAATAAGAATAATAAGAAATAATATAATTATCCTTCTTAGCAGACTTCTTAGCTTAACATCACAGGGAACTAATGGGATAACTGGGGATGTTGTTTGCTCCTGACAAGAGTCTTAAAGTCTGGGGTGATGGTAGACAAAGCAACTCTGAGGTCATGCTCAATGTCCAATCTGTTCCTCTGCTTTGTCTTCAGCTGGACCAGAGCTGAGAAGCCACTTTCACAAAGATAGGTAGTGCAAAAAAAATTATTAAAAAAATAAAAGAAAGAATTCTTTTTTTTTAACTTTTTTTTCCTTCTTTTTTTCACACTCAAAAGTGGGTCGCGACCAACCAGTTGAGAAACACTGCTCTAGACCACTCTACCTCCTGAGCCACTGTCTCAAAACTACTCTACATCCTGAGACACTGTCTCTAGACCTCTCTACCTCCTGAGACACTGTCTCTAGACCGCTCTACCTCCTGATACACTGTCTCTAGACTGCTCTACCTCCTGAGATACTGTCTCTAGACCTCTCTACCTCCTGAGACACTGTCTCTAGACCGCTCTACCTCCTGAGACACTGTCTCTAGACCGCTCTACCTCCTGAGCCACTGTCACTAGACCACTCTACCTCCTGAGACACTGTCTCTAGACCGCTCTACCTCCTGAGACACTGTCTCTAGACCTCTCTACCTCCTGAGACACTGTCTCTAGACCGCTCTACCTCCTGAGATACTGTCTCTAGATCGCTCTACCTCCTGAGATACTGTCTCTAGACCGCTCTACCTCCTGAGACACTGTCTCTAGACCGCTCTACCTCCTGAGACACTGTCTCTAGACCTGTCACCACATTTAAATAGAATAGAATAGAATAGGGAGGGAAATTTGACACTACAAATCGCTCACAGTAAACATTTTGATTTATTTTTTTTTTATTGGAAGAGTTAGTACATATTTATACATTTCAGTTATCCAAATTATACAACTTCCATTTCCTTCCCCATTCCTATCCCCTAATCCCACCCATCCCACCCAGTGAGGGCGACGACAAACATACATGTAGAAATAAGAACTAAAATAAAAATAAAAAATAAAGAAATTTGAATAATTAATCAAAAGTACAGATGTGGCAGACAAAGCTACGCAAAAAAAATGAAGTAAAATTAAAAGAAAACAAAAAGAAAACAAAGAGAAAAAAAAATATATATATATAATAATAATATATAATATAAGTGATACTGTCCATTTTAGTAGTGTGATTTCCAGATGGTAAGACAAATAAAATGGAAAGTAAATTTAACACCCTTAGCAGACCACCACAATGCCATCTCCCCAGCCATGTGTGGGCTAGCAGTGTCATGAAGGTAGATAGGGGGAGGAGGGGGGTCATGGGGTCCCCGGTTTGGATGGAGTCATGTGGGTTTTGAAATGAGATAGGAAGGGCTGCCATGTTTTGTGGAAGATATGTGTGTGGCCTTGTGTAGTAAATCTGATTTTCTTTATATGTATAAGAGACATGACATCCCTCATCCAGTGTAAGTGTGAAGGGGGAGTGGCTGCCTTCCAGTTGACTAGGATGAGGCGTCTGGCAATGAGTGAGGCAAAGGCCATGGCATTGGATTGCCCAATAGATATTGCAGCGTTTTCTGGTGTCAAACCAAATAGTGCAATAAGAGGGCATGGGTCAAAACAGTAAACAGTAAACATTTAGACATTTAGACAGAACAAAGTCACGAATAAGAATAACAAAACAAATTGCCTAAGAATAAGAGTAGAATAGGCCTAAGAATAAGATAATAATAATAGAGTACGGACCGGGATTCACATTTTGTATGTTATGTATACATTCTAGTATAAAATATACAGTAAAAAATATACAGCAGGTCAGTGGTGACAATAAATGACTGAATACTGAGAACAGACACGAACCCCACTGACATCTGTAGCCAGTCTGGGTTCTCTGATTTATGTAAGATAACGGCAGGGACCTTTTCAACAAAATGTCCTCAATCTGCAGAGTCTGACCCTGATTAACCCTTCAAAACCTTTACTCTGCCCCAGGTTCCTCTGAACCTTAATTCCAGGTTTTAAGATAAACGGGAGGAAATTGGGCTTCCTCACACAGGCGCTTTGGCTCACTAATTAGCCTAAACACTGTCTATTTCCAGAAAGATCTACACACACACAAAGATAAATGTGGATAAGTGTCAGAAAAGATAAAGATGATAAGACTATATTAGCGCTGCGTGGGTCCTCAATTATACCAACAGGAACCGGGTGCTCTTTGGGAGGGGTTAGGTCAATAGTAATTAAGAGCTTGGTTGTCTCTGGAAAACTTGAACAATGTCCAATGCACACTGTTACTGTATGTCTTTTTTTTTTTAAGGTTTTCCAGAGACAACCAATACACTAAACGCTTTTACTGAAGAGAAACACTTAAACCTCTTAATTGCCAAAGATAAAGATGAATTTGTTCACTCTCACGAGACAATCAAAAGGTGTCTTATCGCATATCCATCCTAGTTATACATAAAACTTGGTGATTAACCCTCCCACCTCTAAGCCCAAACAGTAGTTTCAACTGGTGTTGAGAGGGAGAAGGGAGCCACAGCACGTTGCTCCAGTTATTTTGAAACATTGGTAACTCGTAGAAGATGACAGAAAGGCAGCCTTTGGTAACTCGTAGAAGATGACAGAAAGGCAGCCTTTGGTAACTCGTAGAAGATGACAGAAAGGCAGCCTTTGTTCAAGAAGAAATGTAAAACAATGTCATGATGTTCTCAAATCAATGAGTAATCGCGTTTTTTAATCATTACGCTATTACGTACAGAACGTTATCAATTAAAATAATCGTGGTGTGGGCCATTTTCTTGTGCACCCACACCCTTTACCCTTACCAGTGTTGTAGTCGAGTCACTAAATCTTGAGTCCACGTCCATTTATTTATTTATCACACGCCAACGTCTTCTCCAACCTGACTCCTAGAACCCACCTCACCCCTGCCCACTTTGACAACCTAGGATGGCTTAGAGTAGACGACAGAGTACAGCAACTTGCAATGGGCCTGGTCTACAAGATAAACTATGCGACCAAGGTACCCATGTACATGTCAAAATACTTCCCAAAGGTCAGTGAATACCACGATCACAACACCAGAGGGAGCTCCACAAATCATGTTAAACCCAGATTCGGCTCAAACAAGGGACTAAACACGTTTCGCAATTATGCCACATCAATGTGGAACGCCCTACCCAAAGCTGTAAAGGAATGTAAATCACTACCCACTTTCAAAAACACTCTGAAAGAACACCTACGGGAGACTGCAATTCAAAACTGGCCCCTACAAATGTCCTAACCCAGTTGTACAGTAAAAGACCAAGTATGGCTTTGTCAGTATTCCAATGTACAGTGTACAGTGTCCCCCCCCCTACCCAATGCCCCCCCCCCCCCCCCCACCTCCAATGTACAGCCCCCACCCACCCACCCAACCTCCTCCAATGTACAGTTTCTACGTCAAATGTATATACACTCTTTTTCTGGACACTTTTTGTATCACAAACAGTACTGTATTTGCAAATCTGATATGTCATAAATGTATAGATGTAGCAGTACTGTCTATCTGTATGTCATGTATGTCATATATGTTATGATGAATTGAAAATGGGGGACCCTTATGTAAACGAGACGAAAGTCTTTCTCTGGTCTGCATCCCCTTAACAATTGTATGTATTGAGCTGTACTGTACTGTACCCATTCTGCAATCTGTTAATACACTTTTCAATCAATCAATCAATCCAGAGTTATAAAATCCAGTAGAACGCTATCCAGACCACAGCCAAAAACACTGCTAGTGGTCCGTATCCACTTCCATTAATGTGTGCTAAGCATAGGCTAGCTTGCAGCCAGATATAGCTTTCGACTGAACGCACCTAGAGGAAATTGGTATCTATCTCCTCGTCTGACTCTGGAGAAGATGGTAAGCAAGCACATGTAAGAACACTAAACACCCTGGCCCGCCCCCCCCCCCCCCCCCCCCCCCCCTTGCACAGACGGGCAAGCATCCGAACTGAAGTGAACATGAACTGAATTGAACTGACACTGACTGACTGACACTTGTTATACTGTATGTGACTGTCCTGTATGTATCTATGTATTTATTGTGGGGATTGGGAGGTGGGAGGGGGGCGTTTGATGTTCCATGTTGATGTCCCAGTGCTGTAACATGCTGTATCGCAAACGATTACCACCAACCATAGTTGTGTGGCTGCTGTGGCATTAAAGTATCTTGTATCTTGTATCTTGTATGCCCCATAGTGTTGGAGTGTGTTCCCTCAATCCGGGCCTGTCCCAAAGTGCCACCTCATTCCTCTGTACCCTTCAGACGCCGCTTACTTTCTAGTGTTGTCCTCACATGTCCACAGTGGGCCAATGCATGTTTATGTCCCCATCCTCCATTTTCAAATAATGTATATATCATTCAGACATTAACCCTTTCACTGCTGCACTACCAAATGGATAACCCTTTCACTGCGACAATACACAGAAGGTTAACCCTTTTCACTGTCACACAACAGCAGGTTAACCCTTTCACTGCCACACTACAGAAGGTTCTGTATCATAATGGCTCCGCTCGGCATCACTACTGCACTGTACCTCGCTCGTGCACGCGCACTGAATAAAGATTCCACAAGTGTACCTTTATATCCCAATATTCGTCTGACCACACCCCTATCAGCTTACCTACATAAGCAGGGGTGGGGCCACATACTCGCCTCCTTCTTCGCTTTCACCACAAGGAAGTGCCTTCGGTAGATCCCCACTTGACGAGGTCGTTAGTAGGAGAAAGTTGGAAAACAAGAGATACGTTGACATCATATCTTTATTTTCTCTCTCACTATATTCGAGAAAATACGGCGATATTGTCTTCGTACTGGAGTGTCTGGAAGATGATGATCATTCTACACCTCCACCGGTTTTTTCGTATTGGGAGTTCACGCCGCTACATGCCTCCCAACTGCAGTCCTCCTTGCTGCGGCTGGATGGGGTAAAACCCTCCAGCGACACAGCTGGACTGTAGGACGCACCGACTGTTGTGAGAAGCGGTGGGTTCCAGGTTTGGTGAGTAATGTTTGCTTGCGAGCACCACTTGTCTGTTAGTGCTATGGGGGCTAGCTGACAATGTTTACGAAAACCGGCCCCAGATTAGGGTCCTTTGTTCAGCCTTTTAGGCGACGGCGGAGGATCTTGGTTTGAAGCCCATTATAGCAACTAGTGGGCCACGACCAGTAAACTGGTGATCCCAGGATCTCTGGACGCGTGGGTACTTCTCTGTCACCGTATAGGCCCCGTCTTTCATATGCAAATGAGAGTATACCCTAAACGAGGAAATGTGGGCATGGATGTTCGTTATCGGAAAATCCATGTTCAAGTCGGCTACAGCCCAGATGGGACTTGTGCTGGCTCCGCCGGATGTATGGTAAAATCACCGTTGTAAAACTGTGTTAACATCTCGTTTCTCTTCTCTCTTAAAAGTTGAGGAGGGTTTCAGAACGGCGGCCTGTCTGAGTGTGGCTTGTTATATCGTTGTGTACTAGTTCAGGTGATAGCTGCTTAGCTTGCGTGCTAGTTGTGGCCTACCTGTTAGCCAGTCAGCTGTTAGCTGCAGGCGCTAGCCTGTTGTGTCACTAGGCTAGGAAACGTTAGCTTGCTGCTATCGGCCGAGAGCGGCCATTAGCTTAATGCTACACTGTTGAACGTTCTGAGACTATAACATGCTTTAAACACTCTGACTACGACGTCATCTTTGACAGAGGATGTTAGTCGAACCTACCCTGAGCCCGGCCGGCGAGGACTGCGTCAACAAGGAGAACCGTAGTGGCGGGATGGAGCGGCGACGCTGCCCGTGTCGACAACACAGGATGCTGTGTTTACTATCGGTGCCTTGTTAGAGACTGCAGTTCGCTTGATCTGCGCTCACGGTAGGAAAGGTCCTGACCAGACCTTGAACACTTCTTCTTTCTTTCCCTTCTAAATGTTTTGTAAATAAAGATGTTTTCCAAAACGAGTGTTGCTGCACTACATTTAGGATACAACGCGAGTTATGTGTGAATTGTCTTGTCACTGGTAGTAGCTTCTCCATGCAAATCGGGTTGTTTGTTACAGATGTGAAAATGATATGGTTTGTTGTGTTGAGAAACATCATGTGTGTTCATGTACCGTGTACTCACAACTAAGGGGGTTAAACTAACCTATAAAGCTATGCTTAGTGACATATGAGTGAAGAATGAATTCTTTTCTCAGCCTGTAATGACAATGAACAGTGTGTTCACATATTAACAGGTTACCTGTTCAACTGGCCGTATTAAGGGTAAAGTACGAGGGGTGTTTTCCCCCCGGTTCCCTGGGGACTTCCTCACCCTCCTCTCAGACATGTTGTTACAATATATTGTGTCACTGTGTGGTGGGATACGATGTAACCCTTAGCTTGATTGCTGGGGTTGTGCTAAAACTGCTTGAGGAACTGTATTTTCCTAAAAGAAAAGATTGTTTGGTCACTTTTCGTGTGTGCTTAGCAAGGCCTGTGGTCGATACTAATCGAGAATTGTGTATTCTCTCACTATGGAAAAACGGCGTTCCTCTGTAGAGTGTATTGCCATTTTTTGTGGTGGTAAAGGGTTGTGTGTATCTTGGGATCTACAACTGGGTTGGGTTGGCCACAGAAGCACATGTGTAAGTCTGGTACCGGGGCTCTTAAGGGGGCCCTCTCTATTCTGTGTTTTTTCCTTAGTAAAAATCAGATAGCAGGTTAGCACATGCGCTGTGTGAAGCTGTTAGACGCTTCATGGAGCTGACTATGACTGCGTCATACTCTTTTTTGTCATTACATCGTATCATGGGTGTGGGGTCGTAAAGGGGTGAACTGGTAATCCTTTTCTCCCCTTCTTTGATTGGCAGGGGTTAAAACCTCCTGTCCTTCAAGGTTCCTGTCACGTTGCTGTTCGGCACGTTACAGGGTAAGAGGGGGGGGTTTCCTGGTCCCACGCCCTGGAATATTGGGCGTGTGCACCGCAGAAATTCCCCCGCCATAGAGTACGTCACTGTGCGCGTCTCTGTTGGTAGGACTTCCGTGAGCTGTTCAGGTCCATATGATGGATCTGTTTCGGGGAGTGGTCAGGGCTCCTCCTCACGAAGCTCCTATTCGGGCCTTCTGTGAGTTAGGACTCTCCTTCCATGTGAGGGAGCCTCCTCAGAGTGCAGAGCCTCCTCCTCAGATTGTCAAGGTGAGTAGAACTTCAAAAAGGAGTCCTGCTCTATTGTGTG
>NC_140179.1:55128921-55178921 GCF_963971535.1 Notolepis coatsorum | reverse complement strand
TGTGTGTGTGTGTGTGTGTGTGTGTGTGTGTGTGTGTGTGTGTGTGTGTGTGTGTGTGTGTGTGTGTGTGTGTGTGTGTGTGTGTGTGTGGATATTACAGACAAAGAAGTTGGAACAGGTTGGTACAGGTTGGTAAAGGGTTGGTACAGGGTTGGTACAGGTTGTTACAGGTTGTTACAGGTTGGTACAGGTTGGTACAGGTTGGTACAGGTTGGTACAGGGTTGGTACAGGTTGGTACAGGTTGGTACAGGTTGGTACAGGTTGTTACAGGTCAGTACCGGTTGGTACAGGTTGGTACAGGTTGTTACAGGTTGGTACAGGTTGGTACAGGTCAGTACCGGTTGGTACAGGTTGGTACAGGTTGGTACAGGTTGGAACAGGTTGGTACAGGTTGGTACAGGTTGGTACAGGTTTATACAGGTTGGTACAGGTTGGTACAGGTTGGTACAGGTTGGTACAGGTTGGTACAGGTTGGTACAGCTTGTTACAGGTTGGTACAGGTTGGTACAGGTTGGTACAGCTTGTTACAGGTTGGTACAGGTTGGTACAGGTTTATACAGGTTGGTACAGGTTGGTACAGGTTGGTACAGGTTGGTACAGGTTTATACAGGTTGGTACAGGTTGGTACAGGTTGGTAATAATAATAATAATAATAATAATTACTTGCATTTATATAGCGCTTTTCTAGACACTCAAAGCGCTTTACAATGTAGAGTGGAAATGGCCTCCTTCACCACCACTGGCAGCACCCAACCTTGGGCTACGCAGGCTCAATGGCTGCCATACACTGGCACCCGGCACACATCACACTACACAATGGCTGATTGGCTCAGGAGACAGGGATTGATATCAGCCAATTAAGGGGAAGGGATGATTAGGTGGCCTTGATGTCAGAGACCTGATTGGGAATTTGGCCAGGAATGTTAGGGAGCCGCCTACTCTTTACGATAGGCGCCCTGGGTTCTTTAACGACCGAATTCAGTCAGGACCTCGGTTTAGCGTCTCATCCGAAGGACGGCACTCACAGCTGTATGGTGTCCCTATCGCGTGAATACTTTCCCCAAGGCACTTGTCCTTCCGCGTTCGGTTTGCGCGGCCTGATTGGCCACTGACGCTTCTCTCAGCGCCCAATCGCGTTGCGCCTAGCTTTCAGTTACGCAGCCCAAGTCTTTCCATTCCATAGCCCATTTCCTCGAATTGTTTTCATCTCTCTATCATATCAATCGACATCACATCAATATAAATAACGTATTGTTTTCATCTCTCTATATTAACGTAACGCGCTATTCATATCAATCGACATCACATCAATATAAATAACGTATTGTTTTCATCTCTCTATATTAACGTAACTAGCAATTCATATCAATCGACATCACATCAATAGTTAGTATATTGATGCACGGCGGTAGCAGTATAGCGATGCACGGCGGTAGTAGTTAGTGCATTGATGTGATAGTTAGTATATTGATGCACGGCAGTAGCAGTATAGCGATGCACGGCGGTAGTAGTTAGTGCATATTAGTATATTGATGCACGGCAGTAGCGAGTTAGTTGATAGTTAGTAGTATATTGATGCAGGTAGGTAGCTGATGTGATGGACTTGTGGAACTGAGAGAAGTTCTGAAACTTAGGAGCAAGCGCATATTGATGCACGGCGGTAGCAGTATAGCGATGCATGGCGGTAGTAGTTAGTGCATTGATGTGCTAGTTAGTTAGTATATTGATGCATGGCGGTAGCGAGTTAGTTGATAGTTAGTAGTATATTGATGCAGGTAGGTAGCTGATGTGATGGACTTGTGGAACTGAGAGAAGTTCTGAAAGTTAGGAGCGAGCGTTAGGAGTAACGCGATTTGGCGTTGAGAGACGCGTCAGTGGCCAATCAGGCCGCGTAAACCGAACGCGGAAGGACAACTGCCTTGGGGAAAGTATTCATGCGTCCCTATCACCGTAACAGAGGCATTGTTACTGACAAGTCCAAAGGACAGAGTGCCCCCTGCTGGACAACAACACCACTTTCCGACAGCAGCCTTGACCGGGGCTCGAACCGGTGATCTTCCGATCATGAGTACGGAGCTCTACTCATGTAGCCGGACCAGGTCGGTACAGGTCTGTACAGGTTTGTACAGGGTTTATGGCCTGTTCAAATGAGCAGTTGTGAGATTTTGAGTGAATCTTCCGAGGCATATAAACCCCACAGTTGGGTCAGAGGTGGCGCTTGGCAGCAGCCGGCAGTGTGACCGCCCTGCAGTCTCGAGCGCATGTTAAATTCCACCGCTGGTTTTTATTTCTTTTCGCTCTGTGTCCCAACGGAGTGACCGGTGATGCCCACCTAGGAATGCCCATAAACACTCCCGCAGGGCGATGCCCCTCACCGACCCCGGGGGGGAAGAGGGCGCATGAGAGGGCTTACATGCCGCTGTTAAAACCAAGCTGTTACTGCATTCATGTGGGTCCCCCCCCCCAACCTGCGTTCTTGGAAGTCCGACCTCCGACACGACACTCACATGCTTGGAAATAAAGGCTCTGAGCTCTGATTTGTTTCTCGTTGCTTAATAATCTTTTTGTACTGATAATTAAGTAATGAATTAAATATAGAACAGGGTAATAGTATACACAATGGAACTAAATTAATGCTGGATAATAATAAGTCATAGTATCACCTGCTCCACAACGTCTCCTGTATCTGTGCACCACGTTGTATAGTATTAACAAATAGAATAGCAAATATAGCAGATATTAAACATCAATGTATATGTGTACTGTCTGCAAATCAATGGTATGTGCAATTGTGTGCAGTATTTGTGCATGTCAGTATTATGTGCAGGTCAGTAATGTGTGCAGGTCAGTATAATAATAATAATAATAATATAATGCAGGACCTCTTTAGGGTTCTTTATTTGGCATGCAACAAATTGGACATGCAATTGGAGCGGCACACACACACACCAGGATACACACACACACATGCATTGTCTTTTTCTCAGTCGCCGATGCGATTGAGTCTCTGCGCCTAACCCATCCCGTCGTCCTTCCCCGCATGGGCAGCTGGGAGCAGATAGGGCGTCAACGTGAGCCACGCCCCGGGGACCAATCCAAGTTGGTTCCCCAAGCGGGAATCTAACCCTGGACCTTCTTGCTGTGAGGCGACAGTGTTAACCACTACACCACCGTGCGTGCAGGTCAGTAATGTGTGCAGGTCAGTAATGTGTGCAGGTCAGTAATGATGTGTGCAGGTCAGTAATGTGTGCAGGTCAGTAATGTGTGCAGGTCAGTAATGTGTGCAGGTCAGTAATGTGTGCAGGTCAGTAATGTGTGCAGGTCAGTAATGTGTGCAGATCAGTAATGTGTGCAGATCAGTAATGTGTGCAGGTCAGTAATGTGTGCAGGTCAGTAATGTGTACAGGTCAGTAATGTGTGCAGGTCAGTAATGTGTGCATGTCAGTAATGTGTGCAGGTCAGTAATGTGTGCAGGTCAGTAATGTGTGCAGGTCAGTAATGTGTACAGGTCAGTAATGTGTGCAGGTCAGTAATGTGTGCAGGTCAGTAATGTGTGCAGGTCAGTAATGTGTGCAGGTCAGTAATGTGTACAGGTCCGTAATGTGTGCAGGTCAGTAATGTGTGCAGGTCAGTAATGTGTGCAGGTCAGTAATGTGTGCAGGTCAGTAGCAGTAACAGCTATAAGGTAGCACTGTTTTCAGTCACAGTGCTGTTTGTTCACGAGTCTGACTGTCTTGGGGGAAATGGTCAGAATAGTTTTTCTTGTATTCTCTCATTGGGCAAAATTCTATTCTATTCTATTAGTGAAATTGAACTGTTACTCATTTAGCTGGGGAATCCCCTGGAACCCTCTCCTGGGGTCGCCCGGACCCGACTTTGAGAACCACTGCCTTAGACAATATAACATTTTGCTTCAAGTAAAAAACATTAAAATCAACAAAAGATGAGCTGACGGCATCGATACATTTCTCCCGTTATCCTGGCTATATGATTTATAGGTTTGAACACAAATAACTTCTCCTGAAGCTCACAGAGACACACTTAGTGGGGATGTCATCAACACTCTCACAGAGACACTCTTATTTGTGATGTCATCAACACTCTCACAGAGACACACTCTTAGCTGTGAGGGTCATCAACACCTTCGGTAGTGAACGCGGATGCCGGTGGATGCGACAGATGTCGATGGAGTGGACGTGGTGATTTTGTCCAGGCATTGATGGCGGCGGCTCTCAGACTTGGATGTGGCGGACGTGATGACAACTGTGTGGCAGGGACATGGAAAGACTCGTCTGGTTTGTAACTGCTCATTATGCTATTAAATGAAAGCTCAAACAGCATTCTCTACATTTTCTAGATGTGGTTTTCTTTTCCTTGTCAGTTGACCAGATATATAATTCTATACTCTGATGTTACTTGATGATATAATGAAGAGCAGGTCGGCACTCTCGCTACTACTAGCATTTAATTTTGAATACAAAAAATATAAATCAATAATTAGCCGTGCAGAAAGATATGAATAACATTTAAGTTATACTCTAACATTATAGTAGCATTAGTACGGAAGCGTATTGCTGCCAGAACCGCTGAACGGATTTTGTCACCTGAAAGGGCAACCGACCAAATAGGGCTTTAATTCTATCTATATATTGTATTAAAAGAAATGCACACCCGAGCCACTAGAGGTCGGCAAAGTTGCATCGCGAATCATCCTCACGAGGGCCCACATAGGCGAAATTTCTGAAAATAGGGCTACAGCTTAACACATTAACTGCCACGCTTCTATCCATCAAGTAAGGGATAATGTATGGCTACGAGGTCATTGTCGCAAAATAATTGACCGACACAGAGTTTAAAATACAGAGGCGCCGCGCCGAGGTGTTTTAAACGTAGTGAAGGTCAATTATTTTGCGACAATGACCGAGTAGGCTATACATTATCCCGCTTATTACATGGCTAACTTACTAACAATATACCTAATTCATTTGACAAATCGCAGTTGTTCTGTGGCTCTGTCAGCCCAAATAAAGTGATTATTATTATCGCGGGCAGCCTTCTGGCTCCGCTGTGTTCTGGCTCCGCTCGTCGCTCCGCCCCCTGTCATCGCCGGCAGCAGAACACTGTCTAATTGCACTGAAACAGTGTGTGTCAGTGGGCTTGATTGCCAACAGCTGCGCACTGCGGTCATTATTGAAAAAACAGCGGTCATTATTGAAAAAGAATGACCGCAGTCGGGGGGCTGTTGACCAATCACAAGCAAGCATTTCGGCGAATGTGAAAACGCCATGTAATAATGTATGATCACTGCCACCAGTCTAAGACTATGGAGATGTTCACCTTCTTTGCAGGGCTATAACTTTTTAAATTGTATTGCTAAATTGACATTACTATGGCCCATTCAACATCGATTAGCTATCGTTCAGGATGTAGGAACGTTATACTTTTTCATTCATATATTCATACGAAAATACCGTCTAGAATATAAGTATGTTTTTATCGTTTTCTGGAGTAATTCCTAGAACGCTAGTTATAGGCCTAAACGCATAATATAGATTATCGATTGCAGTTTATTCGCGATACACGCTATATTAAAAAATCCAACTGAATACGATCCTAAACGTTATGACTCATCATGCACGGATGAAAGGGGGGGGGGGGGGTCGTTTATAATTCCGTGATCGTCAGTAAATGCTTTATGTAGTATGGGTGATATATTGATCAGAGCGGTTTGCATTGAAATGAATAAAAAATCACGCTGAAAGTAACGTTACTGTCCTCTTACCGTTCGCCGATGAGACTGGAGGAAAAAGATCCCACTTATTTGACGTCGATCGACTAGATCCATTTCCGGTTTGTATGGCGCAATAAATGCTCAAATCATATCGATTATTGAGTTATGGCAGCGATCCATATACACGGATGTGTGTCTAGAGTCCCGCAACAATATGTGCCTGCCGGACGGCTTTCCGAGATGCACCGAGATCACCAGAGATCCATTTCCGGTTGTAACTCGCCCAATCATCCACCAGGCGGCGGTATTGAAGCGTTGCACGGTTGTGCCGAGTCCCACTGTCTCAGCAGAGGCTGGGTGGCGGAATTATGAATACCATGGCGAAAAAATGAAATATGATCTCAATAACGTCGTACGCTGTGGATTGGCGGAATTCGCATGATCAGCAAACCCATCGTAAGCCGTTTATGGCGGTGGATGTGTTAATAAGTGATAACTTTTTGTTTTAACATAAAACGTTTCCCGTTATAACGTGATAACTTATTGTTTTAATGTAAAACGTTTCACGGTATAATGTGATAAGTTGGTATCACGTTATAACGTGAAACATTTTATGTTAAAACAATAAGTTATCACGTTATAACGTGATACTGATATCTTTGTCTGTTTCTGGTGTGGCAGCAATAAGCTTCCGTACATTAGCATGCTAACATAAATATATGCACAAAAGACCAAATGCACTGAGTTTAGAGTTTGTAGTGAAACACTAATTAACACCTGTCCACAGGAGGAGAACAATGGAAATACAGATTTACTGACGTAGATACTACACTAAAATACATCCACAAATACATAGCCTCTACAGTGTATTTGTATTTGTTTAGAGTCTACACAAATACAAATATACTGTAGATACTAAAATACATCCACAAATACATAGCCTATACACAAATACAAATATACTGTAGATACATACTAAAATACACCCACAAATACATAGCCTATACACAAATACAAATATAGACATACTAAAATACATCCACAAATACATAGCCTATACGCAAATACAAATATAGATACATACTAAAATACATCCACGAATACATAGCTTATACACAAATACAAATATAGATACATACTAAAATACATCCACAAATACATAGCTTATACACCAATACAAATATAGAGCATCCACAAATACATAACCTATACACAAATACAAATGTAGAAAATATACTAAAATACATCCACACATACAGTAGCCTATACAGAAATGCAAATGTAGATACATATACTAAAATACATAAACAAGTAGATAGCCTAGAATACATTATGCAGATACAGAATGCAGGTGTCTATAGAGGTGTTAGGCGTGAGAACAATGTGTCAAGCCATAATTGAATTCCTTTATTAATTAACTAAAAACAAAAAAAATCGTGTTGTATCTTCAATTCATCTGGTAAACAGAACATACATTCTCTCTTGAGGTGGATGTTATTTTTATAGCAGTGTTAAAACAGGACCCAGCAGTGATGAAGATAGTGGAGGCTTCTGCTGTGAAGTCTCTAATTAACACACATTGTTTTTTCCCCTCAACTTATTTATACGTCATAAATGACTAGGAGGTCCATGTTAAAAATCATGTTGTTTGTTGAACGTCTGGTTTTTTAATTGCAGGCTGTTTAATGGAAGATCTTTGCTTCTGTCTCTGGTGGAAATTAATTGGTAGGAGAGGGGTTAATAGTGTACAGAAGCGTATTGCTACCACACACCAGAAACAGAAACAAAATATCAGTATCATGTTATAACATGATAACTTATTGTTTTAACATAAAACATTTTACGTTTCATGTTATAACGTGATAACTTATTGTTTTAACATAAAACGTTTCACGTTATAACGTTATAGGTAGAAACGTTTTTATGTTAAAACAATAAGTTATCACGTTATAACGTGACGTGAATAATTTTTTATTATTCAGAGAGAAGAGACAAGACCACCAGCGGCATCGGCTGGAGAGGAAGAGGAGGAATGACACAAAATGTGTCCCGTCATCGTCGTCATCATCATCATCATCATCATCATCATCATCATCATCATCATCATCATCATCATCATCATCATCATCATCATCAGCATCATCATCATCATCATCATCATCATCATCATCATCTCATCATCATCATCATCATCATCATCGATATCCTGGATCCGTCCCAACAATAACAAAACGAGGATGAGACAGGGGAGAGGGAGGGAGGAAGGGAGAAAGGGGGAGGGTGGGGTAAAGGAAGGGAGAGAAACAGGACAGTATGACATCTTAGCAATATCCTGGATCCAACCCAATAATAACAGAATAAGTTAGCAAGAGAGAGGGGTGGAGAGAGAAGGGTAAGAAGAGAGAGTAACAGAAACAGAGGGATAAAGGGAGACAGACAGAATGAGAAAGGAGACGGGAAACAGAGGAAGAAACTGGCAGGTAGAGAGAGAGAGGGAGGTAGGGGGGAGAACCTCCAGAGAGCTAAGAGAGAGCAGACAAAGAGGATGGAGCAGTTAAAGAGAGAAACAGACACAGGTAAGCACACACTCTCACACACACGCACGCAGGCACGCACGCAGGCACGCACGCACGCACACACACACTCTCACACACACTCACACACATTCTCTCTCTCTATCTCTCTCTCTCTCTCTCTCTCTCTCTCTCTCTCTCTCTCTCTCTCTCTCTCTCTCTCTCTCTCTCTCTCTCTCTCTCTCTCTCTCTCACTCTCTCTAGTTTTCTAAATCAGCTAAATTGTGGGATGCCGTGCCGCGTCTATACTTTCCCTAGCCGCATTTCTGCAGGACGCTCTCTGATTAGCCGACGTCAGTTTCTACACTGGTTAGGCTTAGGCACTCTTTCGAAGTTGGTTAAGGTTAGAGTTTGTCTTAAAGCATGGCGATAGAACGCCAGGTAGTTTGCAGGCTGTTTGACGTGGAAATGGGCAAAGACACAGCTCGTCACGCGATTGGGCAAACATGTCTGTAACTGAGGGGTACAATTCCCTGACTGTATTGTTAGATATGATATTTAATACCACTACCTCATGTACTTTAACTTCTGGCCACCCAGTACAAGATATAAGTATGATGAACACTTTCCCACCTGATGAAACGAACCAACACAAATGTACCAAATCGAAGGTTTAATACAGCAAAGGGTGTATACAACGATCACTTAATTACATTTATGATTTGAAATATGGAATATGCACTTTTATGGCAAATGAGTATTCGTAGGTAAATCAACATTGAATGTCCAATCTCTGGTTGCGCAGGGAGTAAGTATACAACCTGGAATATTTAGGAAAACGATAGCGATGGTACTTAGATGATTATAGCTGGATACACTAAGGGGGGGGGGGGGTCCCGCTGGTTGTAAGACAGTAGGAGGGGGGGGTTAGAGAAGCCGCTGGCGGTATCCCATCTGGCCGACGGTGTCTTGGGAGAATCCAAAGTCTTGGACACGGTGCCCACAGAACCTCGGGCCGCAGACGAATACAGCTGGACCCTCTGTGGAACGGTATCTGCCGGTCCACAACGGAGAGACGTGAGGCGACCTCACGTGTAGAGCGCCGTCTCACCTGGAGTCCTCTCCGGGGGGTAATTCCAACACTCAGCAGTGTTGGCCTTTATCCATGGAATAATCAAAGCACACAAAGCATAATCCAAGCCGTGGAAGGCTCGCCCTCGTCTGGGTAGAGTAATCCAATATACAGGTCCAGTCGCTCTTGGCCCGGAGCTCCTCGGATGCAATCACCACTAGGGGTCTGACCAGCCTGGTTAAGCGTCCAGATAACGTCAGGAACGATGGGGGTACTGATAACTGTAGAACTCTAAACGAACGATGCACCATACATAAAATAGACTATTATTAGCTTAATAGAATACGTCCAACTCGACGGTATGGTGCCAAACTATGACCATTCAACTATTAATCTACACGATGTCTCAATGCCTATTCTGGGCCAAGTAGGCCTTACTACACCGCACGTGCGTCGTGGGGAGGCTTCTGCGTCTGTCACTCTGTTGGAGGGTAAAGAACTGGACTAAAAGAAAGTTCTACTTTACTGGCGCCATATATATATATGCGCTATGAACAAATAGTACCATTCGTATTTCGCCCGACATATTACTGCGCGGAACCGGGGGTTGCCTCGACATGTTAGGCGGCACGATTGAACTTGGACCTAGGGGTATGGCAACCTGGCGCCAGGTTCTCGTCCAATGGTAGAATGAAACTATCATGGGCTGTTTAGTAGAAACGGGGATATTCAATGCATATTGTACAAGGAATATACAGGGGATATCAAACGATATACAAATACAATTAAATATATATATATAAATATACATATTCGGTTTAATCTGATCCTTCACAACAGCCGCCCCCTAATTAGTCCCACCTAATTAGCTAAGCAGAGACAGATTAACCGCACTGTCTACCACTCAAGGTCCGCTGTAAGGGTCAGTCAACTCACAAAGTCATAGGGTCATGGTCATCATCGATAGTATCTGGGAGTCGGGGCAGTTCTATGAGCCTCGCCACGGGACGTGTGTAAGTGCGCCCTTGGACGAGTACTTCAGCTGCTCGGACCTTGCCATCGGCACCGGTGATCACTTTGCTTACGCAGCCAGCCGGCCACATAGCTCTGGGTAGCGACTGGTCAATAATCATGACGACTGTTCCTTCTGTCAAATTGTCTCTCTCTTTTACCCACTTCTGGCGGGTCTGTAGAGACGGTAGGTAGTGAAGTAGGAAGCTGCTCCAAAACTTGTCAGCTAGTACTTGGCTGTACCTCCACATTCTTCGGCCGTTCGCTTCTTCAGGCCTGTACATTGTCTGGGGTAGCGCGGGGTCCAGCCGCACCATTAGGAGTGTGTTGGGGGTGACTGGGTCGACATCTGCTACATCACTGGAGACGTAACCGAGGGGCTTTGAGTTCAATACTCCCTCGATCTCCGTGAGGACTGTCATTAGGACTTCCTCTGCCACAGTCTGGGCTCCGAGTACGGCGTACAGGGCTGTCTTTATAGAACGTACTTCTCGTTCCCAGGTTCCACCGAAGTGGGGTGCGTTCGGGGGATTAAACTGGAAGTCAATCTGGGCTGGAGCGAGGTGGGTCTTAAGTTCTGGGCCCATAGCTTGGAAGCTCTCTCTCAGCTCTCTTTCTCCGCCTTTGAAGTTGGTCCCGTGATCAGACAACAATGTAGACGGTTTTCCTTTCCGTGATGTGAATCTCCGGAAGGCCATAAGGAATGAGTCTGTGCTCATGGTCGGAAGGAGCTCAATATGTATCGCTCTGGTGGTCATGCATTTGAATACAATACCCCACCGCTTCTCGGTGCCTCTTCCTCTCTTTATATACAACGGGCCAAAGCAGTCCATGCCTGTGGAGTGGAATGGCTTGTCGCAGATTCGGAGGCGACAGGGGGGTAAGTCAGCCATCCGTGGTATGCTGGGCTGCGCGCGCCACTTACGGCAGTCTAGACAGGTTCGCTGGAAGCGCCGTACTGCTTCTCTCCCTTGCAATATCCAATAACGACGTCTGATCTCCGCGAAGACTCTCTCTGCTCCTGCGTGGTGTACATCCTCGTCGTATTTCTTTATGATCAGCTCTGTGACCTTGTGTCGGCTGTTCAAGACGATCGGGTGCTTAATGTCATCTGGTAGATCGGGGGCTCTCCGCAGGCGACCACCCACTCTGATGAGATTATGTGCGTCACTCTCTGGTGCCAGGTGAATCAGTCTGCTGTCTGATGGGACGGGGTTTCCTCCCTGTAGACAGTCTAGCTCATCGGGGAACGAGTCTCTCTGGGCTCGTTGTAGTAGAAGAAGTTCTGCTTCTTCGTAGTCAGCTGCTGACATGTCAGTGGTGGACTGAATCTCTGGGTGGTGCCGCAGGAATGTTCTTTGTTGCGCACTCTCTAGGGTAATGCAGTCATCTATGTTGGGGTCTGTGGAGGCGACAGTGCTCAGTCCACAGAACATAGGCTTCTTGTTCTCAGCCTCCTCGTTACTTGCTTCCCTCGGGGTGGGCGTAGGCCAATCTCCTTCCGGGAGCTTGAGGAATGCTGGTCCGTCACTGTAGATGTTGCGACGGGTTAGGTCATCCAGGGACATTCCCCGGGTGATGACGTCAGCTGGGTTGTGTTTGGTGTCCACATACCGCCAGCTTGCTTCTTCTGTTAATTCTTGAATCTCGGTGACTCTGACTCCCACGAAGACTTTGTATCTGCATGAATCAGACTTAATCCATGTGAGTACTGTCGTGGAATCTGACCACAAGATTGTTCTATGCACCGGAATGGTGAGTTCACGTTGGATTAACGTGGCTAGATGCGCTCCTGCGAGGGCTGCGCAGAGCTCTAGACGTGGGATAGATTGTTGCTTACGTGGGGCTATTCTTGAGCGGGCCAGTATGAAAGCAGTGTGTATCTTTCCTCCCGTCTCCTGGGCACGCAAATAGGCAACCGATCCGTAGGCTACTTCGGAGGCGTCGCTGAAGACGTGTAGCTCAATCTCGCATGTCTCTGGCCTCACTGTGGATGGGAAGTAGCTGCGGCGTATATTGACACCTGGGAGTGAGCGGAGTTCCGTCTCCCACTCTCTCCATGTTGAGGCAAGGTGTGCGGGTATTGGGTCATCCCAGCCCTGGTCCTTGTCCCATAGTGCTCGTACAATCATCTTTGCCCTGGTGGTGTAAGGTAGAATACATCCCAACGGGTCATATTGTCTGGCGAGTGTTCTGTACACACTCAGTCTGGTGGTCGGTATCGCCGCCGACCTTCCTTGCTCTGGAGCCAAGGGTTTGTGTCTATAGTGGAGCGAGTCTGTTTTGAAGCGCCAGACTAATCCTAGTGTCATTTCTTGGGCTTCTCCTGGGATTGTCGCCATCCAGGTCTCGCTGCTGGCAGCCTTGTCCGCGGAGGAGAGGCTGCGCAATACTTGCGTGTCGCTGCTGGCCCACTGCCTGAGATCAAAGCCGCCTTTGATTAGGGAGGCGCGTAACTTGATTAGGAGAGCCTCGGCTTCTTCTTGAGTCGAGACGCTTTGTAAACAGTTGTCCACGTAGAAACTGTTCTTCACACTGTGTTGGACCTCTTCATCTGCTGCTGGGTCCTCTGTGACGTGTTTCTGTAGTGCGAATAATACTGGGGGGTCGCTGCTGGCCTGCTGCCGGAGATCAAAGCCGTCTTTGATCAGGGAGGCGCAGAGCAGCGCACGGCGTCGCCAGTCTATTTTCTTCTCGACAGGCTGCAGGAGTGTGGTGTCTCCTTCTGTCGTTCTGGAGTGGAAGCAGCTAGTGGCTGCTGTTCGGTTGAGAGATTTAGCGAGGGGGCCTTGGAGGGTCCACCCTAGGCGGGTCTCGACTGCTGCAGGACAGCCTCGGGGGCCTGTATGGACCCGGTCAATCGGGACTATGAGTTCTGCATGGTCGGAGCCTATCAACAGGGTCGGGGTAGCGCCGTCTATGAGCGGGATAGGTAATTGGCGCAGGTGCACATATTTATCCATCAGCTTGGTGACAGGGTAGGTGTACTGCGATAGTCCTATTTCTTGTCTGGTGAAAGCATTTGTGATCTTGTACCGTCGCTCTGGCTGCCCGTTGGCTGCGATAGTGAAGGAGACATTCTCGCCCTTTATCGTCTTTAAATCTCTTCTTATTGTCCGAATCGTCATTTCGTTCTTGCTCCCCCGCAGTCCCAGCTGGGTCGCAGCGGAGGCGAGCAGAAGGGTCTTCTCTGACCCGTCATCAAGGACGGCGTAAGTGTCCATAACTTTATCTTGGTAGCTCAATGTCACACGGACTACCTTTAAGAGCACTTGAGCTCCGTTGCTGCTGGCGGGGTCAATGTACATGACACTTGCCTTGGTGCCGCTCCGTGGTGCAGGTATAGGCCGTCTTCCGTTACTATCGTGTAGTATATCTAGATGGGCTCCATCGCATCGGCTGCACCTTTTCTTTAGGCGGCATTCGGCTGCCATGTGGGGCCGCGCACATCGATAACAGCGCCGGTTGGACTTTATCCATTGGCTCACTTCTTCTGCATTCATCTTTGTGAATGAGTCACATTGTGACAGCCAGTGTTCTTTCTCACAGTAGGGACACGCTATCTTCCACTTCTCTTTTCTCGAGGGGGTGCTGTGACTCCTACTGCTCGGTACTGACTCTGATTGGTGCATGACAGTCACCGATCTTTTTCCATCATTTATTCTCCTGGGTCCCTCTCTGGAGCTTGGCGTGCTCCGCCCGAAGGTGTCCAGTCGTAAGCTGCTGACCTCTCTCGCCAGGAAGTCGGCCAGATCAAGGAGGGATGGCTCGGGGCCGTCGGGATCGCGGTAGTCCCTCTGCCGCCGAAAGCGCTCCTGTCTTGCGGGTGGCAGCTTCTCCAAAATCCTCTCAACGTTAGAGTTGGCGTATAGCTCATGCATGCCCTTCTCCCGTTGAGCTCCCAGCATCCCCACCAGGGACTGCACTTTGATTGACAGGTCGTCTAGTGAGCGATTGTCTGTGGCTGGGGGTAGGCGGTCAATATGCCTTATCTCCTGGATTACGTAATCCCATATACGTCCGTATCTCTGATCCAGCGCTGCAAGGGCCACTGTGTATGGGGTCGAGGAGGTAGCATAGGCTAGCGCTATATTGTGCGCTCGCGGTACTTTCAGGTGCTTCAGTAGTATTGCATACTTGTGGCGTTCATCAGCGACATCCACCATCATTGTCTCTAAGCACATCCGGAGCTCCGTGTACTGTGCTCGACTCTCATAGGCGAAGTCTGGGAATGACGGCGTGGCGTTGTATGACGCCGTGGATGGCTGATACATCGGCGAGCGTTGGGGGAGAGACCTCCTGGGCGAGTCCCCTCTTGCGCCTCGCTGTGGGCTGGTACTGGCAGGGTACCATGGCCCGCTGGTCCAGGTACTGTTCCTCGGGGCTGGTCGTGCGTCGTGCTCACCCGTGAATAGAGTCGGGGGTCTGTAGCGCAGCGCCGCGGGGGTATAGCCTGGACTGTATGGGACCTCCTGGTCCGGTGGAGTACTGTGCTGTCGTCGGGCTTGGTTCTCCTCTTCTCCCTCTTCTTCCTCTATCAAATCTTCCAGATCCTGTAATCGTTTATTTAGCTTCTCCGCAGTGTATGCCGCTCCTTCCTTGTAGCTGGGTCTCGCTTGGACCGGTATGGGAAGGGGGTCTGCGGGGGGTCTAGACTCGGTCTGTTGGTCAAGTTCAGGGTCGCTTGCTCGTTGCGGTGACGCTGCTCTTGACTGTTGTCTCGACGAGTTCCTTGAGCCCCTGGCGGAGGGAGAGGGAGTTGTCCTTTTGATCAGCTGCTCTATTAGTTGCGCTTGTAGTCTGTCGCGCTCTGCGTCTCTTTGGGCACCAGCAGCGGCGCGCTGGGCGTCGGCGGCGGCGCGCTCTGCTTCTCTTTGGGCACCGGCAGCGGCGCGCTGGGCGTCGGCCCGGTCTCTTGCCATATTCTCTTCCATCTGGAAGCGTCTCATCTCCAGACGTGTGCGCTGTTCTTCGCTCCGTTGCTGTGCTTGGAGGTGTTCGCGCTCGCTGGTCGCCTGTGCTTGGAGACGTTCGCGCTCGCT
Source organism: Notolepis coatsorum (assembly GCF_963971535.1). Lineage (NCBI taxonomy): Eukaryota > Metazoa > Chordata > Actinopteri > Aulopiformes > Paralepididae > Notolepis > Notolepis coatsorum. Next base: position 55,163,551 of record NC_140179.1, on the reverse strand, counting down.
AAGCGTCTGTGCTTGGAGCCGATCGCGTTCGGTAGAGGCTGTCAGGCTGACGAGGAACGCCTGTTGTAGTATCCTCTCCGCTTCGCTGGGGGAAGGCGGTTGTGGAGGTGAGCCGCTCCTGCGTGAGCCGCTCCTGGGGGTACTCGTTGGGGAGTCCTGGAGCTCTAGTTCCTCGGCGCTCTCCTCCTCTTCTTCCGTGCAGAGTTCTCTCTCTGTAGGGTTGTCTTCCTCCCGGGGCTGTTCGGGGACTACTTCTTGAGTAGTGGCGGGGGGTAAAGGCATGTCAATTCCCTCCTGGTCCCCACCGTGAGCTTGGTCAGTTGCATTAGGACCTACTAGGGGCTCTGTGGTCGGGGAAACCTGGTCGTTAAGGTCAGACATAATTTTACTTTCTACTTTTACCGCGTTTACCGTTTGTCGAAGGCTAGGTAGTTGACTGACAGTGTAAGCCTCTAAGTACTGAGGTGTCTGTTGTCTGCGCCGCGGGCGTTCTAGGTTAGGAGGATTGTTTCGTGGAGTGTTCATCATAGGCCATTTCGATATTAATAACACTATATTAATATTACACTAGTTACCCTCCGGCTCGAAGGACCAATTGTAACTGAGGGGTACAATTCCCTGACTGTATTGTTAGATATGATATTTAATACCACTACCTCATGTACTTTAACTTCTGGCCACCCAGTACAAGATATAAGTATGATGAACACTTTCCCACCTGATGAAACGAACCAACACAAATGTACCAAATCGAAGGTTTAATACAGCAAAGGGTGTATACAACGATCACTTAATTACATTTATGATTTGAAATATGGAATATGCACTTTTATGGCAAATGAGTATTCGTAGGTAAATCAACATTGAATGTCCAATCTCTGGTTGCGCAGGGAGTAAGTATACAACCTGGAATATTTAGGAAAACGATAGCGATGGTACTTAGATGATTATAGCTGGATACACTAAGGGGGGGGGGGGGTCCCGCTGGTTGTAAGACAGTAGGAGGGGGGAGTTAGAGAAGCCGCTGGCGGTATCCCATCTGGCCGACGGTGTCTTGGGAGAATCCAAAGTCTTGGACACGGTGCCCACAGAACCTCGGGCCGCAGACGAATACAGCTGGACCCTCTGTGGAACGGTATCTGCCGGTCCACAACGGAGAGACGTGAGGCGACCTCACGTGTAGAGCGCCGTCTCACCTGGAGTCCTCTCCGGGGGGTAATTCCAACACTCAGCAGTGTTGGCCTTTATCCATGGAATAATCAAAGCACACAAAGCATAATCCAAGCCGTGGAAGGCTCGCCGTCGTCTGGGTAGAGTAATCCAATATACAGGTCCAGTCGCTCTTGGCCCGGAGCTCCTCGGATGCAATCACCACTAGGGGTCTGACCAGCCTGGTTAAGCGTCCAGATAACGTCAGGAACGATGGGGGTACTGATAACTGTAGAACTCTAAACGAACGATGCACCATACATAAAATAGACTATTATTAGCTTAATAGAATGCGTCCAACTCGACGGTATGGTGCCAAACTATGACCATTCAACTATTAATCTACACGATGTCTCAATGCCTATTCTGGGCCAAGTAGGCCTTACTACACCACACGTGCGTCGTGGGGAGGCTTCTGCGTCTGTCACTCTGTTGGAGGGTAAAGAACTGGACTAAAAGAAAGTTCTACTTTACTGGCGCCATATATATATGCGCTATGAACAAATAGTACCATTCGTATTTCGCCCGACATATTACTGCGCGGAACCGGGGGTTGCCTCGACATGTTAGGCGGCACGATTGAACTTGGACCTAGGGGTATGGCAACCTGGCGCCAGGTTCTCGTCCAATGGTAGAATGAAACTATTATGGGCTGTTTAGTAGAAACGGGGATATTCAATGCATATTGTACAAGGAATATACAGGGGATATCAAACGATATACAAATACAATTAAATATATATATATAAATATACATATTCGGTTTAATCTGATCCTTCACAACAATGTCAGTGGCCAATCAGAGAGCGTCAGTCAGTGGCCAATCAGAGAGCGTCCTGCAGAAATGCGGCTACGGAAAGTATAGACGCTGCCGTGCCTAGGGGTAAGATCTCTCATTGCAGGCATCCATTACTTAACCCTTTCACTACCACACTACAGAAGGTTCACCTTTCACTACCACACTACAGACGGTTAACCCTTTCACAACCACACTACAGAAGGTTGACCATTTCACGACCACACTACAGAAGGTTAACCTTTCACTACCACACTACAGATGGTTAACCCTTTCACAACCACACTACAGAAGGTTAACCCTTTCACGACCACACTACAGACAGTAGTCTGGTAGTACCTCTCTGTCGTGTGGTAGTGAAAGGTTAACCCTCTGTAGTGTGGTAGTGAAAGGGTTAATTGCATCAAACCAGACCAGATCATCACTGGCCGCAAACACATGGTTTTTCTTCACACTGAAGAGGGTGACTGGAATAAAAGTGACCGTGCACTATTTTTCCTTCGCTGATGGTATTTTTTGGTTTGCTGATTGTATTTTTTGGTTTGTTGATTGTATTTGTTGGTGTATTACAATTGTAGATTGATTACCTTTTCAAAAAAAATTCTTTAAATAAAAAAGAATGTTCATACAGATGTTTGGATTTAACATTTTCTTTTTAGGCGTTAAGGTTTTCATATGAATCAAAACTAATAATGGGTTAATATTGACAGCCATATATTTATAAAAAAATATTATTGTACACATTCATAAGATAATAAAGATAATCTATAAAAATGGACCAAAAAATCCAGTAACTTCCAATTAAAGTGTTTTATTATGATCATCTACAGGGAAGACTTTAAACTGTGAGTCAATATTTGTATTGTTATTACCTGCATTGCTTTCCCCCTTTTCCCCATTCTCTGTATTGCTTTTATTATGTTTGATGCTCATTTGATGCTCTATGTTACTGCCGTGATGCACTATAATTATTATTATTATTATTATTACTATTAACAGATGGCCAAGGAGTATCAGTCTCATGCAAACAGGCTCGTTAAAGAAAAACACTAGTATTATGCAGATCTGTTATTGTGGCTGTATTTCGCTGTATCATGATCACGTGGACTCCACTGTTCGCCCACCGTGACGCTCGATCACTGCAGGAGTCCAGCACCACACAGAGACACACAGCACCTTATCTATGTTCACCGGAGATGAGTTTGAGACAGACAATAAATCACCCCCCTCCTGGTTTCTTTTGAGCTCCTCGTCTCTCTCGCCCTCTCCTCTCATTCCCTCTCTCTCCCTCTCCTCTTGTTCTCCTCATCTCACTCTCCCTCTCCTCTCATTCTCTCCATCTCCCTCTCCTCTTGTTCTCCTCATCTCTCTCTCCCTCTCCTCTCATTCTCTCTCTCCTTCTCCTTCTCCTCTTGTTCTCCTCATCTCTCGCTCCTTCTCCTCTCATTCTCCTTCTCTCTCTCCTCTCATTCTCCTCATCTCTCTCCCCCTCTTCTCTTATTCTCTCCATCTCCCTCTCCTCTTGTTCTCCTCATCTCTCTCCCTCTCCTCTCCATCTCTTTTTGCCCATTTCTCTCCCCCCTTCTGCCCCCTCCCTCCTCTCCCTCCCATCTTGCTCTCCCTCCTTCCATCCTCTTCCTCTGTTCTCCTCTCCTCCATATCCCACTCGCATGCCTGTCCCTGTTTGACTCCCTCTCTCCTCCCACCTCTCTCTCTCATTTCCATCTCCATCCGTCCTCTCCCTCTCTTCTACCTCTCCAGCTTATCTTCTATACCTGACCTTCCTCTCATCATCCTCCCTCTTCCTCTCTTCTCCCCAAACCTCCTCTCCTCTTTCCCCTCCATCCTCTCTTTATCCCTCTCTGGATCCACATACTATACCTGACCTCCTCTCTTCTGCCTCTCTCATCCCCCCCTTTTCCTCTCTTCTCCCCAAACCTCCTCTCCTCTTTCCCCTCCCTCCTCTCTTCTCCCTCTCTGAACCCTTTTCTACATATACCTGACCTCCTCTCTTCTGCCTCTCTCACCCCCCTCTCCCTCCCTTTTAAAACTGGTCTCCTCATTCCCCACCCTCCTCTCTTTATCCCTCTCTGGATCTAAATAGGCGTACCTTACCTCCTCTCTTCTCCCTCTCTTCATCCCTCTCTCCGACATCCCGAACGCTGCTTCCCGATATTCCAACTCCCTCCCATTTCCTATTACTTCAGAGCTGGAATGAAATTCCAGAGAACAATGGTCTCCAGAGGGCAAAGGTCAAATCTATTCCAAGTGGCCATATAGCAGTACTACTGCCCGCTGTGTCTCCACTTAATGACCGTCTGCAAAAGCTTTTTCTTTGATTGCTTTCATTGTTCCCGCCGCTCCGCGACCCCGTGGTCAGAGCTGGGGATATGAGAGTGATCCTGTGTGTATGTGTGCATGGTCATTCAGACAGGACAATGCTAGGTTAGTGCAGTGGTTCTCGAATGTTTTCAGTCAGGCCCCCCTTAGGTAATTGGAAACAATTACCCAATTACCCCCGCCCCCCACACATGCACAGCAATATATTTTGAATTGTTTACAGGGCTTTGAAAATGGCTAATTAGTGTAGTCGGGAAAGCGTTTGAAAAAACACCACACCATCTTTTCTTTTTCTTCTTCTGGTCTCTTTTCATTCGAACATTCAACTTGAGTTTCCTCTTAGCCTTCTGATGTGCATTTATTATTAGGTCTAAATGTTAGATGACCGCTTTATTAAATTGCCTTCTTGCGCTATTATTTTGACCTCATCATGACGTGAAGCCAAGGGAGAGGTGTGTGCCTCGTCAGACTTGTTTTTGTAACATGAACAATGGCTTCTCTCCCGGGGTGGATAGGTTTGTTTACAGCTCTTGTGTGCAACACATTGGATTTAAATTCGGAATACATTTGGTTTCACTTTCCTTTTTGTTCAACTGGTAGTCTCACATAGCCAGACCTCTCTCCACACTGTGTTAGCTCTGTGCCAGCATTCTCCCAGACAAGTGGAGCCACCATAGAACCATAGAACAAAGTATTTTTTCTCCTCTCCGTCCCTTCTCCTCGCGCCCCTCCTTGCAGTTCCGCCCCGCAGTTTGAGAACCACTGGGTCAGGGCCCATTCTCATTAGATCAGATTATGCGTGGGGGGGGGGGGAATGCAAGTTTCCCCTTCTTTTGAATGTGGGTAGTTATGATGGGCTGAAAAAAATGAAGCGGCATTCCAATCACATAAGTTAGCGATCAGATGCCGGCCTGGCATTGTATCGGGGGATTTCTAGTAAATATTTCTACATTACTTGAGACACAATCACCATGAATGTTATTGTGTTTTGCGTGTATCGTCTAGTGACACGACAACGTACCACCCTGCAGCATGCTGCCACATTGTCTGATCTAACGAGAATGTGTACAAATGGTGTATCATGGATTGTTGTACTACAGTTTGGTTGGACGGACAGGTCAAGGGCAAAGATCTCTCTCTCTCTCTCTCTCTCTCTCTCTCTCTCTCTCTCTCTCTCTCTCTCTCTCTCTCTCTCTCTCTCTCTCTCTCTCTCTCTCTCTCTCTCTCTCTCTCTCTCATATCTACTGCTACTACTTGTTGTTTCCCAGCATCTAAATAGCCTGAGAGTCGTGGGTCTTTCCCCAGACGTGATGTATGGTCATGTGGTTTAAGAAATACAGCAACAACAACAATAGCACCCTCTCATTATTTACTCATCAAGCCTTGATGACGTCAGGTGATGACTTTATGTACTACTGAACTTTGCACTAAGTTAAGTTTAATCAGTGTTTATATTGTACATATCTCGCAGTCCTGTATATTGTGTGTTGTATATTGTGTTCTATATTTTTACTTTTGTGTTTATATTGTCTATATCTTTTTTTTACACCGTTGGAATGGGGGAAGGCAATTTCAAATGTCTGTATGTCTTGCACAAATATAATTTGACTTTGATGATGTTTGGAACACATACATTTTAACAGGCACTCACTCCTATTGTTGTTATCCAGACTGAATTACAGTAATTGCAAAGATAAAGTAAACATTTACTAACATTGTTGAGAATGCCAACAATTACCGTAGGTTTCATTCTCTCCACTGATAAGAATGACTATTCTGATGATGTGTTTCATTCTCTCTACTAATAAGAATGACTATTCTGACTGTAGGTTTCATTCTCTCCACTGATGAGAATGACTATGAAGGTGCAAGTAATCAACTCGTAGGAATAAAGTAAACAAAGAAAATGTTTTATATATATATATATATATATTATATTATGTTACCACCAACATAGTTTGGGGTAACATCATCTTTGCCAATAGATTTGCTTTAATTGGGGATATTTGTATAATGTGCCAGGAATTTATTTTTTAAGATGCACATAAACTCCCTTTCTCCTTAGGGTTCAATATCTGGCAGAATTATGAGCCTTCAATTTGAGGGCATATTGTTTGCCCTCAGCATGCATTATGTGATCTAATAGCTCAAGAGGAATACTGCAATGTGAGGGCTATTCTATTCATTCCTTCCATCGGAAGATTGAAAACAGCCGTGCATTAATCATGCAAAATTGCAGTGCGTGTAAAACAATCTCCGTGAATTTTTGATGATGTTTTTTTCTTTATTTGACTAAAGACATACTGACAGTAATTTCTGTCCGAATCCCAGGAGAGGGGTTCTCTGAAGGAGATCCTAATTTGGTGGAAAATCATCTAATTATACTTTTTGGCTTTTCAGCAGATCTACATACCATCAGGAACGGACTGCAGCAACCAGTCACAGTGAATAAAGGATACATCTTTTTGACTGATCTCTATACAGCAATTGTGTCAAGTGTTCAGTGGTAGAAAATTATTACGCAGTACCTTTACTTAAGTAAAAGTAGAAATACCGAGATCATTGAGTACTCTGGTAAAAGTAAAAGTCCCCCATTTCAAATGCTACTTAAGTAAAAGTGGAGAAGTATTTGCTATTGAATGTACTAAAGTATCTAAAGTAAAAGTACACATTCTACATAACGTTTGTGTATTCAAGCCTCGATCCATTGAGCTCTACAGGTTATGTTAAAGTGGTATGTGGTCCAGTTTGCTGCTCTGATTAAAGGTTGTGTTAAAGTGGTATGTGGTCCACTTATGCTGCTCTGATTATGTCCTCTGGAAGTTGTCAGGCTTAAAAAATGTTGCCATGTTTTCTATGCAAAGTAACTAGTAAGTGATGGGTTCAGATAAATGTAGTGGAGTAAAAAGTACAATATTTCCTTTGAAATGTAGTGGAGTAAAAGTATAAAGTTCCCTAAAATGAAAATAGTCACTTTAATTCATTCAGCGCCATAAACTGTCCCCATCTCTGCCGCTTCAGGCCAGCTTAAAATGGTAATTTTTGCGGTGTTTCACAATGTTTGCAGAGCTGTGTCTGTGTGTTCTTGCACCTCATGGTACCAAAGCACCTCAAAGGCGCTAAAAACAAGATTACAAACATCACAAAACAAACTGGTCAGACTTCTACTTGACCTTACCCCTAGAACCCACCTCACCCCTGCCCACTTTGACAACCTAGCAGTGATGGGCAAGCTACTTGGAAAATGTAGTAAGCTACACTACTAGTTACTCTTGATTAAATATAGCTCAACTACAATGGAAGCTATCCCCAGATAAATGTAGCAAGCTACACTACAAGAACATGGCAAAAATAGCTAGCTACATCGGCACTACTCTTTTTTTTTGTTTTACTTCATGATCAAGTTTCCACCAAACAAATAGGCAGGCAAAAAAATTCTCAGTTTGATTGTTTATTATAAAACTGAAACAAGCCCTCTGTCTGGCTTTTTGTTGTTATTGACATCTTCATCAATGCCATCAGCCCTAGAAACATCGAATCCCTCTGCCTCTGCTATTTCACGCGGGCTGGTTCATGTGGTCTGTGTTTTGATTTTCACTTCCTGCTTTGCGGAGCCTTGGAGTGGCATGCCCCGCCCTATCCTGCCTTTGATTGGCCTACCCGTAATGTTTTGGTAACCTTACCGAATCGTGAGTCGTCATACTCATATCTAAACCAACCAAGCAATCATAGTGGGTTTTCTCCAGGGAGTTTTTTCCCCACAAATCTTTATTCAGCAGTCCAGTTCTCCGGACAGTAGCGTGTAGCGTTTCCTCACACTACTCACTACTTGGGTCTAAAAATAGCTACACTACATAGAGCGCTACTTGGTTCAAAAGTAGCGATGCTACCATCACGCTACTGAGAATTGTAGTTAAGCTATGTAGCGTCGCTACTTGTAGCGTCGCTACTGCCCAACACTGCAACCTAGGATGGCTTAGAGTAGACAACAGAGTACAGCAACTTGCAATGGGCCTGGTCTACAAGATACAAGTACCCATGTACATGTCGAAATACTTCCCAAAGGTCAGTGAATACCACGACCACAACACCAGAGGAAGCTCAACAAATCATGTTAAACACAGATTCTGCTCAAACAAGGGACTAAACCCGTTTCGCAATTATGCCACAACAATGTGGAACGCCCTACCCAAAGCTGTAAAGGAATGTGAATCCCTACCCACATTCAAAACCGCTCTTAAAGAGCACCTACGGGAGGCTGCAATTCGAAACCCCCACCCCCTCCTAATAGACAGTCTCCTCCCCACCGCATGTATATATTCTCTCGCCACCGTATGTATATTTCTCACCCACCCACCCACCCCCTCCTAATGTACAGTCCCCTCCCCATCATATGTATATACTCTGTCAGGATCTATGGGTAACAGTACTGTATATTTGCATGTCGTATGTCGTATAATATTCCTCAGCTAGTCAGATAGTAAATTATATTGACCATATTGATCAAATTGTTTACACTGCCTGTGTTGTCTTTTACTACCTGTATACTGTGTTGTTTTACTACCTGTACCCCTCCCCCCCTCCCCCCCATGCTGCTATGATGCCTGAATTTCCCCAAGGGGATCAATAAAGGAATATCTTATCTTATCTTATGTCACAAATGTAACAGTACTAAATACCTGTATGTATGTCATGTATGTCCCTATGCCATAAATGTCATGTATGTCGTGTATGTCATAAAGGTCACTATGAATTGAAAATGGGGGACCCTGATGTAAACAAGACAAACGTCTTTCTCTGGTCTGCATCCCCTTAACAATTGTGTGTATTGAGCCGTACTGTATTGTACCCATTCTGCAATCTGTTAAATAAAGTTTTCATTCATTCATTCATTCATTCATTCATTCATTCATTCATTCATTCATTCATTCATTCATTCATTCATTCATTCATTCATTCATTCATTCATTCATTCATTCATTCATTCATTCATTCATTCATTCATCCATCCATTCATCCATTCATTCATTCATTCATTCATTCATTCATTCATTCATTCATTCATTCATTCATTCATTCATTCATTCATTCATTCATTCATCATTCATTAATTCTGTATTATAGCTGTGGAGACAATGGTTATTACCTGTTTGGCGCTCAAGTGTTGGAAAGCAAACACGTATTATTAGGTGTTTGGTGCTCAATGAGTTAAGTAAAAGTAGCTTGAAATTGTACTTAAGTACAGTACTTGAGTAGAAATACTTAGTTACTTTCCACCACTGCAAATGTGTATCCAAGACATGTATACGTCCTGGAGAAACGTTTCTGATAGAAAAAGATTGGTGCCGGTCCACTGGTGTGTGAATGATGTCATCTGTCAATTATCTGTCTTTACTGAAGCCTAATGTTAACGTTATAGCCAATGCTTAATACGTATTATCAATCAAACCAGTCACAGTTACCATTTGTAATAATTAACGTTACATTACCTCCCCTCTGTCTACACTGCAGCAGCTCTCTCCACTCATTGAACGGCAGATTTCTTGGGAAAAAAGTTAGTTATCCTGGTTCCATGCACACACACACACACACACACACACACACACACACACACACACACACACACACACACACACACACACACACGCACACGCACGCACGCACAAACACACACACACACGCACACACACACACATCTTGCGAATCCAGCTGCATCGCAAGGTAAACACACACACACGGCTCAAGGGGTTTCAGATCGAGACTTCTTGATTTCTGTTTCAGTGGCAAAAACAAGCACTTTTACTGGACGTACGTTACTTGTTAGCCAAATAAAAATGAGAGGGAATTATTTACACAGGACTATATGACTGGAGAGATTTAAATGTGTCGGACTTGAACAGATTTAGTCTGTAAAAAAAAAAACATGCTAATTACCGTCTAACAGAAAACCTGCCTGGAGCCATACTTTCATGTGGATACCGTGTGTAAAAAACGAAAAATGCTCTCATACACTCTTACACAGTTCACATAAAAGCTGCCAAGCAATCTATACAGGGGTGTCTTTTACAGAATATAACTGGAATCACTTAGCCTTCCATCGAGGGCATAATTGTTTGCCTTATTTCGTTTTATTTTAGAAACAAACTTGATAAAATATCCCAATTTGAATCCTGTGTTACCCCCTCGGTTTTGGCACGTGGACCTCGGAGAAGATCACAATTCAGTGGAAAATCTGGAAAATTATGTAATTACTTGTGGAAATCCACCGTTGGGAGCACAGAGTCTCGTCTGCCATCGCTAAACCCGGGGGTGAAGAGTTTGTGTTATTATTAGTCCCCCGCGCTGGCGCTCAATCTGTGGGACTCGAGCCTCGGCCCCGTGGAGCAAAGCCTCGGTTCGAGGTCTCGGCCCTACAGACAATTAGGAAAAGGAAATCCATGGGAGAAGGAGCACGAGGCGGGTTGTAAATATTGACCGCGGCCAAGTTTATGACAAGAGGAGGATAGCATATGTCTAGAAGGAGGGCGAGGGGATTCATTTGTCCGTTTCTCCTACAACTCCCGGGGCCTTAAACCTAGCTGTCTCCTCCCCGTGGTACACGGCCTTGGGATCCTCTCGGTCTTGATTGAAGAGGGATTGGAACCACCGCTGATACGTGACTCATTGCTTAGAAGTCAGCCCTCAACGTGGAGCCTTTCGAATAACCACTGTCAGGATGGGAGGATGGGGGGGGGGGGGGGGGTGGTCACACACCCAAACACACACAGTTCCCCCGAAGGGTAATCACTAGGATTGCAGAGCAATGAGATAGGGCGGGGAAAGTAGAGGAACACTGAATGAATCAAAATAAAAGGTATAAAAACTAAATAAAAAAGACCCACTAAACACAAGGGTCGAGAAAGAAAAACATAGAAACGGTTATCAGAGGTCTCAAGAAACACTCCTCTACTACTGAGGACCAAAGTGTAATGAACAAGCATCCAAGCACAGGAAACCAAGCCTACTTAACCCTTTCACTGTGCCACACGGCAGAAGGTTAAGCCTTTACTATCGCACTACTGACAGTAACCGTCAGTAGTGTGATAGTAAAGGGTTAACCTTCTGTTGTGTGGCAGTGAAAGGGTTAACCGGCTGTCGTGTGGCAGTGAAAGGGTTAACCGTCAGTGTATTGTTGCAGTGAAAGGGTTAACAGCTTGGTAGTGCGGCAGTGAAAGGGTTAAAGACGCTGCACACCTGACACCAATCAGGTGCCAATCAAGCCCACACACCTTCCCTGCCGCATGGCAATTAACCCACAGATAGTCTGGTGATTGACGGCTCACAAGAGTAAACCCAAAATAAATCCATAGCTCACAGGAATAAACTAAAACCAAACCCACATACAGTGGTGGAAAGTAACTAAGTACTTTTACTTAAGTACTGTTTCTTAAGTACAATTTCGATCTACTTGTACTTGATGTACGTGATTATTTAAATTTTCGGGAACTTTATACTTTTACTCCACTACATTTCCAAGGAAATATTGTACTCTTTACTCCACTACATTTATCTGAACCGATCAGTTACTAGTTACTTTGAAGAAAAAGATTTTGCATAGAAAACATGGCAAAAATGTATGAAGATTATAATGCTTTCACATTTGAAACCTGTCAACTTCAAGAGGACGTAATCAGAGCAGCATAACTGGACCACATACCACTTTAACACAACCTTTAATCAGAGCAGCATAACTGGACCACATACCACTTTAACACAACCTGTAATCAGAGCAGCATACAGTAACTGGACCACATACCACTTTAACATCACCTTTAATCAGCAGCATAACTGGACCACATACCACTTTAACATCACCTTTAATCAGAGCAGCATAACTGGACCACATACCACTTTAACACAACTTTTAGAGGTCAATGGGTCGAGGATTGAATGCTCCCAAGCACTGAAATATACAAACTTTATGTAGAATGCATACTTTTACTTTAGATATTCAATAGAAAATACTTCTCTACTTTTACTTAAGTAGAAATCGAATGGAGGACTTTTACTTTTGCCAGAGTACTCATTTATCTGGGTATTTAAACTTTTACTTAAGTAAAGGAACTGTGTACTTCTTCCACCACTGCCCACATAGACAGCAGTCCATCACAACCACATTCAACATCGTCGGTTCTCGCACCGCTTTCTTCGAGAGCTTTTAATATTCATACCCGTCGGCTGTGACTTTAAGGTCGAGGCATAATAGTGTCTTACCGTGTCGATATGAGAAGCACCTGCTGAAGACACCTTGCGGCTGTTTGGTCACATCTACCAAACGCGCCTCTTCCCGCCTTGGCGCTCTGGCTTCTAGGTGAGCAGTGAGGCCTCCCCCCCGAGCTGTTCACCGTAACTGTGATCCGGGATACAGGCGATTACCTCCTTGTTACCGCCCCCCTCCCCCCTCCCCCAGCCTTCCTCCATCCATATAGAGGCGTAAACTATACAGTGAGGGTTCACCTCTGAATATCAGCCTCGCCCTGGTCCTGCCCCAAAGGTTAACGGCCGCCAGCTTTGGAAGATGAATGAATGAAATGAATAAATGAAAATGTTTATTTAAAATGGACACCACAGCCACATTGGGCCAGCCACAGTGGACAGACCAGATGCGCTGTTTTGCGTGTTTATAGCACAAGTGCTAGTTTTCGACACCAGTCCATTCAGGCCCCTCCCCTCGCTGGATCCCCACACACACAGACACAGACACGCACACACACATACACACACACAAACACACAGACACACACACACACACACGCACACACACAGACACACACTTCTATCCCCAGGCCATCAGGCTGCTAAACGAACAATGAATGAACACTACACAACAACAACCACCAAACGCACATAGCACACACATCCACACGCACACACTCACTTTAAACAAACACACTGTAGCACCCACTCCACACACTTATAGCACACACCCACTTTAAACAAACACACTGTAGCACCCACTCCCAACACTTTATATTTATGGATGAAGGATTGCACTACAACTCGTACACCTTACTGTAAATTGTACCTAAAATTGTACCTCATCCCATTTCTGCTTTGCACTAGATAGTACTGTACATTAGTACACTGCATAGTATTGTGTATTGTATATTATATGGTAACTCAGAACATTGTACATATGTCTATACCGAACACTGACCTCATTTTCTTCTTCTAAATTCATGCTATATTATGTTATTATGTTATTTGATACTATCTTGTCTAGCACAGTCTCTGGAGCGTAACAGTAAGAAGCATTTTGTATGAAAGTATCCTGTACTTCTGTATGACAACTATTAAATAACTTGAACTTGAACTTGAACACACACACACACACACACACACACACACACACACACACACACACACACACACACACACACACGCACACGCACGCACACACACACACACACACACACACACACACACACACACACACACACACACACACACACACACACACACACACACACACACACACACACACACACACACACACACACACACACACACACACACACACACACACACACACACACACACACACACACACACACACACACACACACACACACACACACACACACACACACACACACACAGAATTGGGGAGAGGGACCCACTGATTCCACTACACTCCAGAAGCCAGAGGACATCCTCTGGATGGTTTTATCTTGAATCCAGGCTCTGCGAGTTTAAAATAGAATAGAATATAATAGAAGTACTTTATTGATCCCGAGGGAAATTCAGCACTACAGATTGCAAAACATTTAGGTAATCAAAATCAAAATTCACAAATAAGAATAACACTGAATGTCCTCCTTCTCTCAGCCAAGCCTGTGTATATAATGGGTGGCAGGGGTTGTCCATGATGGTGTGAAGCTTAGCAAGGCGCCTCCTCTCCGACTCCTCTTCTCTCTCTCTCTCTCTCTCTCTCTCTCTCTCTCTCTCTCTCTCTCTCTCTCTCTCTCTCTCTCTCTCTCTCTCTCTCTCTCTCTCTCTCTCTCTCTCTCTCTCTCTCTCTCTCTCTCTCTCTACTTACTGGATGTTTGATGTCAGTGGAGAGAGGATGGGGGCTGGGCTTTACTTTTAGATTAGATCAGATTAGATTCAAATGTATTGTCGTTGGCATCGAACCAGAGTGCAAGGTAACAGTGAAGTGCATTAACAATATAACAAACCCCATTTCACCTTCAGTACATTTTTACTGTCCTGTCTACAAGGACGTAAGAGAAGTACTTTTTTTGTAAAATATCCTCCATTTATGTTGATTTTCTTGAGCAGAATGAATATGAAAAACTTGAGTTGTGCTTCAGGAAGGGAACTTTTTTGTAGCAGATTTTCTTTTTCCAATTAAAGTAAAAAAAAATTCACAATAGACAATACAAAATAACATGACAAGACCAACACAAAACTAAATAAGGGGGGTTGCAGAGTGTTACAAAGGTTCAGTAGTGCACAAACATATTCAAGATAGTGATCTAATAAAGTTCCAGGGACCTTGAAGGCCATCGGGCCTATCACTCTCTTGAAGAGTTAGAGCAGCCTGTTCCATTGATAGCAAGTCCATGAAGTCTTTGCGCCAGTTCTCCAAACTGAAGCAGTTCGGTTTGAGTTCTTTCCAGTTCAATAAAATAATCAGTTTGGCTGCTAAAAAGGCAAATGCTACAATACTTTGTAAATGTTTTGCTTGAGATGTGACAATTTTTACGCCCAATATACAAGTTATAGGGCAAGGCTTAATGTCAATTTGAAGAGTAACTGACAGGTCCTCAGCTAAATTGCTTAACAAGCGGGCAGTGCCACAGCAAGTGCATGAGCCAGATTGTCCTCTACCTGAGCCAGGGGAACTAAATGACAGCTTGGGCTCTACCTGAGCCAGGGGAACTAAATGCCAGCTTCTACCTGAGCCATGGGAACTAAATTACCCCCCCCCCCCAGGCCTTTCTCGTCCTCCAGTTATGATGCAAACCCATAAGATCATACTTCACTATCAGACTGTGTCCACATCCAAATTACCTGTTGGTCCAGCTTGGGTTCTACCTGAGCCAGGGGAACTAAATGACAGCTTGAGTTATACATGAGCCAGGGGAACTAAATGACAGCTTGGGTTCTACCTGAGCCAGGGGAACTAAATGAAAGCTTGGGTTCTACCTGAGCCAGGGGAACTAAATGACAGCTTGGGCTCTACCTGAGCGAGGGGAACTAAAATCCAGCTTCTACCTGAGCCAGGGGAACTAAATGCCAGCTTCTACCTGAGCCAGGGGAACTAAATTACAGCTTCTACCTGAGCCAGGGGAACTAAATGCCAGCTTCTACCTGAGCCAGGGGAACTAAATGACAGCTTCTACCTGAGTCAGGGGAACTAAATGCCAGCTTCTACCTGAGCGAGGGGAACTAAATGCCAGCTTCTACCTGAGCCAGGGGAACTAAATGACAGCTTCTACATGAGCCAGTGGAACTAAATGACAGCTTCTACCTGAGCCAGGGGAACTTAATGCCAGCTTCTACCTGAGCCAGGGGAACTAAATGCCAGCTTCTATCTGAGCCAGGGGATCTAAATGCCAGCTTCTACACAAGCCAGGGGAACTAAATGACAGCTTCTACCTGAACCAGGGGATCTAAATGACAGCTTCTACCTGAGCCAGGGGAACTAAATGCCAGCTTCTACCTGAGCCAGGGGAACTAAATGCCAGCTTCTACCTGATACAGCGGAACTAAATGACAGCTTCTACCTGAGCCAGGGGAACTAAATGACAGCTTGGGTTCTACATGAGCCAGGGGAACTAAATGACAGCTTGGGTTCTACATGAGCCAGGGGAACTAAATGACAGCTTGGGTTCTACATGAGCCAGGGGAACTAAATGACAGCTTCTACCTGAGCCAGGGGAACTAAATGCCAGCTTCTACCTGAGCCAGGGGAACTAAATGACAGCTTCTACCTGAGTCAGGGGAACTAAATGCCAGCTTCTACCTGAGCGAGGGGAACTAAATGCCAGCTTCTACCTGAGCCAGGGGAACTAAATGACAGCTTCTACATGAGCCAGTGGAACTAAATGACAGCTTCTACCTGAGCCAGGGGAACTTAATGCCAGCTTCTACCTGAGCCAGGGGAACTAAATGCCAGCTTCTATCTGAGCCAGGGGATCTAAATGCCAGCTTCTACACAAGCCAGGGGAACTAAATGACAGCTTCTACCTGAACCAGGGGATCTAAATGACAGCTTCTACCTGAGCCAGGGGAACTAAATGCCAGCTTCTACCTGAGCCAGGGGAACTAAATGCCAGCTTCTACCTGATACAGCGGAACTAAATGACAGCTTCTACCTGAGCCAGGGGAACTAAATGACAGCTTGGGTTCTACATGAGCCAGGGGAACTAAATGACAGCTTGGGTTCTACATGAGCCAGGGGAACTAAATGACAGCTTGGGTTCTACATGAGCCAGGGGAACTAAATGACAGCTTCTACCTGAGCCAGGGGAACTAAATGACAGCTTCTACCTGAGCCAGGGGAACTAAATGACAGCTTCTACCTGAGCCAGGGGAACTAAATGACAGCTTCTACCTGAGCCAGGGGAACTAAATGTCAGCTTCTACCTGAGCCAGGGGAACTAAATGACAGCTTCTACCTGAACCAGGGGAACTAAATAACAGCTTCTACCTGAGCCAGGGGAACTAAATGACAGCTTGAGTTCTACATGAGCCAGGGGAACTAAATGACAACTTGGCCCTCCTCCACATGGTGCGTTTTGTGGCTCTCTGATTACAGGGGCCCTCTGTCTTCCTATGACATGCTAATCAGACTGGTTAGGGTGGTAGACGCGTTAAGGTCTGACAAACACTGATTCAGAGGCTTTGATGTCCCCTCAAACACACACACACACACACACACACACACACACACACACACACACACACACACACACACGCACACACACACACACACGCACACACGCGCACACACACACACACACACACACACAGAGACACACACACAGAGACACACACACAGATTATCTCCCCTCTCCTCTCTCTCTCTCTCTCTCTCTCTCTCTCTCTCTCTCTCTCTCTCTCTCTCTCTCTCTCTCTCTCTCTCTCTCTCTCTCTCTCCCTCTCTCCCCCCCCCCCTCTCTCTCTCTCTCTCTCTCTCTCTCTCTCTCTCTCTCTCTCTCTCTCTCTCTCTCTCTCTCTCTCTCTCTCTCTCTCTTGGTCAGGGACTCCTTTGATCAGAGCCCACAGGTTAGTCTACAAAGCCAGTATGTCAAAGTCATTAACAGTGTTACAGGACAGGAGAGACTTAACACAGAGACCATGTGGTGAGAGAGGCCTGTACAAAGACAAGATAAGTTATTTTCTCTACACAAGACTGCTACATATAGGTTAGACATGTAGAGGTATAACATTATAATAGGACAGTCATTGACCAGGACTCCCGAAAGAATATATAGTATATCTAAATGGGAGTTTCCTGGCTAAATAAAGAATAAATAAAACAAAATGATTATTGGTAGTTTTTCAAATTGTACATCTTGGTGACATCATAGGTGTATGTCTGGCTTCTTGGTTTAGGATGAGAATTGTTCATGTTCACAAATAGTGACAAGTGCAGAAACATCTGTATCTGTATCTGTTCAACATTCAATGTATCTATATCTGGATAGAAGACTTTTAACTTAATATATTAATTGACAATGCAATTGTTAAGCCATCAATTATCAGGGTATCTTCAATTGGCATATAATTAATGAATGAATATATATATTCATTAATATATTTCATTATAATATATATATTAAGGCTGGGCCGTTAATGCCGTTACCGGGCTAAGTTAACGGCGGACTCTTATAGCGCGATAAAGAAATTACCGCCGTTAATCTATTCTTGGGTTTTATTTTACATTAGCTGATGTACCGTAAATACTCTAATAGTGGAGGGTATTCAAACGTTTCCCTTTCGTTGGCGTTAGCGTTAGCATTAGCGTTAGCTAACGTTGTTGTCATAGCTAGATCTGTGGTGTCGGCTGGATGACGTTGGCTTCATTTGCAAACCAACATTAGTTAACGTTCGCTATCTATATGGCTTTGGCAGGCAGAGCTGGCGTTGTCCAGTTGACATTACAGATCATGATGCTATGATAGCGTTAGCTAAAGCTATTGCCTGCATGTTATGGCTCTGGACTCAGGTAGAGTCGAGAAGGTACCACACACAAAATGGTCCGTGCGGGCCCCGCAACCTAGTATAGACAGTTCCAACTTCAGTGTGTGAATTACGTTAATCCACCACAGTTTCACAATTACTCAACTGCACTCAACATTTAAATACCAATGTTAGTCTAAATAAATGTAGACAGACAATGTACGTATTAAAAAATAGAATGGATTATGTCCATGAGTCTAATTATTTTTTTAGGCCTGCCTCTTATATAAGCATCTTTAATAAAGGCCGGTGCTCTTTGCAGCTGAGGTAAATACAAGACCCGACCAATATTAGAGGATTTAAATTGTAAAACAATTTATTAAACACAAGTACATCTTATTGAACATTATTTTGATCTTTCATTACTAATAATCATAGCAAAACAGCTTTTTCAAACAGTCTGTAATGCATTTTGGAAACGGGAGATGGGCTCATGGTGTAATGGGTCATCTGGCCTGAGAAACGTGAGGAGGAAAGAAAAAGTAAGGACTTACTTCTGGTCATTATTTGGGTAGAACACACATATTTTGAATGCCTTCGGCAGACTTCAAATGAGCCATTTTAATCTAGATTAATCTAGATTAACTCCAGGATTGCAGATTAATCTATATTAGTATAGTCCCACATGCATTACATTTGGATTTTAAATGATTTTGAAGGGAGAAGAGAAGAGAAGAGAAGAGAAGAGAAGAGAAGAGAAGAGAAGAGAAGAGAAGAGAAAAGAAGAGAAGAGAAGAGAAGAGAAGAGAAGAGAAGAGAAGAGAAGAGAAGAGAAGAGAAGAGAAGAGAAGAGAAAAGAAGAGAAGAGAAGAGAAGAGAAGAGACGAGAAGATAATGGGAAAATGGGTTGTAATATGCAACAAAGTGGTGAGCTAGATTCAGATCCAGTATGAGAATGAGCCATGTATCGTAGCCGTCTGAGACACCACAATACAACACATTGGGACGAATTCACAAAGAATGGATTGCGCACGCTAATAGCACCCTTAACTGTGCGCGATAGCGCCCGCAATTTGCTCCCTCTTTGCGAGCTCTTCACTAAAGATATTGCACGGATTATACACTAGCACAAACACGCCCATAGGTGTGCAATTTGCTCCTGATTTCCTCCAGTGCAGTTGGCTCACGGAGCAGTTTGAACCTGGCAGCGCTGTTGGCAGATATCAGGAAGCGGGAAAAATAAACCCGAAATGAGGGAGAGGGAAGCTTAGACATAAAAGTATTTTTCACCATTTGTATTTAATTTATTTCGTATTGTATTTAGTTTATTTCATAATGTTCTTAGCTTGCTTAATTTGTATTTTCACATTGCATCCTTAGTTTTTGTCACTATCTTTCATTATTGCATTTGTTATTTTGAGCAGACCTGTCCATGGTGCTGAATCTTTAGACCAAAGTTAGGCACTGTGCCAGTGAAAATATTTTAGAAATTAAGTTGTATTTAATAGAATAGAATAGAATAGAATAGAAATACTTTTATTATCCCGAGGGAAATTTGACACTGCAAATCGCTCAAAATTAAACATTTAGACAGAACAGGTCACGAATAAGAATAACAAAACAAATCAAATGGCCTAAGATAAGAGTAGAATAAAATAGAATAAAAATGGAATAAAATATACAGTAAATAAATACAGTACAAGTATACTGAGGTTTACAGTAGGTGTAGTATTGCACAGTGATGTTTCAAGAGTAAGAGTCCAGGAAGATGGTAACTGTCACTCTGTGCTCAGTGATGCATTGTATAGTCTGATGGCTGTTGGCATGAAGGACTTCCTGTGCCATTCAGTGCTGCATTTAGGTAGTGTGAGCCTAGCACTGAACATGCTCCTCCTGTCAGCCAAGTCTGTGTATAGTGGGTGGGAGGGGTTTTCCCTGGTGGCCTGGAGCTTAGCAAGGCTCCTCCTCTCCGCCACCCTCGCTAGGGAGTCCAGCTCCACCCCAACCATGCTACTGGCCTTCCTGACCAGCTTATCAAGCCTGTTTGTGTCCCCTGCTCTCAGTCCGCTGCCCCAGCAGGTCACAGCGTACAAGAAGGCGCCCGCCACCACCGACTCATAGAACATCCCCAACATCCTTGTACAGACATTGAAGGATCTCAGCCTTCTGAGGAACTAGAGTCGGCTCTGGCCCTTCTTGTACAGTGCCTCTGCGTGTTTTGACCCGTTCAGTTTGTTGTCTATGTGCACACCGAGGTATTTGTACTCATCAACCATGTCCACATCGACTCCCCTGATGGAAACGGGGGTCACAGGTGCACTCCTCCTCCCCCCCAGCTCCACAACCAGTTCCCTGGTCTTCGCTACATTTAGCTGCAGGTGGTTTTTATCGCACCATGTGACAAAGTCCACTACCAGTTCCCGGTATTCCCTCTCGTCACCGTCCTTTATACATCCCACTATCGCAGAGTCATCAGAAAACTTCTGAAAGTGGCAGGACGCTGAGCGATAGTGGAAGTCATTGGTGTAGACGGTGAAGGGGAAGGGAGAGAGGACTGTTTAGTTAAGAGAATAGAACCCGCATTATGATATACTCCAGAAAAAACTTTTCATTGACTGTGTTTCCAGCGTCTACTCCTCATGGACCTGACGAAATGTTATACATTTAAAGGTTATTCTCGAGCATATGAGTGTGTGGGTTCTATTCTCTTTATTGTGATTATACAATGATCTGGGAATACTTTGCGGGGCCTATATAGCATTGCCCCACCGCTACGATCCAGGGCCCTCATTCATCAACGTGTTCTACGCACAGATTTGTGCTTACCCTGTGCGTACGATCATTTCTAAGCAAAGAGTGGGATTCATCAATTTCAACTTGAACTTGACTTCGTGCTTACGTCTACGCACAGGTCAGACCATGCGTACCTGGCGCCCAGTGGTAGAATATATTATTACAACAAGGAAATGAGCTTCTGTGCATAATAACACTGGCATGTTCTGTACGAACCGTAGTTCATTATAGTTCATTGTAAAATAGCAACAGTAGTGTAATTATGGTCAAAACCCTATAAATAGCATTTGGAATAATAGATCTTTCTCTCAGAATGAATGCAGCATGGTTTATATAGCGTTATCGGAATATACAGGGTGTAGGCTACTGACTGACTGCGCTCCGCGTAGCTTGATTGATTGATTGATTGAAAAGTTTATTAACAGATTGCAGAATGGGTACAGTACAGTACAGCTCAGTACATACAATTGTTAATTGGGGATGCAGACCAGAGAAAGACTTTCGTCTTGTTTACATCAGGGTCCCCCATTTTCAATTCATCATAAATCATAAAGCTCAACTCGTTATTATTTTGCGCAGACCGCAGAAACACGGGAACGTTTTGATTATATTTAAAAGGCTTTACGTTAAACGAAACAAGTGGAATTTCGAAGCTGTAAGCAGAATACAAGTCATATGAATATAGTGTTCTTCCCCCTTTTTACTGTATAAGAAAGAATAGAAAACGCATTGCAATGACACCAGATAGTGGACAGACTATGTATATGATGGGATTCAAGTTCGCGTTTTTGTTGATCATAGGCATGCTGTCAGAGTATGATATCTTAATCAAACATCAAGTTCAAGTTCTTTAATAGTTGTCATACAGAAGTACAGAATACTTTCATACAAAATGCTTCTTACTGTTACGCTCCAGAGACTGTGCTAGACAAGATAGTATCAAATAACATAATAACATAATATAGCATGAATTTAGAAGAAGAAAATGAGGTCACAGTTGTTCGGTATACATTCTAGAACATTTGTCGTCACAGATCATGTCCTAATAGAACATAGGCTATGGCATGGATCGTGATATTGTGTGGACTGTTATTATTACTGCGTACCGGTACCACCCATTGTGACAACAGCCTTGTGAGTCCCGCACACAAACATGATGGAATTCAAGTTCATGTATTGAAAGGCAGGCTACATCATACATGCAGTGAGATTCATTGTTCTTGTATATGCTCTCGTATTATTGTTTATATAGGCTACCCAATACTGACATCAAAATTGATTGTAGTATGCCTCTAGAAATCATATGCAGCAGGTAGAAAATTGACGGGAGATCCATCGCGATTTGGAATAAAATTGAGGAGAACTTTAATCCCTGGGTATTAATCAAACAACACGGGAAAAGGCAGTCATATTCCAGCGCGGTATTTATTAGTGTTTGCGCTGCCCAGGCAGCAATGGTTAATAGATATCATATCCGACATCACCGTAAGTGTACACGTCTATCAGCCTGTCTCATGACACGCTTCCCTCGGCTTAGTCCATTTTCCACATTTCATGGGTGTATTCCATTACCGTATATGGTTAATCGGGGCGTTTCTGGTATGCAAATACGTGAAAGTGTGCACGAGCCTCGGCGCAGAGCCAAGGTGGGATTCATCATGACAGGTGTGCGTAGAGCCTGCGTACGCACGTGTGATGAATCCCGACTTCCCTGTGCGTACACTGGTTCTACATTCCGTGCTTACGTGTGGAAATAGAACATGTTCTACGCACACATTGATGAATGAGGGCCCAGGCATCTAAATGTGCGCTCGATCACAACACGTGCTCTGATGGGATCCCGATTGTACACCGCCTCTCCAATCTTGGCAGGATTACGCACAGGAGTCATCAGCCATGGCTGGAGTTGATAGTCGCCGTCACCTATACAAAAGCACATACTTTCCCCCCACACATTTGCAATGAATATTACAGCACAAAGGTTTTCTCAAAACCACTTTCTTACCCAGTAACCAGCGATTGTCATCCATGTCTTGCATCATTCCTTATAGACTGCTGTTCATAAAAATGTAGCTGTCATGCCACAGGGAATTTGGCAACCACATTCGTTATTATATTACTGCTGTTGCATACTACATGGGTGTTGATTGAATATGTAAACTTCATATTTCTAAAAACATGTTCGTTTTCGCTTGGGGGTACAATTGGAACGTGAGTGCAGTCAATAGCGCCGTCAACATTGGGGAAGCCGACAACGTTAAATAACAATATTGGAATATTAAATAAGATTGCATGGGATCTCTGGGTGGCTTCAATATCATCCTTGATTTCATCGAGTAGATCAAGAATTGCTTGAGCTGGCAACCTGTGTCTCGGGATGATTTCGGTCTCGCTTAAATCAAAAAGTGATATTCTCATTTGAAATATTCTTTCAATATTCAAAATATTCTTTCAAAGTAGACAATTACTGCTGCCATGATTACCTGAGACGGTGGCAATGACACCCCTTTATAAATGCGCTTAGTTACCACCAAATCTCTCAAGACGTAAATAGCGTCGCTTTAACTGCGAGTGGCAATTAGCGCCGATCTTTGTGAATTAGAGTATTTTTGCGATGAGGCTAATTTGCATAGAAGGGGACACATGTTCCTCCCATATTACCTCATTTAAATACCCGCAAATAGCACCGACGCACAGAGACGCAATGCTGATGGCAACGCAGTTAGCACCGCATTTCACCCTTTGCGCTTGCTTTGTGAATAGCAAACTGTGTTTCGGAGCAATTTGCACAGGCATAGCATCACAAAAAGCCGTGCAATCCCTTTGTGAATTCACCCCATTGAGTTTTTAATTGAGTAGTATGCCCCTTTAACACAGGTATAATGACCTGGTAGAAATACCTCTTTAGAAAGAAAATGTAGGTTTCGCTGTAAGGTACTGGTAGACATGCCTAGAGAGGATTATTATAAGATCCATTCCCCTGGGCTTGTCTGGGTGTGTGTGTGTGTGTGTGTGTGTGTGTGTGTGTGTGTGTGTGTGTGTGTGCGTGTGTGTGTGTGTGTGTGTGTGTGTGTGTGTGTGTGTGTGTGTGTGTGTGTGTGTGTGTGTGTGTGTGTGGGTGTGGGTGTGTGTGTGTGTGTGTGTGTGTGTGTGTGTGTGTGTGTGTGTGTGTGTGTGTGTGTGTGTGTGTGTGTGTGTGTGTGTGTGTGTGTGTGTGTGTGGGTGTGTCTGTGTGTGGGTGTGCGTGTGCGTGTGTGTGTGTGTGTTGTTTTTTACTCTTTGGGGATTTTGCCAAGATTCTCCAGACAAATTGTTCTTTATCTTGCGGTTTGGCATTTCCTCGACTCACTCATTGATTTCTTTGGTACCGCTGCTCTTTTTTCTTTTTTCAAACGAGGGTCGGATCTTAAGATCTTAGAATATATAATCCCCTTCCATCGACTGGAGGATGTAGCGAGTTCCAATGAGAGCTTGGGGTTTCAATTGTGACCTAATAAATAAGGTCATTATAGCAATCAAAGGGAAATAGAAGATGGAAAAAAGGTGGATTTGGGTTCTGCAGAAATGTTAGGAGCAGGAAACCTTTCATTAAGCACCAGAATGAATCTTCGGTATGGGTCTCTTTCTCCGCGCCGGCCGGGTGATCCCCATGGCGATGGTAAATCAATCTGAATATCCGCCAGTGTCATCACACGCCTAATGGTTATGAAAGACTCCAGTGAGAGAGAGAGGAACTTTTTCTACCCTTCCTCTCCCTCTTTCACCTAGAGTTCAACCTCTCTTCTCTCTCTCCTTCTCTCTATTCTCTCTCTCCCTCTCTCTCTCTCCCCGCTTGGCTGGTTTCTAGGGTCACTAGTGTAGACAGTAGACAGACATGGTTTACAGAAAAAGTAAAAACATTTGCCATCTGTCGTTTGTTCTCATTGTTCTTTTTTTCTCCCTTCTCATCTTTTAACCCACGGTCACGGGAGACTTTTAAGAAGAGGCTGTTCTTGTGTAGAAAAGTCAGTCGTTCTCATGCCCAATAAAGAAGATGTAAGATCATCTGCGTATCCAGCGGTGGGCTCTCCTCTCTGATCGTGCCAGGTGATGTTTAAATGAGGCACGGGTTAGAGAAAAGTCAAGCTGTCCTTTATTGTGCGATGAGCGTATGTCTGTGCAACCCGCAACCCTTCATTTGGGGGGGGGGGGGGATTTTAAAGAGGTGATAGTATGAAAGCCTGAGAAAAAAAAGATTGGCGATTTTTTGGGGGGTGCGTTCACCGCCTTCCTGAGTCTGATGGGAGGATGGAGGCCAGTTAGTGGAGGGCTGTCTGGCTCCAGGCTAGCCTGGCTTGCCGCTGGTGAATGGAGGCAGATGCGGACCGCTAGCCTAGCTTAAAGCTTTTGGCCAGGAGCAAGGCTGGCTGGTCCATTTCCGCTTCCATTCATTTGTACTGGGCTGGGCTAGCTTGCAGCCGGGTGTATTTCTGCTGAACGCACAGAGAGGAGGTTGGTGTCTGTCTTCTTGCCTGACTGGAGAGGACGGTGAGTGCATTTCCCATAATGTTGGCATGTTCCCTTAACCACTTAAGCGCCGGACCGCCCGTCGGCGGGCCGTCACGCATGCGTGCACGTTGCCGTACTTTGCCCTCGTCCGTCGGCCTAGCGCTGCGTTTTCGCCGATCAATCAATACATTGTTGGAAAGTTGCATTTGCTGTCTTTCGATCGTCACCCCACTCAACCTATTGCGTGCTTCCAGTCTCGAGTTACAAGGCGATACATCCGACGAGCGTCATTTTAATAAGCCATTCGGACAAAGTGAGTGACTGCTGATTTTATTATTGCGAAATATTGCAGGTCTTAATTGCGAAAATTATTGACCACCTTTGTAGCCAATGAAATTCTGGAGCCGACGCTATCCCATGCGGGGGCTGATCGCAACGAGCCAGGGAAGTCCTTTGTTTTGACTAGAGCCTCGGAATCAATGGAAGCGGACGGCCATTTTGGATAATCATGCCGAATTAATGCCGGCACACACATTACAAAAATGTTTGTAAAACACTAATCTGTCTGTGGGATTGTTATAAACTTTGGACTTGTACTAGATACGACTTCAGGCTATGGAACCGTTATGTTTTACAGCTCCTACCTCTCAGCTCGAAATTTAAAACAGGTACACAAAACTTTTACTTCAGTGTGTTCAAACCTCTTTAATACTGGCGGCTAAGTGGCGCATTGGGCAAGGCGCTCGCCACTAACGCAGGATATGCTGGGTTCGAGCCCAGCTTTCGGCGTTGCTTCCGGCTTGGCTGGTCGTTCATACTAATACAATTGGCAGTATTAGGGGGTGGGAAAGCCGGTGGGTGGGGATCGGACGTTGTGGACAGCGACTCCTACAGGTCGGTTGGTGCGCCTGTACAGCAGAATCAGGAAGTATTGGGGGCAGCATGAGCCTCCCACGCGTTACTCCTCGCCACTGAGAGATTGCGCTGTACAGGTGAAAAGATGCGACGGCTGCCTCCTCGTGTACTGGAGGGGACACGTGATGCAAGGCTTGGTCCACATTGCAGCCGACCAGTGGGAGGCATGGTCTAGCAACGTTCAAGACAGGGGAGGGAAGAATTGGATAATACAAAATTGGGAAGGGAGAAAAATAGAAAATGGGGAGAAAAAGTAGATAACAAAATTAAAAAAAACGTTTTAATACTATTTCATTAGCGCTCAGAGTGATTCTTCTTTGTTGTGGAAGAAAGATCAGAATGTTTCCTTTCAAAAGAGACCAGACTCATGCATGTGATATAAGTATAATGAATCGCAAATTACTTTGGGTATGTAATCGTCAGGCGTGTGGTGCAAAACTAGCCCCATTTTTGCCTGATGTATGTGGTTAATAAATGTGCACACATATCAGTTTTGGTGACCTAATATGAACAGTTGATCCTGATGGTCAAACCTGCAATGTTATTGTATGCTAAGTGGAAAAAAAAGTTGACTTCCATGGTTTTATCAGAGATACTATGTAACCACTAAGATTTTACAGAAATAAATCATTTTATGATATACTTCTTTTTATTATATTTTTTTTAATCCAAATTAGGGCATTTGTGTGCTGGTAGGGGTGAGTTTTGGACCTCTGTGACCTCCCCACTTATGTGGAGCAGACAGACATTCATAGACAGACAAATTACTATCTTTACTGTCATTATTATTCTTTGTTTTGGTGTTGTTGCTTATACAATGTGCATGGAAGTATTGTTTTATTCTGATTGTACAATGATTTTATGTTTGAATGTGTTATGTTATTTTGAGAGGACGCCAGGAAGAGTAGTTGTTACTGTGGTAACAACTAATGGGGATCCTAAATAAACTAAACTAAAAAACTAAACTAAACTATGTAACAAGGAGAGTTTTGAGCGGAGAAATTCGGAACGCTATCAAGATGGCGGCGACAGCAAAACTGCTAGCGATAATATAAAATATTCAGGGAAAACAACATTTTACAATCAATAACGATCTCTACGGTGAGTGGTTACCACGGTAACCGAAGACTTCCCAGGATGTCAGCGTGTGTAGAAAGGGGGGTCACGTCTTAGTTGCTGTTCTGTATCGTTAGTGGCTTAGCTTGGCATCGCTACTGCACTATCTCGCGTACGTGCACGCGTACTGAATAAACCACAAATGTACCTCTAATACCAGTATTAGTCTGACCACACCCCTCATCAGCTTACCTTCATAAGCAGGTGTGTGGTCACCTGCTCTCCTCCTTCTCGCTTTCACCACAAGGAAGAGGTGCCTCGGTAGATCCCCACACTTGACACCATGATGGAAGAAATTGGATTAGGAACAGCTTGGGAAACAAGGATACGTTGACATCATATCTTTATTTTCTCTCTCACTATTTTCGAGAAAATACGGCGATATTGTCTTCGTACTGGAGTGTCTAGAAGATGATGATCATTCTACAAACCCTCCACCGGTTTTCGTATTGGGAGCACGCCGCTGCATGCTTCTCAACTGCAGTTCCTTGCTGTGTTTGTTGGGGTGAAACCTGTCAGGCCACAGCTGAACTGTCGGACATGCCGCTGTTGTGAGGAGCGGTGCGTTCCAGGTTGGGTGAGTAGTGTTTGCTGGCGGGCTCCACTTGTCTGTTAGTGCTATGGGGGCTACTTGACAAAGTTTATGGAAACCGGCCCCAGGCTAGGGTCCTTTGTTTAGCCGTCTAGGCGACAGAAGGCCTTGGTCTGGCGACCATTATAGTTTTAACTAGTGGGCCGCGACCATTGACACTGGTGATCCCTGTGTGTTCTGGACGAGTGGATTCTCTCTGTCACCGTGTTAAGACCCCATCTTTCATATCCAAATGAGAGTATTCCTTCACGAGGGGATATGTGCATGTAATGTGCGATAGCGGCAGATTCATGTTCAAAGTCAGCTATACAGGCCAGTTGGTACTGTGCTGATTCCGCCGGACGTGTTAATGTCACCGTTGTGAAGCGGTGTTGACGTCTTGTTTTCTCTTTTCTCTTAAAAAGTGAGGAGGGTTCAGAACGGCGGCCTGTCTGGGTGAGTGTTATGTCATTGTTTACATGTTCATAGCTTACGGTTAGCCGGTCGGTGGCCTGGCGCGGGGTAGCTTGGCTTCTCGCGCGCCGCCGGGAGCTCGCTCCTGATCGCGTGCGTCGTAGATCGGCGTCTCGCGAGCGGAAGCAATAGCACCCGAACGGTTGGAGCAGCCGTTAGCTTGATGCTATTCTGTTGAACGTGCTTTGATTTTTAACATGTTTTACACTCTTGACCACGACGTCATCCTTGACAGGGGATGTTCGTCGACCCTGCCTGAGCCTAGACGGGGATTGCGTCAACAAAGAGGACTGTAGCGACTGGTGGAGCGGCGACGCTGCCCGGATCGAACAACACGGGACGGCTGTGTTCTACGGTGGCTTGTGACTGCACTTCGCTGATCTGCGTTCCGGGCAGGTACGGGGTTGGCCAGACCTCATAACACGTCTTCTGGTTTTACCTTGCTAAATGTATTGTGAATAACGGTGTTTTTTCCCAAAACGTGTGTTGTTGCAATGCATTTGAGATACGTTGCGGGTTGTGTGTGAGCTGTTTTTGTCACTGGCAGTTAGCTTCTCCGTGCAGGTCGTGATGTATTGATCTGGTTGTTGTGTGAGAAACATCATGGTGTTTATGTGTACCGTGTACTCACTACTAAGGCAACTAACCTATGAAGCTATGCTTGGTGACGAGTGAGTAAAAGAATGTTCTTTCTCAGACTGTAATGACAATGAACAGTGAGTTCACACATTAACAGGTTTTCCTGTTTTAACTGGCCGTATTGAGGGTAAAATAGGAGGATTGTGTTTCCCCCCCCGGTTCCCTGGGGACTTTATCACCTCCTATCAGACATGTTGTGCATTAATTGTGTCTTTTGTGTGGTAGGGATACGATGTAACTCTCAGCTTGATTGCTGAGGTTGTGCTAAATCTGCTGGAGAAACTTATTTCCTAAAGGGAAATTGGTTTGGTTGCTGTCATGTGTGCTTAGCAAGGCCTGTGGTCGATACTAATCAAGAATGATGTATTCTCTCATTGTGAAAAAAACGGCGTTCCTCTGTTGAGTGTTTTTGCCATTTTTTGTAGGTGATGATGGGTTGTGTGTGTCATGTGACCTACAACTGGGTTGTACTGGCCACAGAAGCACATGTGTATGTTGGACCGGGGTTCTTAGAGCCCTCTCTATTCTGTGTTTTTCCTTAGTAAAAATCAGATAGCAGGTTAGCTCGTGCGCTGTGTGGAGCTGTGAAACGCTTCATAGAGCTGACTATGACTGTGTCATATTCTCTTTTTGTCGTTACGTCGTATCATGGGTGTGGGGTCGTAAAGGGGTGAACTGGTAACCTTTCCTCTCCCCATTGTTCTGTCGGTCAGGGGTACACCCCCTGTCCTTCAAGGTTCCCGTCACGTGGCGGTTCGGCACGTTACGGGGGGGGGGGGGGGGGGGGGAGGGAGTTCCTGGTCCCACGGCCTGGTATATTGGGCGTGTGCACCGCAGGAATTCCCCCGCCATAGAGTACGTCACCGTGCGCGTCTCTGTTGGTAGGACTTCCGTGTGCTGTTCAGGTCCATGTGATGGATCTGTTTTCAGGGGGGGTGGTCAGGGCTCCTCCTCACCAAGCGCCTACTCAGGCCTTCTGTGAGTTCGGACTCCTTCTTCCATGTGAGGAAGCCTCCATCAGAGTACAGAGCCTTCCTCCTCAGATTGTCAAAGTGAGTGGACCCTCTAGAAGGGTCCTTTTCTATTGTATGTATATTCGATTCAATTCGTTTATTGAGTGTGTATGGGTTCGGTGCCTCTTCCCCGGAGGCCCTAAAACCAGTTTTTTACATGGCTCAAGGTGCAATATATTCTTTTCAATCTGTACAGCTCGCGTGGGAAGTCTCTCTGGGGATCCCCGTCTCTTTCCTATGGGAGGGTGGTGGGATGTAAAAATGTGAACATTTTTTACCCCGGCTGTGTAGACTGGGATACATACTGTTGATGCTTCCTTCTTTCTATTCCAGAAGTGTTGGAGTTAGGGAGTGTCACACCCCTCTTGTCGTTCCCCTGGGCGCCTTGGGGATTCAATGACAGGTCTAAATAGCCTGTTCATTGATGGGGGTGTGTCCCGACGCACGTATAGTGCTAGCTCGCTGTAAACAGGCGATTGACTGGCACGCCTTAGTTGCTTGTGGTTGAAACAGCGTTTTTATAAAGCAACTGAGATGGGGGTTTTTCCTCTTCCGGCGACCACATCCCATGACCTGGGTGGGTTGTCGACGGATTCTCGTTCATGTCTGGGGGATGATGACGGGATGGATCTGAACATATGTAGTGGGGTCTCACGCCCTTGGGGTGGGCCACCAGGCGCGGTTCGTCCCGACGTCTGGGTGGCGCCTTCTTTTCATGTTAAGATCAACACGCATATCTGCCCTTCTCCTGGAGTAGGCATGTCGGCGTGGTTAGGGCACGGGACTGGTTCTGGTCACGCTGGTCCAGATCAGTTGAACCCGTTGTCCGCCGGGGATGCAGATCTGCTGTTCTGGTACCCTGAGGGACTTGGGCTTTTTTCAGGGGGAAAAATGCCAGGTCGGTCTGGGTGTCACAGGGTTAAGCGCTATGGAGACCCTGGTTGGGTATGTTTTTACTCAGCACTGTCGTCATGGCTTACAGCCATGCCATTCTGTACGCGCTCGATCTCGTCGGATCTCGGCCGCTACACAGGTTGGTCCTGGTTAGTACTTGGTTGGGAGACCGCCGGGGAATACCAGGTACGGTGTGCTTAGGGGCTGGTTCTCCATTATTTTTCGCTCCTCTCTCACGCATGGCGAAGAGGGGCCTGTGGGGGTGGTTTTTTGACCTCCTCTGGTGACCCTGTGCTTCCCGTACCGCCAGGCCCGGTCCGAAGTGATGTTTGCGACCCGTAGGCCTGGGTTAACCCTTTTTGGAAACTGAAACACTTGTACTGCGGTATAGCCGGTGTATACCCGCAGGTGTGTTTTGGAGTTTTTTCTTGAGGGGTTATAGGAACAACCACCGCATTGGGTAACACCGAGGTGGTTGATTCCCTGGTGTGTTGGAGCAGTGTCAACTCCCGGGTTCACCGTTGAGGGTGCCCCTGCACGTTCATGACGTCTGCCAATCGTGTCAGCCTTCTCTGCCTCGACCCCTCTGGGTGGGGGTTGTTAAATGGAGGCTTGGTCATGCAACACCGCCAGCTTACGCTCCTTCCGCCGGGGCGGCTGTGTTCAGCTGTCCCCTCTGGCGCCTGTCTCGTCCGCAGTCTCCAGGCTAGGGTTAACAGCCTGTTGCCTGGTTTTTCCCCGGTGCGCTGCCTGCTTCCGTTGGTTAACCTTTTTTGTGTGCTTACGGCCATGCTGACTGCCTATTCTGCAGGGTCAGTGTGCCAGGCGGTGTACTATTGGGGGGACGGGGCCCGCTCGGCTTACGGCCATACCGACCTGAACACGCCCGGTCTCGTCCGATCTCGGAAGCTGGGCAGGTTCTGGCCTGGTTGGTTCCGCCTGGGAATACCAGGTGCAGTAACTGAGGGGCCTTTGTCCGAATACGCTGGCGATGTGGGGGGCGGGGCACTACGTGCCCACCTGGTGGGGTCTTGATGCTGGCATCATGGACTTCTCCGGGCCCCCATTCCAGGGAGTCCAGTCCTTTTGGTGGGTCTGGGTCTTCCTTCGTGCTCCGCTGCTACGGCCTTGCCACGGGGTTGGGTTTGCCCTTGACCCCGTGATTCTGGGGGCAGTAACGAGGTTGTTCCTCCGTTCGTTCCCGGGTGGCATGCGGGTTGTGCGTGTGTGTAGTCGTGGGGTCAAGCCACGGTCTGCTCACCCTGTGCGTTGAGTTGCTTGAGTGCCTCTTCGCACGGTCGGGTCCGTCGCCCTCCCGTGACGTCCCTAATAGGGGGGCTACCCTCCATTAGGGGGGGTCGGGGGGGCTCGGCCCTCCCTGTTCTGATGGTTTTGGGGGGCTGTCAGCGGGGTGTATTTGTCAGCCAAGTGGCTCCGCTTGGCCTCCCTTGTGCAGTAGCGATGCCAAGCTAAGCCACTAACGATACAGAACGTTAGGTTATGACTATAACCAAGTTCTGTTAGTTAGGGGCGATGCTTGGCATCGGACGCCGCTGCAGCCCTTGTCCTCACCTTGTGGTGAAAGCTTGGGAAGGAGGAGAGCAGGTGACCACACACCTGCTTATGAAGGTAAGCTGATGAGGGGTGTGGTCAGACTAATACTGGTATTAGAGGTACATTTGTGGTTTATTCAGTACGCGTGCACGTACGCGAGATAGTGCAGTAGCGATGCCAAGCATCGCCCCTAACTAACAGAACTTGGTTATAGTCATAACCTAACGTTTCTAAAGGTGGCGGGGGAGTGGGCCTTTAGGTTTTAGATCATGTCAGGCATAATCAAAAGCACTTTTTCCTGATCCATAGTTTCAAGTTTCAAGTTTCTTTATTAGTTGTCATAGTAAAATACAGAATACTTTTCCATGAAATGCTTTTTTCTGTATAAGCTCCTGGGAGTGTGCTAATGTTAGATAAAAATAGATAAGTATAAAATAGAAAGTAAAATGTACACAAACAAAACGTATACAGCAGTACAATGCAGAAATGGGATGCGGTACAACTTAGGGTAAGGTGCAATGAGGTATGAATTGTAGTGCAAATATCTTTACCAATAAATATAAAGTGTGTTAAAGTGTCTAAAGTGAGTAAAGTGGGTGTTACGGTGCGTGTTTATTTATTTAAAGTGAGTGTGTACTGTACGTGTGGATGTGTGTGCTGTGAGTGTAGTTGATGTTTTGTTGTTACATATTGTCGTTGAGCATCCTGATGGCCTGGGGATAGAAGCTCCTTCTGAGTCTCTCTGTACTGGCCATGAGACTCCGGTATCGCTTGCCTGACCGCAGCAGTGCAAAGAGGCAGTTGTTTGGGTGACTAGAGTCTTTGATTATTCTCTCAAACTATAGATAGTTTGTGTGTGAATCATCCCACAGAGGCTTGTGATTCCTGGTCTCACGCCAAGATCTGTCTCCTCTGTGATCTCTGTCACCCGGCTGGACAAGAGGAGCACGGGCCATCTGTCTAATTGGACTGATAGTGACTCTGTTGCACTGCAGCGGCCTGGGGCTCCGCAGGGTTTAGGAGCACCAGGGTTACTGACATCATGAGTGGCACGTTTCACTGTTGTTGCTTGAAAATGTCGTGACTCCGATATTAGGGTTTTCATGTCATTATTTGATTTGATTTCTATTTGTGTAGTTTTCTTTTCACTTAAACCTTCCACTGCCACACTACCAAATAGTTAACCTTTTCACTGCGACAATACACAGAAAGTTAACCCTTTCACTGCAGCACGACAGCAGGTTAACCCTTTCACTGCCACACTAGTCAAGTCAAGTCAAGAGTTTTATTTGTCACGGCATACAAGTATACAATGAAATGCGGGTGGTCTTGCCCGCAACGATGTGCATAATACAATAGTAATAACATATAATAGAATCCAATAGAACGACATTGTGCAATAAAACAAGTAAACAGAGTAGGGAATATCGGTAAATGTACATAAGTTATTTACAGAGCATGGTAGGACATGCTAGGTCCTGTGGTAGTGCAATACACTGTTAGCTACGTATGAGGCACTGGGTCTTTCTGTACATGCTATTTTATACAATCTCAGGTTATACTATACTATTCTTAAAGTGACCTTTCCTTAGTGGCCATAGGTGTGGGCGTGTGCAGCATGAGTGTGTGCTTGCTCATGTTAAAGTGGCTGCTAGT